>NC_136065.1:237682376-238014219 GCF_964261635.1 Lissotriton helveticus | reverse complement strand
CATTGATACTGATCTCACTATTTCGGAGCTGTCCACTGCTTTATCCTCCCTCACTAAAGGCAAGACTCCAGGACCTGACGGCTTTCCAGTTGAATTTTACCTACATTTTTCGGATCTCCTTTTACCTAAACTTCTATTTCTTTTTCAATCTTTTTGCTCTACTGGGTCGGCCCAAGGCTCATTTCAGGACGCTACCATATGCCTTATCCCTAAAGATGGTAGGGACCCTAAGTTTTGTAAAAATTATCGACCCATATCTTTAGTTAATGTGGACTATAAGATTTTTGCAAAATTATTAGCTCTCCGCCTTGACCCGCTCTTACCACATCTCATAGGGAAAGAACAATGTGGATTTGTTAAAGGCCGCCTTACTTCAGATATAATTCCAGACTCTTCCTTAATGTGTTAAGTAAAGCCCCCTCACTATCAATTCCCATTGCCGCCATCTCAGTCGATGCTGAGAAAGCCTTTGATCGGGTTGACTGGTCCTTTCTCATGGCTTCCTTAAAATGGCATGGCTTCCACCCTAAATTTATATCTTATATTTCTTTGTTATACTCTTCGCCCAAAGCCTCTGTTCTCGTTAATGGTCAACTCACTTCCCCATTCACGCTTCAACGTGGAGTCCGTCAAGGTTGTCCTTTGTCACCTCTTTTATTTATTTTGGCGCTTGAACCCTTCCTCACCTCTATACGTAACAATCCCTCCATTTCCGGATTCCCTTATGGTGCTCATCATCTTAAATTATCTGCATATGCTGACGATATCCTTTTATTTATTTCAGACCCGGCCACCTCTATTCCCTCTTTATTAAGTGAATTTCAAAAATTCTCTTTGGTCTCAGGTTATAAAATAAATTCTGACAAAACAGAAATTCTTCCGTTAACCAAATTTTGCCTTCCCCACTTCTTTACGGCTACCGGCTTTGCTTGGAATTCTACGAAAATTAAATATCTTGGTGTGCTTTTTTCTAACTCTATTTCCTCTTCTATTCAACTTAACATGAATGCAGTCATCTCTAGAATAGAATCACTACTCGCTTCTTGGAATCCTCTGTTTCTCTCCTGGTGGGGTCGTCTTGACTCCATCAGGATGATGATTGCCCCAATTTTGATCTATTTATTATCCATGCTTCCAATTCGTATCCCTATTTCATATTTCCGCCGCATTGATTCGGTTTTGTCCAAATTTCTCTGGAAACAGAAAAAGGCTCGTATTTCTCTCTTACGCCTCCGCAAATCTAAACTCAATGGTGGAACCAACTTTCCAGACTTTCGCCTTTATCACAAGTCTTTCTCACTTCGACAAGCTTCCCGCTGGCTTTCTCAGGAAACCTCACCCTTTTCTCCCCTTTGGCTTTCTGTTGAACAGGAGTTATTACTTCCTTACTCTTTACAAGAGGTTATCCGCTTCACTTCTAAAGCCCCATGTCTTAACCCCCTTTTATTCAAACATACCTCTTCTCTTCTACGGCCTTTAGTCTCCTCTACTCCGGTCACTCAGGAATCCTTCCTACTATTACCTATATGGTATAACTCACTCATATTAATAAATAACAGACCTATCGCATGGCCCTCATGGAGAGCGAAAGGTATCATCTGGGTACGTCATCTGTTTGATGGCTCATCCCCCTGTTCGTTTCCTCAACTCCAATCTCAATTCCGCTGCCCTTCTTCTTTTGCAAAGAAATTCCTCATCCTTATGGAAACCATTTTAGATCGTTATTATTCTCTTCCGTCTGAGAGCATACCAGCCTCACCTCCCTCTCTACTTACCGTCCTCTCTACTGTTCCTAAAGCTTCCCTTATTTATCGCTATTTCTCAGCCCCTGACCCAGACCGTCTTAAATCGAAATTAGAATTGTCTTGGGAGGAGGATTTGGGTTCTTTATGGTCAACTTCTCTTTGGGACAAAATATGGGCCAGATCTTTGAAGATTTCCCGCACTGCCTCTCTCACTCAATCCCTATTTTTCTTCTATCACAGACTCTACCTTTCTCCTCTTTCTATATCTCGCTTTCATTCTAATTCTATCCCTACTTGCTGGACCTGTAATGCTCCCAATGCAGATCTTTTACATCTTTTCTTCCTCTGTCCATCAGTTCGCATTTTTTGGACTCAGATATTCTCTCGCCTTTCCCGTATTTTCAACATTTCTACTCATTTTTCCACTTCCATTGTGTTTCTGGGTAGCCTTTCAGATGATCTGGATCTCCCTCCACACTCTCACGGCCTTTTTGACCTTATGTTAGCCCTTGCATTACAACACATTGTCTCTAACTGGAAATCCTTGAACAATTTGTCTCTAAATTGTTGGTGGAATCTAGTATGTCAATCACATAGACTTGATGTTGCCTTTGCTTCTTCCTGCAAACCCTCCCGAAATGTTGAACTTTACTGGTTACCTCTCACTTTATATTTAGATCAATCTGCCAAAAAGACATACTCTCCAGTTTCCTCGGATAATTTCAAACCCCCTTGAACACATGTACTCTTGCCTGTAGTTTATGATATTTCAATTTCACTGTTGTGATTTTTCTTTTAGTTTTATACTTGTTTCCTTTTTGCTAAAGGTTCTTATTTCAAATAGTCGCTAAATATTGTGTATTTTACTGTACTCTTTTGACTGACATTTATTGAATTCTCTAGTTTTTACTCACTCCTTTCCTATTACCATGTTTTTATTTGCCTCCCCCTCCTCCCCCCCCCCGTAAAATGCTTCAAAATGCTTGGTTTTTTCACTGTGATATTGGTTACCTATGTTTACTTTATTCCAATCTTTAACTTTTTCTTATATTTTACTGATGTCACCTTATTGTAATATCTGATTTTACTCTAATAAAGCTTTCAAACTTAAAAAAAAAAGAAATGACTGGAGTTACCGACCGCCTGCACTGATGATACATTGGGAGATCCCAGGCAGGTTTTGCACAGAGTGTGTGGCTGACTGGGGCAAAAGGAAAATCAAGATATTTTCTGGTGTTCTGCTTCAATTTAGGGCGGATTTCCTGCTGCAGAGAAATGTTACTCGGTAAACAGCGTCGGAATAGTAACCAGGGCACCCGGGCAATGCCCGAGGGGCCGGTGTTCCAGCTCCAGCTGTGGGTTGCTTTTTTTTAGCAGCCTGGTGGGCAATTTGGGCGGTTTCTGCGTTGCTCGATGCCGCCAGCAGCCTAGTGGGTGCCTGAGTGACCTTTCAAGGGGGCAGATGGGCGTCCATTACCTCTGTTTTATCAACAGCAGAGGTCTCACTCCCTTTCTCTCGCTGGGCCGGCCCATTAATATATGCATACTGAGCGAGGGCAGGGGGCCTGAGCAAAAGTGGCCTCATTTGTTTGCAGGCGTGTTTCACCTGTGTAAACTAATCCGTGCATTTTTTTAACACCCCCCACTCCCCTTTTAATAGAATTTCGCTGAAGCAGTGTTTTGCGGATAGGCAATATGCAAAAGTGGGCCACTTTTTTTGGGGCGTGCCCGGGCCGATTTTTAATCCCAATCCAACTCTGTTGGTAAACCATACAATGAAATATATATATACTAGCAGCCCGTCCCGACGTTGTCCGGGTATGAATTGCTGCCGGCCAGTAGTATATTGTTTTGTAGGATTTCGTTTTGATAGCTTTTCTTATCTGTGACAGGCCTGTGAAACGCTCCGATTCACAGTGCACTGCTGATGCACTTAAGAGTACGCGTTCAGTAGTGTGTGAACTCGAGTTTCCCTACTTTATTTTTCCTTGCAATATTATATAGCGCGAACTTGACAACATGGCATGAGCACAATTTACATTACAGAAGAACACATTCATTTGTGGTAGGCACGGGGAGACAAAGCGATTTGCCTGGAATCACAGGATGTTGAGCTGATGCAGAGATTAGAACGTAGCTCCCCAGCTCTTAAATTCGCAATTTCCGAACTTGTGGCAGGAGGTGTGTCTATAAGTGTATGTCGGTGCTGGCCATCAATGAGAGAGACCTGTGCATTTTTCAAATCGGTGGTGAAAAAATTTGAGTATGTTGCTGGAGATGTGGGCCGCCGTGCCACCAATGTACTTACCGGGGGAGGGTAAACACCTATTATTCTGCAACTTTCACTTCGCATACTTTCATTACGAAAGTACCATTACTCCGCAATGCCATTATAACGCATGGCATTACATTTTATATGCTTTTACCACGCATACATTTACAACGAAATTCTTTGTAAATGCATGAATGATAAAAGCATGGTTTTTTTTAATGTTTGGATAAGGTCAGTATGGTTATAGGGGTATTTGTTTTGGGGTACTGAGGTATATGTTTTGGGGTGTTTGGGTATTTTAAGGGTTCAGATATAGTTTTGGGTTATGGGGTACAGGGGTAGTTTTAGGGTTTAGGGATAGGTATGGGTTTTGGGGTACAGGGGTATTTTTAGGGTTATGGGGTAGGTTTGGGTTTTGGGGTACAGGGGTATTTTAGGGTTATGGGGTAGGTTTGGGTTTTGTGGTACAGGGTTATTTTTATGGTTCAGGGCTAGGTTTGGGTTTTGGGGTACAGGGGTATTTTTAGGGTTCAGGGGTAGGTTTGGGTTTTGGGGTACAGGGGTATTTTAAGGGTTCAGGGCTAGGTTTGGGTTTTGGGGTACAGGGGTATTTTAGGGTTCAGGGGTAGGTTTGGGTTTTGGGGTACAGGGATATTTTTATGGTTCAGGGCTAGGTTTGGGTTTTGGGGTACAGGGGTATTTTTAGGGTTATGGGGTAGGTTTGGGTTTTGAGGTACAGGGTTATTTATAGGGTTCAGGGCTAGGTTTGGGTTTTGGAGTACAGGGGTATTTTTAGGGTTTAGGGATAGGTTTGGGTTTTGGGGTACAGGATATATTTATAGGGTTAAGATGGGTTAGTGTTTAAGGGTGTTGGGGTATTTTAAGGAGTAAGGGTGGGTTATGATTATGGGGTGCAGGGGTATTTAAAGGGAGCAGGGTGGACACCCGAGGCTGGAATGTACAGAACCTGGGAAGAAAAAGTAAAACAATGAAATATTGGGCACAACACTCGCTTTTTTTTTCTGCAATCCCGCGCCCCGCACACGTCCACAGCACACGATATGTGTATATATATATATATATATATATATATATATATATATATATATATATATATATATCTAGCTTTGGCACACTTTTTCAATTCCATGCATGGCCTGTTTTTCCTCTCAGTATTCAGGTAGTCCAGTTCCCTTCATTAGAAATTCAGGACTACAAGTACCAGGATGCTGGCCTGTGTAAACTAGCCATTAATGGTATCGGAAAGCTTGAGAGGAAGGATTTTGGCTGTGTTTCCCCCAATTATTTCTGATTATTCACCCAGTCAAAACGCCTACGGGGGTCCATAATCTGTTATTATGCCCGTGTCGTGCAATGCGGCGAGCAAACCGCAAATCTTTAAAAAGTTACATTTACGTAAGTGCCCTGGGGCAGTCCAAAGTGTGGTCACGGCTGTACGTGATTCAGCAGAGAAAGGACGAGTAACTTTATCGAAAAGATGTGCAGTGACAGAGAAACGCCAAATAAAAGCGTGCATTCCTCATCTGAACTCGCTGAAGGGGGGGGGGGGGCGCTGGCATCCGACTGCCGAAACGAGCGAGACGGCGGAGGACAGAGGCATCCAGGACCCGTCGTCTACAACTGCAAGCTTTCACGGAAACGCCGAGTGAAATTGTATAGTCTGTTCCCAATTATTCTGTGCTGGTAACTCGGCAATGTGCCGCGACTTCCCCCGAACCCTGCGGTGGGCTCCTGGCCTATGTACTTACAGAGACAGCAGGTTCGTTCGGCTAAAAAGGGTTTCTTTTCTGGGGGACGCCGCCCTCCTTCTCTGGTGCGACGTCTGTTCTCTCCTGCGCTGCTGCCGTTTCCTGGTTTGAGAGCTAAGAATGAAAGTAAAACCCGCGTACTCTGCTCACTGGGGTAACCAGCTACCAAGAAGGCTAAGTATGGACAGGGACAGTAAAGAATCGAGGACACAGGGTAAACATTCAGGAAACAGACTGGTGCAGGAGTACAAGCCAAAATAGGGTTATGTTCTTAAGTTTGTATTACAATGTGGAGTGTTGAGCAAACATTTACAAATAGCTGAACAGATTTAAAGGTGAAAAACTAGTAAACATATACACTCCAAGCAGAATTTGACAGCCGACATAAAAGGCACATTTCACAATTCTATCATGAATTAGTTCCTGAAGCATCGCTCCCAGACAAACATAGTCTTACAAAGGCAGTAGCACAACTAGAGAGTGTGAAAAAAATGAGAAAGGAGAGAGGGCTGTGTGTTGAGAGGGAGAGACAGAAGGTTGGAACAGAGAGAGTGAACAGTAAGAGAAGAGGAAAGCAAGCGAGGACTTGTCAGCTGAAAGAGAGAGCAGATCGTGAAAAGAAGACAACAGAAGAAAATGGAGCAGAGAAAAGAGTGACGCAGAGCCAGAAAGATGACGAGGGCGACAGAGAGAAGGATGTAAAGAAAAAAGCATTGGCATTGCCAATAGGTCTCGCTTGTGGGACCTTATAAGTATTTAGTTTTGCAGCACAATATGATGAGTGGCGTTGCGTGTGTGAGTGGCGTTGCGTGTGTGAGTGGCGTTGCGTGTGTGAGTGGCCTTGCGTGTGTGAGTGGGGTTGCGTGTGTGAGTGGCGTTGCATGTGTGAGTGGCGTTGCGTGTGTGAGTGGCGTTGCGTGTGTGAGTGGGGTTGCGTGGGTGAGTGGGGTTGCGTGGGTGAGTGGCGTTGCGTGGGTGAGTGGTGTTGCGTGGGTGAGTGGCGTTGCGTGTGTGAGTGGCGTTGCGTGTGTGAGTGGCGTTGCATGTGTGAGTGGCGTTGCGTGTGTGAGTGGCGTTGCGTCGATGAGTGGGGTTGCGTGGATGAGTGGGGTTGCGTGGATGAGTTGCGTGTGTGAGTGGCGTGTGTGAGTGGCATTGCGTGTGTGAGTGGTGTTGCGTGTGTGAGTGGCGTTGCGTGTGTGAGTGGCGTTGCGTGTGTGAGTGGCGTTGCGTGTGTGAGTGGCGTTGCGTGAGTGGCGTTGCGTGTGTGAGTGGCGTTGCGTGTGTGAGTGGCATTGCGTGTGTGAGTGGCGTTGCGTGTGTGAGTGGCGTTGCATGTGTGAGTGGCGTTGCGTGTGTGAGTGGTGTTGCGTGTGAGTGGCGTTGCGTGTGTGAGTGGCGTTGCATGTGTGAGTGGCGTTGCGTGTGTGAGTGGCGTTGCGTGTGTGAGTGGCATTGCGTGTGTGAGTGGCGTTGCGTGTGTGAGTGGCGTTGGGTGTGTGAGTGGCGTTGCGTCGATGAGTGGGGTTGCGTCGATGAGTGGGGTTGCGTCGATGAGTGGGGTTGCGTGGATGAGTTGCGTTGCGTGTGTGAGTGGCGTTGCTGTGTGTGAATTGCTGGTTGGGGGAGTGGGGGGGGTGGGCGGGGGAGCAGCAGGCAGATGCGAGTGGAGCGCGCGCTGGAGAGGGAGGGGGTGGGAGGACTAGGCAGCGGGAGAGAGGGACAAAGGAGCGCGAGGGAGGCGTTTTTAGGTCCATGAAGCCAAAATTACAAGTGAGCATGTTACAAAAGCAAACGTTACGTTACATGAGACAATAGTGACAGTTGTGCAAGTATCAAGAGCAACAAAATACAAGAGGTAGCAAACGATATGCAATAGCATATCTGAGGGAACACGGCCTGGAGGTAGCAAACGATATGTTCTTAGAGGAAACAAGCTTCTCGGCATTGCTGGTTGGGGGAGTGGGGGGGGGTGGGCGGGGGAGCAGCAGGCAGATGCGAGTGGAGCGCGCGCTGGAGAGGGAGGGGGTGGGAGGACTAGGCAGCGGGAGAGAGGGAGAAAGGAGCGCGAGGGAGGCGTTTTTAGGTCCATGAAGCCAAAATTACAAGTGAGCATGTTACAAAAGCAAACGTTACATGAGACAATAGTGACAGTTGTGCAAGTATCAAGAGCAACAAAATACAAGAGGTAGCAAACGATATGCAATAGCATATCTGAGGGAACACGGCCTGGGGGAAGCTGGCTGGGGAGGGGGAGGAGAAATGAAAGGAAGGCTGTGTTTGCGGGGAGAGAGAGGGGAGGTGCTGGTGTGGGAGGGGGGAGGTGCTGGTGTGGGAGGAGTGCTGCTACGGCAAGGCTGTGTTTGCGGGGAGAGAGAGGGGAGGTGCTGGTGTGGGAGGGGGGAGTTGCTGGTGTGGGAGGAGTGCTGCTAGGGGAGGAGAAGCCCTGGCCGTGAATGCTCGTGCATGTTCACGTGAACTGCAAGAAAACGCCGGGCTGAAACCCCTTAGTTTGAAGAGGATTTTGCCGACATGAATTCGATCCTATCCATTACTGCGGAATGGGACAGGCTCGACCTAAAAAAGGTTGAGGGGGCATATAGATGGCAATGTAAGGGGAACTGAGAGAAAACATGTAGCGGGAGAGAGGTAGCTATGAATGGGTATGTAGGGGAGAGGAGGGAAAAGATAGAGGAAAGGGAACGGAGACATGAAGAGGTTGAATAGGGAGTGAACAGAGCGATTATGTGAGGGTTCACTTTGTAACTTGCATGTCAGACCATTCAATCCCAATTCCAACTCCAATGCACCATATCTTTGAAAATATAGTGCTACTCTGCTCTTTCCTTTTCACGCAAAGTAGCGCAACTTCACTTACTGCGTTGTGTTGTGGGAACGGTTAATAAATATATCCCTAAAAAATGTGGCACAGGGGTGCAGAATTCAGTTTTGTCTTGGACCTTGTGCAATGCTCCCCTACCTTTTGGCTAACGACATAAATACAGACAGAAAATCGCTGTTTGTTATGAAAAGGAAGTTTTTCGAAGAATGTGGGAGAAATGCATCCAAGGTTCCAGTCCGGAGCATTTGGCTGGCAGGTTACAGTGTGGCACTAGAAGATTCTGGGATTAGAGCACATTGGTCATGTTATGTAGGCGTTTCTACCTGTGCGCTTCACTTTCCCTTAACTGGAAATGATTAAATACATTTTTTATAGAAACACTGATTACAAATAAATCAAATCCTTCCACTCATAGACTGTGCCTTCCTATCAGCCGTCTCACAATCAGCTGCTGAGGTGCTTTCACCTCAGGGCCTGGGGCACTGCACAGGCTGCAGGAATGATAGCTACGCCCCTGATAAAGCTGGCTTTAGTGCTGGGACCAGATTGTGTGAGAATATTTGTTGTGCCCTGCCCCCCAGACCTCCTTGTCTAAGGATTTCAATCAGTACCACCCTCCACTGGTGCCTCTGATCTCTACATAGACCCGCTCTCAGGTGTAGTTAATTTATTTTACACTGCTTCTCATTTCAGTAATGTAGAGTAGAGTAGAGTGGTGGAGTGCGTGATATCTTACACATATAATGCAGACACAATAAAGTGTGTACGTCAATGTATAGGAAATGTTACTTGAGGCCAAGGCCACTGGAACTATTCAATTGTCCGGCCGCTGCGATTTTTGCAAAAGTTTAGATTTGCTGTATTTGCCACATAACCTTCATCTGTCGCACATTCTGCAGATTTGAGCTCAAATGGTACAAACGTTATTAAAAATGCAGCAGCACGTTTCCGTGCAGTGGAAGGCCCTTTGAAAAGAGTGACTGGCACCTTTCTTATGTTTATTACTATATTTGGGTGTTAAACTGGTACAAATTAGGTGTAACCTATGCCCAGACAGTGTTAACAGTTTAAAAATGACAAATAATTAAGTAATACTATTACAAAATGGGCTGACATAATACCACATATTTTGCCGTTTCTTCCTGCATAATTTACGTAACCCTGCCACATAATTTGGCCCACATGGACGCATAATTCCAGTGGCCCTGTTTAAGACAAGTACTACAACATGTAGGAGTCACATGTCATTCGTACTGGTAGGCATTACATCCTATGTTAAAACTGCTTAGTCTGAAGAAATACAAACTCGGGATTTAAAACATAACATAGTGGTTGGGATTGTGTTTACTAATAAGCAATTATTATTATCTAAAAGGACCCTTTTTACCAATCTTTGAATAATGAATGATTAGAGAAAAACAATACGGCTATAGTAGGATTGTATGTTATGAACTGCAGTTAACAAGAGTCTCTGTAACAAAAATAGTAAACCAGGGAGCAATTGTGGGAGGGATGGGCGAAGCACAAATCTAGGAGGCCTGATGCGCTTCTCTATTTTGGAGTTTATGTCTTTTTAGCAGAACAAAAAAGACTGCGAGAAGTAGGTCTTTAGAAGGAAAGCAAGATAGTCCTGTGGTTGTCGTTATGGTCTCTGGAATCCTCCTCTACCAATGGTCCTCTTCTTCTCTATTTTTTCTTTTTCCCTAGGCGCAGGCTTCCATGGTACATCGTCCCCAGTTGGTTCAGAAAAAGGATAGGGAGAGTAAGGTAGTATAGGTCTGGCGAATTTCATATGTGAGGGATAGAGGCCATCACCTCACCCATAGGTGTTGGGATTTAAACTCTCTTCTAGTGTGAATTGTAAATCCTCACCCACCCCCACCCTCCTCTTTGCGAGTCCTACTCTGGTTCTCTCGCTTTCGCTACTGGATTGTGAGGATGGGGAAGTGCACAAGAAGATCATGTGAATACGTGCTTTATCCTACAGTCAACTTTTTATATTCTGTAATCAACTATACCCCTCTTTCTCAGGGCCTTTTTAAACGTTTGATTATCCTTTTATAGGACAGTCTTTTCTTCTATCTCTTTCTTATCTATAGGCCATCTCTTGTGTTCTGATGCCCCTTTCAAAAACGAATGAACAAAAATAATTTTAACCAGAACCGGTAAGAAAAGAGAGGAATACAAAGAAAAAAGAAACCAAAAGTGTGGTCCAAAAAGAATTACCAATCACGCTTGCTTTTTCCAGCTGCCCCCAGTCTCGCAATTGGTATAATGTCTTAATCTGGCCTTTTGTTTCCCACCCGTCTCAATCTATCCCCTTTCTCCTTTCCCAAACCTCCCCCTAAGTCTCGCCCTTCCTGTACCCACACGTACCAGGCAAGCCTCAACTCTCCTGAGTCGCGGAGGGGAGTCACGCTTCCCAGGGCGACAACCACTCTTCATTCCAGATTTCTGGCGTGTCATCATCTTCGGGGGGCTGGTCTCCTTTCTCCATTTCCTCGCTCGGCATCTTTGTCGTCCTCCACCAAATCTGGTCCAGTTTCCTCTCCTTCTCAGCACCATTTGACTCCACGCTGCTCCTCATGGCGCCTTCTGGGTGCTTCCTCCTTTTCTCCTCTGCCAATCCATTTGTCCTACACTGGCTCTCTGCTCTTCTCTGTGATCGGGCCTCTTCTTTCGTCAGCGGCTTCTCGCTGAAGACATTAACCCTTTCTTCTTCTTTTTTCCACAGGAAAGGAGTTGCTGGCATTGTCTGTTGTGCTGGAGTGAAAGAGGCAGGTGAGGATTGATTCGGGGTGTAGGGTTAGGGCTTCCTAGGGTTAACGCAGGGGTTCCCAAACTTTTTTGACCTGTGGCTCCCTTGACCTAATCGGCAGTTGCCCATGGCTCCCCACCATTTTTTTTACCGGTGGGCGAGATGTAAGCCCGACCTCGGGAGTACTTCCTGTTGTCTTCCTTAAAGTAATTGGGACGCAGTGATGGTTGGAAAGCTTGAATTATTAATCTCATCCACTGGTAATCACTTTGGCTGCATCCAAATCTATCGTTTTTTTCCCCCAACAGAGTGCCTAGTCCCAAACCCTTATTTATGCCAGCTGCTGCTTTCAGTGGCTTTTGGTACTGAGACCCGCTCTAAGAAAATGGAACATTGAGTTTGGTCTGTCGTAATCAGTATCAACAGCATTATTTTTACACTAAAAAAGAGGGCTCCTAATGAGTGGCTTCCCCGACCCAGAGTGACGCATGCAGGTGCAGGACTGTGCGCCCCAGTACCTGCGCAAAGTCTTCGTGCAGGCCTATCCGGGGAAAGCTATGTGCCTGGCTTTAGAACTCATTCACCACTAGCAAGAGAGAAGCTGGAGTGAACCAGGGCAGGCAGCTACATGGAAGTGCTGATACCACCTCAGAGCAGAAGGAAAGACGTCAGGGAGAGCCAGCCCCTCCCCCACCCTAACACTCCTAACCCCCCACCCCCGACATTGCCAGCACGATGGACCTCTCTTCCTACAGATTTACGACCCCCCCATTAGCGACCCCTTTCAGGAGTGAGCTAAAGGCGGCGCTCTCTAACAAACAGGCTCAAGTCCTCCACAGCATCTGGCTGTCCGTGTTGGTCTTTAGTGCTCTATATTCTCTTCGAAGACTTTCTCTCTCACACTCCCTGTTTTAGTCCTGATCTCTCTGTTTTTCTGTGTTGTTGTCTCTCTCTCTCACTCTTACCTATCTCTTGGTGCCTTTGTCTTTCTATTTTCCATCTCTCTCTCTCTCCTTCTTATTCACTCTCTCTCTCACAGTCTCACGTTATGTGTGTGTCTCACTCCCACACACTTCCTTTTTTTTGGTCTTTTCTCTTCCGTCCCTCTTCTCGACTGGGTTCCATTCAGTCTGAGGCTGGTGGGCGCTCCGTTGGCATTTCTATTATCACACAGATCGCCAAAGTGTTCTAAGTGTTATGGATTCCTCTCTGCCTCTCTTCTATTTTAGTCTTCTCTCTCCCTCCTGTGCCCCCTCTTCTTTCTGCCGCTTCCTGGCTCTTAACTTCTCATTACTTTTATCTGAAAATTTTAAGTTTTGTAAGTTTCTCCCTTGGAGTGGCATACCCCTCCTGCCTCCTGACCCTGGATGCCTGAGCCTTCCGTCCATACCTCCAACAGGCGCTCCCTCCATGTACTCACTCATGCTCCGACCACAAGTTACACAGCATTAAACTGCGTCCAAGCCGTGCCCGCCGAATGACGGACGGCTGAGGGCCGTTGGTAGCAATTTCCCACAGTGTGCGCGCGACGCCCCTGGCACTTCATTACGGCGCACCGGGGTGCCGTGGTGCACAGTTTGGGAACCACTGGGTTAATGGGTTGGGTTCAGGGAGCAGGAGTGGGACCATGTCGGTCTCACAGTTGTCTAAATAAGAAAACTATTATTTTATCTGCATGTTACACATTGTGCTTAGCTGGAGGCACACTACCCCTCTGCGCAACTTTTGATGAGTCAAAAGTCAGACAGACAAAACTCAGATCTCTCAAACAGATACATTAATCTCCAGAGTTAAACTGGCGTTTTTAGCCTATAAATCGCTGGATCACAAGGGATCTGAAGTCTGTGCCTTTAACTCTGTAACAAGTGTCAAAAGGCAACGCTCCGTCCCCACGTCTCCAGAGCTTGACCCCTGGTGAGGTGACACCAGCCGCTGAACAAAAGCAGAATCTATGCTCTAAACTGGGGCAGGAGAGGGCCCGGAAAATGCTGAAAGTGTACAGAGAGGCCCATTATCATTCTGCATGTGATAATAGTCCGGCAATCAGACTGATAATGGTCCTATAGCAGTCTGTGTCAGGTCGGGATGTGCTGTTGCAGGCTCTTTAGATCACAGCAGGAGTGCGAGCTGGCCCCTATAGATAGTGTTAGTGAATTCTTAGGCCTCTTTCAGGGGGACAGTGCAGCTCTCTACAGTGTCCAGAATTACGGAGAAAGGGCATCCATGAAACGGATCATCACTGACAACGGACAAGAGGTCCACATAATATACGGTCCATGAAATTTACGGACAGTTGGCCACCCTACTGCTCACTACCAGAATTACATTTTATGGGTTTCTTCCCCTTGGCAGCAGCACTCACCATTCTCAGGCAGGAGGAGCTGGGTTGGAGTAGAAGCTGGAACGGTACTCTGTTAAAGCCATAAAAGAACCGAAAATCACCAGAAAACGATGCAAAAATTGAATGAGAATGTTCAGATTACTTATCAGTAATCCCATTACTCCTCATTGTTCTTCCTCGTCCAGGCCTTCAAGGAAACCCCACCTCCATTCAGACACCCATAGACTGATATTTGTACAAAAGAACTTCAGTTGCCCCTTCTGCTAAGTACCCTGTATAAGGACCCATATACCCCTTCCACCCTCCTGCTACAAATGTCCATGCATAAAGTCAAAGCTGCATTCAGGAGGGAGGGAGTAATGCCTTCGACATGGAAGAGAAAGTCATAGTAATGGGATTATCAATAAGTAATCTGAGCATTTCCACCTAATTTGTCTTCTTTCCTTATATTAAAAGACGTGCACACCAGGGGCGGTTCCTCCATAGGAGTGGAGGAGCGCTACCCCCCTTAGAAACTGCTAAACAGATAGCTGGAAAAATTAAATGGTAATAAAAGGATTTTATCACCATTTTATTTTTCCAGCTTTCTGACGAAGTGAGGGCAGGGCGAGGCCAGTGCGTTATTGCTGAGTTGCCCCTTCAGTTTGAAGTGCGTGTGTCGTTTTGGCCGGCTACCTTGTCACGGCCAAACTGACATGCACAGAACAAAGTCTCAAACCCACCTGTCTCAGACGGTTTGGTTGGAGAGCAGGCATCGGCCTCCAGTGCCCACTGGAGCCCTGAGGCAGCCTGGTCCAGCCAATCCAGATGCTTCACTCATGCTACTTAACTGCATGAGAGCAGTGTCTGGATTGGATAAGGATCTGTGGGAGCTGTGGGACCACATGCTTCGAGGAGTCTGGAGCTGGGGACTGAAGAACATGGAGGACGTGCTGCAGGCTAAGGTAAGTGAACTGTTTCTTTAAATAAAACATTTTCTCATTTATTTGTATGTTTTTTTTGTCGTGTTTATGTCGTCCACTCGTCTGACCATTTTTGGAGGTCACCAGCCGCCACTGATGCACACACTAAGGCACATCTTTGTCAAAGAATGTAAATGTAAATGTGTTGTATTTGTAAAGCGCACGGCTGCCCACGCGACAGGGCGTCCCGGCGCTGCCCTCATACCGCTGTGGAACCCTTCCTGACTTTTCCATGTGAAATGTCCACTCCTGGGCACCCCCAAGGTGAAGCCAGGCATCCAAGCGCTGCTGGGGCCGTTGTGGAGATTAAGCAAGCTATTGCCCATAGTCACAGAGTGGGATTCATGATTAGACTAGGCACCGAGGCGAGAATTATCAGGTCCGGGGAGATTGAGTCCAAGAGCCGCCGAGGCGGGAATTGAACCCTGGTCCCGGGCCAGACCTCTGCATCAGGGTCTGCCGCTCTAACCATTGAGCCACGCTTCTCCACCAAGAACAACAACACAGAGGTAAAACCAAGCAGAATGCATCATCCATGTTAAATTTGAATGAAGGCTCTGATAACCCTCTACAAGCGCCAACAGACAGAACCTCAGTGCCAAACGATGAAGGATTCTGAAAATGAACATCCAGTCTGGTTGAACAACAGAACAGGCTGGTGTGTTTTTTATGGGGGGCAGCAAAAAAAGGTGGTAAACCTATGCTGAACATACTGCCCCAGTGCCTGCAACAGATATCCGTGAGAAAGACTCACTGAGCCTCATCCTCTGAGGTGGCATGCCTCGGTTGGAACGTCTTTAAATGTGTCCAGTTAATCCCTTAATGAATGCTTGAAATAGTTGAATTTTACACAGCAACTCAAAGTGGAGGCAGAAAAAGCTAATCTATTATCCCCTGGGCCGAAGTTAACAAAAAGGTTATTACACTGATAGAAGTCAACACTGTCCAAATGAATTTGACACATCTCTGCAAAAGTCCAGAGGGTGCAGTGCTAACTCTTCTGGAGTGAGAAGTTTAGGCAAGAACACCAGAAGAAGAATTTCAGTTTCCCTGCAAAACTTGTACAAGATTTTGGGAACAAATCCAAAACCCTGACCATCCAGTCTGGAAAGACAAAAAGGAAGGCAGCCTAGAAGACCAAAGGTGCCCAATTGACTAATCTTCTGGCTGAGGTGATGGCAACAGAAAAGCATCTTAGAGGTTTGACATTTAAGGGAAACTTTCATCTAGGAGCACCTTGAAGCTTAGAGAGGCCTAGAGGAAGATTCCAAGGAGAAGGATCCCTCTACCTGGAGGCCAGTCCAATGAAAAATCATTAAGAAGACACTAAGGCATGAATAGAGTGTAAATCACACCAAGGCTCTGTAAAAACTTGAATGGCTGCCACTGGGTCTTCAAAGTGGAGGGAGACAAACCCTATGCAACCACTTCCTGAAGGAACTGAAGAAGCTTTTTTGATAATTAGAAATTAGTGTTTAATTTAACATCAGCAGGCTACAATTAGAATAACTAGGCCTCAAGTTGGCTTTAATATGCCTCATCCCAACAAAAAGAGAGAGGCCCTTCTGTACGATAGGAGTAGGGCACCAACAAGACAATGAGTCAAAAAAGTCATACCCCTTTGGACAACTTCACAATTCAACTGTCACGCATTCATACCAAAGACCAACCAATATCACCAAAATATAAAATCAATTATAAATACATATATCTTCACTGAAACAGCCATAGGTTTCAGGGATGTTATAGTTAGTTGGACATTTCACTCATATAAAACCAGAGAAAACTCCGCTGTTTTAGTTAGTAGAGCTAACTATAACTCGAGCCCCCTCATATGTTGAGGTACTGATTAAGTTAATTTTCTAGTTCTAACAAATGTTCCAATGATTTACCCCCAGATGCATCAAGCCCAGATTCTGCGAATTCTAAATAGCGAAAAATACGAATCACAATTTAAAATTCGCAGAATGGGATGCATCAAGAAAAGCGATTAAAAAAAGCGAATCGCAATCGGCCACAATTGCCGATTGCGATTTTCGCTAAATCGTACAAAATTCTCAGAATCGCCTGTTTCCCATGTTGAAATTGCAATTTCGCAATTACCGAAATCGCAAATTGCGATCTCTCTAATGGCAAGATCGCAAAAACTGGAAGTCGCATTTCGAGCACAATGATGACATCACAACCCGGAAGTAGGCAGTTCCCTCACTCATTCTGAACACAGAGCCTGAGAGTGGAAGAAGCACAGGACATAGCTCCACCAGACACACCCTGCAGCACCACAACAGGACACACTCACTAAACCAGAATGTCCCAGGAAACAGCAGGAAGCAGTGCACCTGGCAGAAAACGCAAAATCAAATTTTCTGAGCAGGAGTTGGAGTTCCTCATCGAGGTGTAAGCAAGGACCATGCCAGGCTGTTTGGCAAGGAATCCCGGAAGGTGCCTGAAGCCGTCAAGAGGCGCATTTGGCAGCGTATCCGGTCCAAGGTGAACTCTGTTGGAGTGACCCAGCACTCCATTGATGAGCTGAAGAAGAGGTGGTATGACCTCAGAGGCCGTGCCAAAGAGCGCTTTGCAGAGAGGCTGGGGGAGCAACATGCCACAGGAGGAGGAGACCCCACAGTTGCGCCCAACACTCCACTTGAAGACCTGGTGGAGGACACAATCAACCATGCAGCCTGTGTGGGGGTCACCCGGCTGGACACCTCCCAACCCATCCAACAATCCTAAGGTAAGTGCCATGCAACTGCGACCCCGTCCCCTAACAATGCCCATGCCTCCAGAGCTAGCCATTTGATAACCCCAGTAATTCAGGCCATGCACATCTGAAATGCCATATTGCATTGTGGGACCTGTAGTGTGACAATAGTTCCCTGATAGCCACACACAGCCAGACCTGTCATGTGAAACATATCCCTAAAGCCAGTCAGGGAATGCAAGCCTGCATGCATGTTGCAACATCCCATGTGCAAGATACATATCATTAATCATGCACCCATTTACATCACAGGTGCTGCAGAACAACCCAGCACAGACAGCGAGGCACTCCACATTGAGGAGAACCCTGAGGACACCGAGGGAGAGGGACCTCCTGCCACACGACCTGGACCATCACAACCACCAGCACCAGTACCATCACCTCCCCATGCGGACAGGACCACCCCTGCAGCCACAGGAGGACAGTAACCACCCCATGTTACACCCATGGCAGTGGTACAGGCCACACCACCACCCAGGAGGCAGACACGGCGCACAGCCACTGTGCGTTCGCAGTCCAGCGGACTGATGAGGCAGCAGCGCAACGTGGCAACACGCGCTGGCAGGGGGGAACATGTCCAGGATCCAGGGCTGGCTATAGAACGCTGGATGCTAGCTGTCCACCAAAAGCAGGCACGGCACATGGCAGCAATGCAGCTGCAGCTCTATAAGATAGCGCGTAACGTGAGCCAGCTCACGGAAAACGTGCAGGTGCTGACGGCTGCTGTCAGGGAGAACAGCCAAATCATGGTGTCACAGCAGGACATCACCGCTGCCGCCACCGCCAGCTGCTGACCCGGCTGTCAGCATACACAAGGTCAAACCACCTGATTGGTAATGCGACCTCACAACTTTCACGCCGGTCCCTGGTGATGCAGATTCAGATGGTGCAATGCTGCCAGGATGTCGCCAGGGCATTGGAACAGGTCACAACCGCTGTCCAGAATCAGCAGGTGTGTGGCCATGGCCAGGCAAGGGGGGGCTGGGTTCGATGATGCCAGTGAGGGCACATCAAGTCTCAGCAGCCTGTCCTTGCCGGTGGTAACCGAACGGCGTCGCAGCACCAGGCCAAGTGCAGCATCACGGGCCAATACTGGTGAGGAGGATGTGGAGAGACGACTGGGTGCGTCCGGCCGTGATTGTATGTACTCTAGCAGCAGTGCCATGCTGATTTGACAAGCACGCCTGCTTCGCTATCATGGGGCTGTATGAGGAAATACAGTTGTCATGTATTGTTAAAAAAATGTAAAGAAATATTTTTGTGCAAAAAACAATAAGAATTTATTTCAAACGTAAATCCGACTCATGTCATTATTTCATCAGGCATGCATGAGTGCAGTGTTGTGTGAGAGGTATGGGTGCACTAGAAATAGTTCATTGTGATTTGGTTGCGGCGCCTGTGTCCTTCTGCAGGATTCTCCCTGCGTGCATGATGCACATGTGCAGGTGGGCGGTTGTCCTCCTCCGACTCACTGCCAGAGATCTCCACAGGTATCCTCCGCTTGGTAGCAATATTGTGGAGTATGGCACACACGGCCACGATGCGGTAGCAGACCTCAGGCTGGTATTTGAGGTCCCCACCAGTCTTATGTAGGATGGGGAATCGGCTTTTTAACAGCCCAAATGTCCGTTCAATGCAGTTTCTAGTGCGTGGCAGGGTTGAGGTATGGGGTGAGGAGGTACTCACGGAGGCCGTAGGCGCTGTCACCTGAATGAAAGGAGCAGAGGGTCAGTGCCTGTTATGCGCAGTTACATGGTCTCGACGTAATGTATGTGGGCAAGTGTACTTACCTAGGAGGTGTCCTTCGCCATAGTCACCCCTGGCCAAGCGGGTGCGTATGCCACTGTGCCGGAAGATGAAGGAATCATGCGTGCTACCCGGGTATTGGGCCACTATGTCAGTGAGGATTGTCTTTGCATTGCAGACAATCTGGATGTTCAGTGAGTGGTAGGACTTGCTGTTCCGGTACATGTACACGGTCTCAGCGGGTGGGCAGATGTGGATGTGGGTACAGTCAATGCATCCAATTACATGGGGAAATTGCGCAATGTTGTAGAAGGCAAGCTTTGTTTGATTTAAGTCCTGTTGGGTGGTTGGGAAGGTTATGTAATGGTGTATCCGGGTCAGCATGGCGTCCAGGAAACTTTGTAGGCAGCAGGACAGTGTGCTCTGGGAGATCCCCCCTGCAACTGCAACTATTCCCTGGAAGCTACCGGAGGCCAGGAGGTGCAGGCAGCACAGGACCTGGACATGGGTGGGCACGGCATTGGTCCTCCTTGTTGGGTGCTGCATCAGGGGGGTCAAGGTCTCTGATGAGCTTGTGAATCATTGCCCCATTTAGCCTGTATTTGGAGTATATCTCCTCTTCAGTCTGGCCCAGGAGTGTTATCCGCAGCCGGAAGATGCGCTACTGAATCCTGCGTTGGTTCCAGGCTGCACGCTGGAGCCTCAGCCGCCTTGCCACGATGTATAGACCTGGCATTGTGAATGTACTCCTGCTACTACTGTGTCTCCTTAAGTGTGTTTGTTTTGCTCCGCCCATTGTTCCTGTTGGAATTTTTTTGATTTTTTTTCCAATTGAACTTCATGGTTACCACCTGGTTTGACTTCTCCTTAAATTGCGACTCGCATTTAGCTCTTTTGGGGTTTTTCGCAATTTGCGATGTTTGATGAATAGCATTAGCGATTTATTTGCGAATTCGCAAATTAATTTGCAGAATTAGTGGAAAATCACTTTTACAGATTCGCTAAGGGGGGTCCACATTGATTCTGCGAATTTATGTTTGCGAATTCCCAAATTGGTGGGTTTTTGCTTCATGAATTGCGAAAGCTGAAATTGCGATCACAATTGCTGTTTCGCAGCTATTGCGATCGCAATTTCGGTTGATGAATCTATGCCTTAGTGTACAAGGTTGTGTAGCATCAACGCGTTTCGGTGGTTTCTTTTAATTTCGCAACCACCTTCCTCAGGAAAGACTGACATCTACCAACAACGTTATTTTATCTTTTTTCTTTTAAAGTAGAGACTCCTCTTCAAAAATAGGGGAGTCTGATTTATCCAATCCTTAAACCAGTATATATAGGTAAATATCTCTATATGTATTACCCTTGGTTGACCTCTATAGAAACCTGTGTCGTTTAAGCTGACAGGTTCTGCATGTACAATGCTCGAAGAGGGATATTAAATATCCACTCAATCTTTATGTATAGGTAAACAACTCCTTTAGTTAAAATGGGCCACAGTTGCCTTAATGATAAGCTTGTCAACCGGAAAAGATCCTCCGCGTGTATGATACACACCAAGGATCGTTCCCTGTTGACAAGTTTATCATTGAGCATCCCTCTTCCTTTTAAGTTTTTTTCACTTGGGTGGGTTTAGTGTCACTAGACCTGTAAAGCACTCTTTCCACTTTTGATAAGCAGTGTCACATAGAGAGCTCTTAGATGCACGTTTGGCCTGTCCGGGGGGTATTTCTTTAATGTCTAGACTGATGATGAACAAATTGGACACTTGTCCAACACACTAAGTTCCACAGCAAATCAGTACGCTTCATATTCAATTTGCTGTCCAGTATATGCCCATTTGGAATAAACACACTTATAGTCAAATAGGCTACACAGGCTTGTTTAGCCCGGTTGTGTTACATATTACATTGCAGCATTTCTATGAGCTTGTATGTTTGCAGCTGTGATGCCTATTTTTACATCGTGTTTTGCTTAAGATCCCATACTGTGTTTTACTCTCATGATGGGGTCATGCCATATTGCGTGGTCTCTCTTCACTTCCATATTCATTTTTGTTGCCAGCAGACTGTGCTTACATCTGAATTCAAGGCAATATTGCAAGATTAAGTGTAACGCTCTGCACTGGTTTAAGTTACACATTTTTTGCTTTCAATTCTTTCTACATTCATTGTTATTCTTTTAGTATTTTACTATTATTTTACTATTGTTTCAGTATTTGATCGATTTGTAATATTTGCTACGAATTGATGAGTTACAATGTTTCATGGTATGCATTTTATACCATAAAATATTTATATCTTCTTCACTATCTATTGTTGCATACATCCCAGTATGTTTTCTGTGGCTACTATCAGTCACGCATGATCAAGTGGTATTTGAAGGTTTCTTCAATGGCGGCCAGACTCCTGGTTGCCGGTGCCTGCTTTGATCCTTGGAGATAGTGGGATTGACTCGGATAAATATATGTGTGTGCACCATGATCAAGCCCAGCAGGGTGAAACGCGTTGGTGAGGAGGAGATATGGCTCTGCTAAAACCTTGATTAAATTAGCTATACTGCCAAAACTGAGAAAGTGCTGCGTTTTCCTTTGGTGACAGATTTTACACAAGGCGTGTCCAGCCTTGCAAACACGCACCAGCCGTGAGAGAGAGCGCCCTTTGTATAAGGACACTCTTGGTGGAATATATATATATATATATATATCAAAGCTCCAAGGTTCCCACCTGTTGGAGACGCACTCTGACAAGCAACCTTCATGAGGTAAAAGCTGGATCGGCGTGCGGATCCAGTTCACAGCATGCCTGTCGATTCACGCCGGATGCGTTTCGTGCTCATTGCACTCTTCAGCAGCGCAACAGTAATTTTGGCATAGAGGCCACACCTCCCACTTAAAAATATGAGTCCTCCAATGGGCGACTCAAATGAGTCCGTTTTGGTTTGTGGGTCTTATAGTGTGTGCTTCAGTTATGTGCCGCTGTCTGAGATGTTTCAAGCCCACCAATGGGCCTCCACTCGCACATCCGGCTTGTCAATCCTCCATGGATGCCTCCACATTGAGACTCCATGATTCGGAGCTCTGTGGCCCCAAATTTCCAGGCGGTGCATCTCCCGTGGCTAGGACGCTGCGTATAAATCAAAGCACCAAGGTTCCCACCTGTTGGAGACGCACTCTGACATCCACTGCAGCAACCTTCATGAGGTAAAAGCCGATTGGCGTGCGAATCCAGTTCACAGCATGCCTGTTGATTCACGCCAGACGCGTTTCGTGTTCATTGCAGTATTCAGCAGCGCGACAGTCATTTTGGCATAGAGGCGACACCTCGCACTTAAAAATATGAGCACTCCAATGGGCGACTCAAATGAGTCCACGTTGGTTTGTGGGTCTTATAGTGTGTGCTTCAGTTATGTGCCGCTGTCTGAGATGTTTCAAGCCTAAAAGTAGGCCTCCACTCGCACATCCGGCTTGTCAATCCTCCATGGATGCCTCCACATTGAGTCTCCGTGATTCGGAGCTTCGTGACCCCAAATTTCTGGGTGGTGCATCTCCCGCAGCTGGGAGGCCACTTATAAAACAAATCTCCAAGGTTCCCACCTGTTGGAGATGCACCTCCCACTTAAAAAATATGAGCCCTCCAATGGGCGACTCAAATGAGTCCGCGTTGGTTTGTGGGTCTTATCGTGTGTGCTTCAGTTATGTGCCGCTGTCTGAGATGTTTCAAGCCCACCAATGGGATTCCACTCACACATCCGGCTTGTCAATCCTCCATGGATGCCTCCCCATTGAGACTCCATGATTCAGAGCTCCGTGGCCCCATATTTCCGGGCGGTGTATCTCCCCCGCCGGGGAGGCCCTGTATAAATCAAAGCTCCACTGTTCCCACCTATTGGAGACGCACTCTGACATCCACTACAGCAACCTTCATAAGGTAAAAGCCGGATCGGCGTGCGGATCCAGTTCACAGCATGCCTGTCGATTCACGCCGGAAGCGTTTCGTGCTCATTGCACTCTTCAGCAGCGCGCCAGTCATTTTGGCATAGAGACCACACTTCCCACTTAAAAATATGAGCCCTCCAATGGGCGACTCAAATGAGTCCGCGTTGGTTTGTGGGTCTTATAGTGTGTGCTTCAGTTATGTGCCGCTGTCTGAGATGTTTCAAGCCCAAAAATGGGCCTCCACTCGCACATCCGGCTTGTCAATCCTCCATGGATGCCTCCACATTGAGACTCCGTAATTCGGAGCTCCGTGGCCCCAAAATTTCCGGGTGGTGCATCTCCCGCAGCTGGGAGGCCACCTATAAATCAAAGCTCCAAGGTTCCCACCTGTTGGAGACGCACTCTGACATGGATGTATGATGTTACAGCGCATACTTTTACAACGCATAACTTTACAACGCATTTTTACAACGCAACATCCATTCCAACGCATTCCATTACAACGCATGCCATTACAACGAATTTTTAAAACTACCTTTACAACGCATTCCATTACAATGCATACTACCTTTACAACGCATAATATTACATTGCATGTATGGGAAGAATTGGATAGTGTATGGGTAAAAATTACTATTCTAACTCCAGGGGGGTGCAACAGTAGGGTAAGTGTTGGATAGTGTAGGGGTAAAATTACTATTCTAACTCCAGGGGGTGCAACAGTAGGGTAAGTGTTGGATATTGTAAGGGTACTATGCGTTGTAATGTTATGCGTTGTAATGGTATGCGTTGTAATGGTATGCGTTGTAATGACATGCGCTGTAGTGGTATGCGTTGTAGTGTCATGCGTTGTAATGGTTGCGTTGTATTGGCATGCGATGTAATGGATGTTGCGTTGTAAAAGTTTTGTTGTAATGGTAGTGCGTTGTAAAGGTTGTTGCCCGTCTGACATCCACTGCAGCAACCTTCATGAGGTAAAAGCCGGATCGGCGTGCGGATCCAGTTCACAGCATGCCTGTCGATTCACGCCAGACGCGTTTCGTGCTCATTGCACTCTTCAGCAGCGCGACAGTCATTTTGTCATAGAGGCCACACCTCCCACTTAAAAATATGAGCCCTCCAATGGGCGACTCAAATGAGTCTGCGTTGGTTTGTGGGTCTTATAGTGTGTTCTTCAGTTATGTGCTGCTGTCTGAGATGTTTCAAGCCCGCCAATGGGCCTCCACTCGCACATCCGGCTTGTCAATCCTGCATGGATGCCTCCACATTGAGACTCCGTGATTCAGAGCTCCGTGGCCCCAAATTTCCGGGTGGTGCATCTCCCGCGCTGGGAGGCCGTATATAAATCAAAGCTCCAAGGTTCCCACCTGTTGGAGACGCACTCTGACATCCACTGCAGCAACCTTCATGAGGTAAAAGCCGGATCGGCGTGCGGATCCAGTTCACAGCATGCCTGTGATGCTTTGATATATATATATATATATATATATATATATATATATATATATATACTAGCAGCCCGTCCCGACGTTATCCGGGTATGAATTGCTGCCGGCCAGTAGTATATTGTTTTGTAGGATTTCGCTTTGATAGCATTTCTTATCTGTGACAGGCCTGTGAAACGCTCCGAGTGACAGGCCTGTGAAACGCTCCGATTCACAGTGCACTACTGATGCACTTAAGAGTGCGCGTTCAGTAGTGTGTGAACTTGAGTTTCCCTACTTTATTTTTCCTTGCAATATTATATAGCGCAAACTCGACATGGCATGAGCACAATTTACATTACAGAAGAACACATTCATTTGTGGTAGGCACGGGGAGACAAAGCGATTTGCCTGGAATCACAGGATGTTGAGCTGATGCCGAGATTCGAGCGTAGCTCCCCAGCTCTAAAGTTCACAATTCTAGAACTTGTGGCGGGAGGTGTGTCTAAAAGTGTATGTCGGTGCTGGCCATCAATGAGAGAGACCTGTGCATTTTTCAAATCGGTGGTGAAAAAATATGAGTATGTTGCTGGAGATGTGGGCCGCCGTGCCACCAATGTACTTACCGGGGGAGGGTAAACACCCATTGTTCCGCAACTTTCTTTCCTCATACCATCACTCCGCATACTTTCATTACGAAAGTACCATGACTCCGCAATGCCATTATAACGCATGGCATTACATTTTATATGCTTTTACCATGCATACATTTACAACGAAATTCGTTGTAAATGCATGAATGGTAAAAGCATGCTTTTTTTTAATGTTTGGATAAGGTAAGTATGGGTATAGGGGTATATGTTTTGGCGGTACTGAGGTATATGTTTTGGGGTGTTTGAGTATTTTAAGGGTTCAGATATAGTTTTGGGTTATGCGGTACATGGGTAGTTTTAGGGTTTAGGGATAGGTATGGGTTTTGGGGTACAGGGGCATTTTTAGGGTTCAGGGCTAGGTTTGGGTTTTGGGGTAAGGGGTATTTTTACGGTTCTGGGGTAGGTTTGGGTTTTGGGGTACAGGGGTATTTTAAGGGTTCAGGGCTAGGTTTGGGTTTTGGGGTACAGGGGTATTTTTAGGGTTCAGGGCTATGTTTGGGTTTTGGGGTACAGGGGTATTTTAGGGTTCAGGGGTAGGCTTGGGTTTTGGGGTACAGGGTTATTTTTTATGGTTCAGGGCTACGTTTGGGTTTTGGGGTACAGGGGTATTTTTAGGGTTCAGGGGGTAGGTTTGGGTTTTGGGGTACAGGGGTATTTCAAGGGTTCAGGGCTAGGTTTGGGTTTTGGGGTACAGGGGTATTTTAGGGTTCAGGGGTAGGTTTGGGTTTTGGGATACAGGGTTATTTTTAGGGTTCAGGGGTAGGTTTGGGTTTTGGGGTACAGGGGTATTTTTAGGGTTCAGGGGTAGGTTTGGGTTTTGAGGTACAGGGGTATTTATAGGGTTCAGGGCTAGATTTGGGTTTTGGGGTACAGGGGTATTTTTAGGGTTTAGGGATAGGTTTGGGTTTTGGGGGACAGGGTATATTTATAGGGTTAAGATGGGTTAGTGTTTAAGGGTGTTGGGGTATTTTAAGGAGTAAGGGTGGGTTATGATTATGGGGTGCAGGGGTATTTAAAGGGAGCAGGGTGGACACCCGGAGCCGGAATGTACAGAACCTGGGAAGAAAAAACACGCCCAAGCCCCCAGCACATGCCCACAGCACACGATATGAGACATGGCATGAAGGGCGGAATGTACCACATGCCCCCAGCGTCTGTCACGCCCCCAGCACACGCCCACAGCACAACGCAGACACGCCCACAAGGGAATACTTTGCTGGCACAGTTCTTTCACCTTTTAAATGTATATGGTGGGCGTCTGCATAGCCTATGTCCTTCTGCTGCAACTGCCCTTTCCAACGCTGTATTGGGTGTTGTGATTGGTGCTGTGGTTCCTAAGATTACCCGCCTCAAAGGTTTGGGCTCTCTCTTTATTATATTAGTATAGATATATAATATATATATATATATTTGATTTTATGTTTTGGTGATATTGGTTAGTCTTTGGTATGAATGTGTGACAGTCGAATTGTGAAGTTGTCCAAAGGGGGCATTACTTTTTTGACTCATCTATTAGGCCTCAGCCTGCTTGCACTGACATCCATTTTAAAGCTGCTGAAGAGAATTGTGTGTTCAATGTTTTGTGAAAGAGCTTTTCTATGTACAATGTTTTCTCTGCTGTGCACCTCCATTTCAGAAAATGTTGGGGGGGGAAACTGGAATACAAATAGACAAGACTTCTCTTTGTAAGGCAAAAATAGATTTACTTATTAAGGCGTGGATATCAGTCACCTCTGTGGAGCTGAAAAAGCTGATCTCAAATGGCTGTTTGCAGACAGCTCCTTAAATAGTTGAAAAAATGCTGACGTATATACATTTGTTTAAAAACCAAAAGCAGGTCAAGACAGGTTTATAAGTTAGTAAGAAACGTTTACAAAAACATAACATCTCCTGTGTCCTTTAAACTCAGAACCTTTTTTCTACATTCTCTTTATCATAGTTCTAATCAAGCTTTAATGAAACATTAACCTTCTTTCCCCGATTGTATTAATTTCAATTACATTTTTATTATGATTTGGAGCTCTAAAGACTTCCACATAAAAATATTGTTGCGGGGTAAGGAAGTCACGGGAGACAATGGCCATGCTGCAAGTGTGTTTTATTTGGGGACTACAGCTCGTGGTGAGGGATAACTGATCGTTGCTCCTTGCTTGCTTGGTAGGAATGGGCTGGCCTCCAGTTGGACGTCACCATATTTTCCTTGCTGAGCTCCGGGTAGCGATTAGGAGAATACAAAACAAAGAAATCATATGGGGGCTGGAGTGTGTGGGATCACCGGGTTTTTTGGTTATAAGATTGTGCAGACAGGGGAGAGGGGCACCAACACTGGACGGAGATAGGGAAGGAGTCTATCCTGTACCAACCCCGCCACCTCCACCCGGGTTAGGGCATTCCACCCTCTTCCCAGACCCCCGGAACTGTGCACGCACCTGTTGTAGCCACGTTCCTCCGGGAACGTGGCAGGTCGCTGAGCAAGGTAAGCCTCCTGGCGTCTCATCCAGGCGCCTTGTGACGGCGTGTAGGCACTCCGGATTCTGGCCCCGTAACTCCGTCTCTGCTTTTCCAAACAAACATTTGCAATGCAATAGGTCTCGTATTATTAAAGTTTGAGCTATTGGCATTGCTAATAATAATGCAACACCAATTGCTCAAACTTTAATAATGTGAGACCAATTGCATTGCAAATACTTGTTACTTTAGATTGTGTGCTGTTATGGCCAGAACTGCCGACTTTGGAACTAGAGTCCGAGTCCTGGCGTCGCCTCCACATCCTGTGATTTTGGGCAAATCACTTACTCCCCTGTGCCTAAAAAAGAATCTAGCCTTGTGTAATGTAACTCATGCTCGTGTGAAGCGCTCCAATGCCCTTTAGCCGAGTTTGTACTATGTAAAACTGCAAAAAGAAAAAAACGAGAGTTTGAGATATTGGCATTGTAAATGATAATGCCTTTCATTTATGTGTTGATTTTTGAAACATAAATAGAAGACATTGTCCTTTACAATGCCAATAGCTTAAATGCGAGACCTATTGCATTGCAAATGCTTGTTTCACCTGCTCCCAGTAAAGCTTGTTCTAAGGGTACCCGGATGTGTGCGCCGACCTGCAGGTCTGGTTGCTGGCCCGCAGCTGCAGAGGGGTGTGAGTATGCTGCATTCACAGGTTTGGGTCCCGTAAGGTCGGACCTTGCTCTTCACCCTTGTAGATATGACGTGAGTGAGGTGGGTTGGATAATAAGACAGGCGTTCAAAGCGATTTCACTTTGTGTGCATATATGTAAATAGCGTCAATAATACAGGTTTTCTGCATATTGTTTATATTACTGGGGGGAGGGGGTTTAAACCGAGCGCATCCATAGCATGCAGTAGAATGCAAACTTCTTCTGAAACAAACCTCTGTCTCAACAAACAAACAGCAGTGCACTCAGACAACTGTTCCATACAACCAGCTTTAGTCTGGTTCACAAAGCGCTAAATACAGCAGCATGGGCGTGGCCTGACTCGCAGGCAAGACAGGGTTCGTAGAGGTGCAGAGCTGCGCTATATCTGACACAAACAGAAGGATGAGACTCTAGGATACGCGGTGCTGGTGCTGGGGGGGTGCTGCTCTCCAATTAACTAAACCCCGGGCTCTGTGGGAGTAAATGAGCCCACTCAGAAGCAGCAGTCGGTTGCTTGGGTACCAACTAAGCATCGTGTTGATAAATAACCTCCGAAGAGATACATAATGTATCAAGTGAGGTGATGAATCTTGGAAATGGCCCCTCGGTCTCAGATTACATCCTGCCTCTTCTCCGTCATTGCCAATTTGGGCTCCAGTAACTCAGCTCAGCTGGAAGTTTCAGCTCCGTCACACTGACGTGTCCAGTCCCGCAAGGCTGCAGGCTATATGATGCCCACGCAGTTGGCACTCGTCAAACGTGGGCCAGATTGCACACATTTAACACCCTGGCTGGGCACCTGTTCCTCGATCAGGGACTCGACAGACCGGGGAAAGTGGTCGGCATTAGCTCTGCTCTGCTCTGGTCGGTCGAATGAAATGTTGTATTTGCTCTGGGCTGTCCACGTCATTGGCTGAAACTACCGTGCACCGGTGTAAAAAGGCAACAAGCCCTATTTCAAGTCGGGGGCAGTGAGTATGAGGAAAAAGCGCACCTTTTTGTTAGATCTCTGGCTGTGCTCCATGACATGCATAAACTGATTTTTCATCCGCTGAGCTGCTGTGTGAAAACAACACAATGCTAAATCTGTTTGTGTCACCTATCGTGCGTGTGCCTATGCCCTTCTATTTAAAGCTGTTTACAAACTATTGTGCACCCGGCTAGAATGCCCGGGCGGGCGCGGTCATGTTTAAATGAAATAAAAGTAAAGGCTGCTGTTCCAAACTGTGCCAGAGTCGAGGACATACACAATAACAGTCCGCACTTTTACAAAAACAAGAAAGAACCGAAATGAAGCAGAGGCGCCGTTTTAGTGTTGTACGGTGCGCTGAAAGTTTAAAGACAAGGTTGACTTCTGCAAAGAAGGCCTGAGATTGTTTTGTTTTAATATCCACGGCATTTGCCACCTCCTCTGAAGCTTCGGGAGGGTTGGTAGAGTTCCCCTGTTTGATCGTGGGCCCATGTCGATGGAACTCCGCCACCAATATCACACTGACATGCATGTGTCGCCATCCACAGAGGAAACGCGTGGATTAAAAATAGCGTTTGGGCGAGTTCCCGCGTCCTGTCTTCACATGTCTTAACTACTTTGTAAAATGCAGACTGTTTACTAAGCCTGGAAAGTCAGCGGACGAGCTTACTTCTTTGACAGATACATTTATTCTCACAACATACACATTTTAAACAAGGGCAAAAGGAAATAGCAATCCGTGGGGGAGAGAGCGGAGGGGGATGGTGTGTGGGGGCCGGCCTGCCGGCCGGCCAGCCAACCATGATTAATTAGGGGAGGAGAAGCCTTAGGGGAGGAGAAGCCGCAGAGCGCACGCTGGGCGAAGCCCTTTGATGTGCTGTGCGGCCGGGAATGCGCGTGCTTGTTTGTTCACGTCATTCACGTGAACTGTAAGAAAACCGCAGTGCAAGAAGCCCTTAGTTTGACGAGGATTTCGAGCACTTGAATTCTCGATTCCTCAATGCGCTTGCGCGCATTGTAGGTCACGAGACCTAAAAACAGCTCCTCTTCAGTGTCCACTTCCCGCTGGTCGTAGACGACGTCCTCATTGGCCGTCAGGCTTTTGAACTCTGCTGCAGTCATGGAGGGTGCCGCCCCGGGGGCAGAGACAAGCCTCGCATCAGCTTCAGGTTTAAAGGGCCAGAAGCTCGGGGTGTTTGGTGGCTCGTAATCGTCCAGAGCGATGTCAGCGTCAGGGTGCTGTGGGGAAAACAAAGGGGTGTTCACAGGGGACAGGCGCTGATTAGTCCCGTAGTTGTCAGAGGAGCCCGAAACCTGACAAATATACAAGAAAGACTCCAATTTACCAAATCATCCAGAGCTTAATAACAGGATAAAATACATGCAAAGACCTAACAGTTACAGATTTCATTGTACAGTACAAAATTCATAGCAGCATTAGACACATTCCACATACTATAAAAAACAAGATGTCAAAAGCGCAAGTGCGCAAGTATAAAACCAATTTCACAAATCCTTTAAAATACAATGCTAACTAAATCAGTGCAAACAACTTCAACTGTACACTACAAAGACCCTGAATTTCTACTTTTAATATGCATGACATTTTGCCTAAAGGGGACCCTGTTCAACATACCACAGCTAAACACAACACATTAGTCCTTCTCTAAAATATGTTTAAGAATTATTTAACAAAACAAACATTTTTAAAACACACTGGTTCAGAAGGGGGTGGGCAGGAGACAGTTTTGGGCCTCCTCGGCTGTATCGATGTTGAATTTTAGAAAAATGACATTGTAATGGTTATAGTAGGGGACAGACAAAACATGTTTAGATCCTGCACCCAGTTTCAACATAGGTGGCAAAGTCTGTCCTGCCCGGCTAATCCCTCCCATGACCCTGTTATAATTCTCACGGGGAGCAAATTCAACCTTAGCAACAGTATAGTTCTATGCTCTCCATGGTTAAGAGTCTATACAACATACGGTTGAGGTTTTTTATAAATTCTACTCCCCACTATCATATCATTACTGGAATACCCTGAACACAATACAGTATCTCTTTCATGGCAGACTTCATAAATTTCCAGTTTCTAAAAAGTCTGTGGCTTTCCCATAATTCCTGAAGACAACACTTTTCCCCTTCAGGCAGGAAAATATTTCCTGTCTTAGTGCTACCCGTAAAGGGTTTTCAAAATTTTTCAGTAAGGCATAACTCGTTCCTGAGCATGCAGCCATGGCAAGCACATAAGTCGAGAGGAGCATGAATTCAAGCGGATCGCCGATATGGAGGCTGCGCTATTCAAATTACAAATTTGCTGCCAAATGCGCCTTTCCACCATCTCGAAAAAATCCCACTGCTGTTCATTCACTGATTCACAGGCGTAATTTAGTACAGGCTGGATTTTAATTTTGTAAACTGATAAAACATGTGCAAAGTGTCTTTGCCCGCTACATTTATAAATGCTACCAATTGTGCAGGCATGAGATATTCCCTTACTTCTGCACTATTCAATGTGATCACTGCTAGAACACTTGCTTGTAAAAATTCTTCTTAATTATGTGTACAACGTCAGTACATCAATTTTGTCTTTCCCCAGAAACCAATGCATTTTTTTCCTAACCCTGCATTTTACTTTTTGTGGTATTTATTTTAAAAAATGTGATAAGTAGTGACCTAACTCATTAAGATGCCTTTGTAGTCCTATCGGAGTTAAGTCCAAAAGGATGGTATCATCCACGTAAAGTAGACCGCTCAATTTCATTGTTCCTAATTTCGGGGAGTCCTCTTTTACAGAGCGCAAGCCTACTCTGCAAGTCTTTAATATAAAGAGAGAAAAGGAGAGGAGCTAATAAGCACCCTTGCCTCAACACATTATGAGTCTCTACTTTACTCGACAGGCCCTGATAACCTGCCATCAAGACCTGGGTCCGAGTTGAGGAATGCAATGCAATGATAAATCTGAGCAAATGCACGGGGACCCCATTGACGCCAATTTCCTCCATAGGGTCCGCCGGTCAACCCGGTAAAGCCAAGAAGAAATCTATAAAGGCAGTGTACAGGGCCATTCCCTTGCCTATTGGATATTTTTCGATCAAGGTTTGCAGGGCAGTAATGTCATCTAAAGTTCTACTATGCTTACGAAACCTGCTTGCTTTGCGGGGACGAGATCACTTCCAAAAGCCCATTCCTGTAGATAGAGAAGTATGCTCTTAGCAAACAGTTTTTCGGTCGCATCCAGTAACACGATCTGCCTAAAGCTGGCAGGGGAGTTTTTGGGACCCTTTTATATAATGGAACCACAATACTTCCTCTGCAAGAGGACAGAATAATCCCATAGGCATAGTAGTAGGAGAATACCGGACAGAGGAATTGAGCCCATGCAGAACTATCTTGTTTCATTATAGCTATCAGAAGATTGTCCGGGCCCATCGCACCTGAGTACCTTGCCCCTTTAATGAAGCATTCTATTTCCTTACAAGAAGCGGGGCCATAATCATTCCCCAAGGGAGACTCCATGGTTAGCTCTAAATTGAGCCCATTCTTAGGGTTTAGTGCATATAACTGTGAGATATATCGGGTCCACTCTGCGTCTGATATTAAAATGGCTTTTATCTTAATTCTACTATCACAGTATTTGGCTATTAAAGCCCAATATTTACGTGATTAACTGGAAAGTGCAACCTCTCTAAATTTAATCCAATTTGACCCCTCCACCCCTCTATGTTCGGATGCCTTTATTCTTTTTATTACCTTCTGCAATCTGTTGATTTTCCTTAGCCTAGTCAAGGAAAACCACTTACATTGATCCTTTACTAGGGCATTTAGCTTCCGGTTTAACTTTTTCATCTGCCCCATGTAACACTAGTTGATTAATGCCACCGACTCGCTTCTTCCTTCCACATGATCTAAAATAAGGCCAGATTCTTCTCAAACCAGTGGTGGGATTTTTTGTATAGGACCAGAGATCACATTTTCAATAAGCCTCCCTAAATATGTAAGATTTTATTAGACCAAAAGGTGTGCCCATTTATTTTATTATATATAATACTATCATCTCTGGGATTCCAGAGCTCCAGTGTCTTGAGTTCCATGTTGACATCCACTGATAAAATACTCTGGTCACTCAAGTTTGTCCTCAGTACCTTAAATTGTGTACATGCACCAAAGAGCTGATAGGATACCACCATATAGTCAATTAGTGACTGCCCCCAAGTAAGGGAGGCTGGTGAGTCCTCCGGGAAGCTCCCATTTAAAATAACAAGATCATTAGTTCTCAAACAATGTAAAAAAACTCAACCCCCACCTTTTATTACTGTGTTCCCAAGACTTCTTATCTGTCTCTGTATGCTTTAGACTAAAGTCACCTTTGACCAACATATTCTGAACCATGTTTCAATTAACAGCAGGAATGAAAGATGTACTTGTGTGCTGAGATCATAAACTCTTCAAGGCTTGTAACAGAAAACCTGCTGAACTGATGTTCTACTTTCTGGTGAACGTTAACCTACATTGCATCTTTATGAAAGCAAGGCATTTGTTGCTGTTTAGCCACGTATCGCTCTGCATCGCTCTAAAATGTCTGTGGTAACGCAATTTCCTTGCATTTCATTTTCTCCTTAACATTGCCCCCTCTAGTTGATGTTTCAACTATTTTATCCAATTTGGAATCTGCACTTGGGATCAAATGATAAGGATTACCCTGAGCATTACCATTGACCATTGACCATGATGCCCCCGTCCTGGAAACCTTCCTCCCCATATCCATCGAGAGGTTGATGGACACTCTCAACCGCGTGAAGAGTGGATCCTCGGACGACCCAGCTCCCATGAGTAAACTGAAACTAGTTGCCCCCACCATATCCCCCTGCTTACCAGGCTGATAAATGCCTCTCTCTCCAGCGGGATAGTCCCCGCCAACTGGAAAAGTGCGACAGTTCGGGCACTTGTCAAGAAACCCCACCTAGACCCCTCGGACCCTTCAAACTTCAGACCCATCTCCCTCCTCCCAGGCATCAGCAAAGTGGCTGAAAGAATTGTAAATGAAGAGCTCTCAACCTTCCTAGAGACTAATAACCTCCCTCGCCACTCGCAGACAAGATTCAGACCAGGTCAGGGGACTGACACCGCCCTTCTGGCCGTAACAGAGGAGACAAGGTCCACCCTGGACGCAGGAGGTTCAGTGGCAGTGATCCTCCTGGACCTGAGTGCAGCCTTCGACACGGTGGACCACACCATCCTCCTCCACCATCTCTAAAAAAACGGCATCTCGGGGACCGCCCTGGCATGGTTAAAATCATTCCTGGAACATAGGACCTTCCAAGTGGCCGACAGCTACGGTCACTCCAAACCTCTCCCCCTGAACTGTGGGGTTCCTCAGGGATCCTTCCTGAGCCCCACTCTTTTTAATGTCTACATGGCCCCCTTAGACGACATCGCCTCACCATTCGGCATAAAGGTGGTCATGTACGCTGACGACACACAACTAGTCATCTCCATCAATCAGGCCGATCAATCCATGGAGAACTTAGTCACCTGCCTGCACAAAATGTCCAAATGGATGGGCGACTCCAGACTCAGGCTCAACGGTGAGAAATCGGAAATCATGCTCCTAGGCGCCCCAAACAAACTTCCCAAAACCCTTGCCTGGCCACCCAGCATGGGCACCCCTCCCACACCAAAACAAGAAATCAAGAGCCTGGGTTTTTGGCTCGACCAGGATCTTAGCTTCAGAACCCAAGCAAGAAAGACAGCCGGCACCTGCTTTGGGCTCATGCGAGCAGCCCGTAAGATCCTTCCTCTTATCCCCCCCAGGCTAGGAAAATTCTGATCCAGGGCCTCATCATATCGAGACTGGACTATGGAAACGCCTTGTACCTGGGCGCGCCAGTAGCTGTCATAAAAAAACTTCAGCACGCCCAAAATGCCGCAGCAAGACTACTCACAGGGGCGAAATCAAGATGCTCAGCTAAACCTTCCCTCAAGGCACTTCACTGGCTTCCCATCCAAGAGCGCATTGCCTTCAAAGCTCTATGCATCTCTCATAAAATCCTACAAGGCAAAGGCCCACCTATATTAAAACCTCTCATCATACCTCACAAAGCCACCCGACAGCTCAGGTCGGACTCCCTATTTTTGGCCAGCGTCCCCAGAATAAGGAAAGCACGCACGGGCGGCCGCCGTTTCTCATATAACGCCCCTAAGCTCTGGAACAGCCTCCCCCTCAGTATCCGCAAAGAAAACAATTTGATCACATTCCGCAGATTACTGAAAACCTGGTTGTTCCCTCAATAATCCTTCCCAGGAGAACTGTTAGGCTGTCACGATAGCGCTGGGACGCCCGAGGGTAGCTACGCGCTCTACAAATCCTTAATCAAATCAAAAAATCAAGCATCTACTACTTGTATAGATGGCCTAACCATGAACATCCCTCCTGGCTTTTTGCTCATCCTCCTATAGCAATCTATGACTAATTGGAAATCGCAACATATTTAAAGTAATGTTACAATAGGGAAGAATGAAACTTTAAACAGTCCCAACACCCAGTATGGTAACCAATCAAACCAACCCTTAAACCATTCATCTAGGGCACCTCCTTCAACCACCATTTTCCTTAGTAAATTATGAAAAATTGTATGGCTTCTGAAAATGTTCCATTGTCCACATCATTTGCAGGGATGTAAGTATGACAAACAGTTCCTATCTTGGCACGGACTCCTCCCTCCAGGACTGCCATAATATCAAGTACATAACAATGAGACATAATCATCATTCTAATGGCACACAGCTTAGACTTTATGACATTGAACCAATCTTTTGTAGCATTGGTCGCTTTCATTAGTTCCCTTCTAGTAATTTGTAACCATTGACCAGTTGTTTTTGCCTGAACAAACACTTCTAACGAACAGCTGGGCATCATTAAAACACCTATGCTCTTGAGGAACATCTCTCCAGGTGGCAGTGCTATGACATTCTGCAGCCCTTCTCCGGTGAAGAGACTACCAGGTTGTTGGATGTAGTTCATGTAGCTCTGACATCTTGATTCCTGGAATGACCAAGACTGGTGTGTATAAAGTAAACAGAGAACAGAGGCAGTTCCAGATAGGTGGCAACCGGATGTATAGCTTTTCTCCACACTGCCAATCATAGTCCATGAGGCTGGAGGTGCCTCCCTACATGTTGGCGATATCTATTGTGGCATTGCAGTTGATATTTTTCCCTAGATTGACAGTGACATTTTCTCTGAAGCATATAGAACCAGATATTAATCTCATGTCTGTCTGGGGGATTACTGTACCATCTAGCCAAGTATGTCGCACAATATTATCATCCCATATATGCACGCACTTTCATATTGCATCCTGACTAATGTCAGTGCCATTCATAGAGATATGGCTCTATAAAAACTCTATATCCGAATGCCATTGGTCATGGGCATAAACCGATCCACTAATTCTGAGTCCTGACATACAAGCACAATCCAGTGGCAAGGGATTTACTAGGTAATTGTTACATCCAGTGTGCAGGTATGTCACTCCAAAAAAACCTTAGTCTAAGACTTTGTCTGTCCATTCTGCAGTCTTGTCATAACCTATTCTCTGCATTCGTGCCATTTCATCCTTAATGTCCTGCCTATCTGTGAGGATATGTAATGTTTCTACTAGGAAGTCATACTTTGTGGTGTTAATTCTAAATTGTAATACTCTAACATGTGTCAGCTGCACTCAGACTTCTCCAGAGATAAAAATTTCAAAGACATAAAATTGTTCCCAGGGATACTTATCTATATGAGTGTAATCTATCGGATCCTGTGGCATGGGGTATTAATGAGTAAACAAAGCATGATTCATTGGTGTGTGGCATAGTGATTGGAGCTTAAGCATGTGTGATTATAAAAATGCAACAGCAGCCTAAAAACATAAAAGGAAAAATAAAGCAAAAATACATAACTTTCTACTTGTAGAATTGAAAAATTGTCCTGAAGCAGAGGTGGAGGGGGGATCTTTACAATTGCAATCATCTTCCCCCCTTTTTTCCCATTTATGTCACTGGCGGTGGTTGGCGTGAAGCGGAGTCCATCTGGATGTCTTATATGTGGATCCATGGCTCCCTCCATCAACCTTTACTAATTTGGGAGTAGCCATTGTTACAAATAAAGGTCTGGTGAACTTGAGATCCTTCCATTTCCGTAAATAGTTTCTGATGTACAGTTGTTGGCCATTCGTTACAGGGTGGACTTACTAGTCATCGGTGAGTGCCTTTCTCCAGAGCACTTGTTTAGGGGAGAACTTAGCAGCCTTTGTTAGTTCAGGCAAATGTGCTGTGCTGTTTTCCTCTGTAGTGATTCATCTACAAAGCATTTTGGACCCTGTATCTAGGGTATTAGAGAAATTTGCAGATATGTATATATATATATATATATATATGTATTTTGTTTGTGCATACCCTCCTGCCGGGTAAGAACTACAAGAGCACACCTTTCAAATTCATGCACAAAGAGGTGAATATTGTTAGTATAATCAGGCAGACCCCAAGTGGGAGATTTACATTGAGCTTGACGAAATGCAAGAAAGCTGGTTACATGATCTGATGTCCAAAGCAGTAGCTCAGATGTGTCCTTGTAGGTAAGAGTCAACAATACTTTTGTCTGTAAGAGAAATGTTGGATCCTGATAAATTGTTTTCATGTGATCTACATCCTATTATATCTGCCTTTCAACAAGAGTTCACCATACACATTTTTGACTGCTTGCATTCAAAACATCACTGTATGAGTTCATCATTCGTAGTGCGTCTTTTTCATGCCTTTTCTTATAGTGATGTTCATGATATTTCTCATGGGCCTGCATGGGACAATTTCTTGGCATAGATAGCTTGAATGAATCTGTTTAAGCATAATATTTTCTTTTTTTTTTTTCTCCTTTTTAGGTCGAGCCTAGCGCTGTCGCCAGCGAGATCTATTGTTTCTGACTTGCCTCGGAAGTGGGACAGGAGATGGGCACGCGCAGGGCGATTGGAGCAGGTGTACACGCACGTACAGCCAGGCGCTGTGCACATCTCCTGTACCGCTTCCGAGGCGAATCAGTCTCCTGCAATTGCATTTTTTTTAATGCTGACCTGTGCTCCACATGTACAACATGCCCCAATTACCGGCTCTTGTGGGGACTCTGCACTGCTCCCCTGCTGGTCTCCTCGTGGCAGGAGGGGCCTCTTCACCCAGTCACTGGCGCAGAAACACGCGGGCTCCCTCAGCTCACGGGAGCCCCGGACAGTGCCGCGCGCTCCATGCCTCTCCCATGTCCCAGGCAAAGTTGCCAGCACGCATGCTCAGTACATAAGAAATGCGTGTGTGTTCCTGTGAATACTCACGCATTTGTTACATACTGAGCATGCGGTCTACTGATTTCTGTTTCTTTCTGGTTTGTGGGTGACAGGTAGGTCCGTTTTGGGTTTTGGCTGCTGAGGTGGAAAGTAAAAAGAATGCTATTAAGCCCCAGTGTTATGCATTTTAACCGGGCTCCTTGGGTTCTGGCACCGCACAGACACGCTGGCCGCCAGAAGCGGTGCTCGCGCACCCCACTGGTGGTCGAGTAGAATGGTTAGGAATGTTGGCAGCAGGTGAAGTGCGCGCGGTGGAGCTGGGGCACGAAGAGGGGGGCCTTTGAACCCAGCGGCTCATCGGACCACAGGGGGGCGTGGCATCTGCGCAACCCTTAGACCCGCCGCGCGGCCTGCTCCAACAATCACACGGACGGAGGCCGCGCCGGGCCAAGAAAACCGAGGGAGGCGACAGGCGCAGCCTCGAGCGCATGTTGCTGAGCACCGCCGGGTTCAGGAGGAGAGAACTTCATATCTCAGGCCAGGAGGGGTCTGCAGGGCCAGGCTCGGGATTCAGCCAAAAGCAAGCTCAGGAATGCAGCTTGTCCCTGCCCCAGCGTGTGCACCCAAGGCCTCTTGGATGTTCTTTGATCTGCCGCTAAACAACCCCGTGCCTTTCTAGAAGCCTCCAGAAGCTGACCTGCCCCCCGTATGGCTGGCTTTAGCATCGCCTGCCTTGTTCCATAAACTACAGATTGACAGGGCAGGATGCAGTTCTGCAGTGTGCTCCCCGTAACTATGAATTTACCACACTTGACATGTAGACAAAATTCTTTTGCATAGTTTACAGATTCCAACATAAAATTATGATTCTTGTTCAAACGGTTGATCATAAAAAACAGAGCTAAACATGTTGCCATGCTTTGGTAGCGGAGGTTAACTGGTAGCAATTGCTGTAATCAGGTGTTCAGCTCGCACTGAGCTCTCTTCTAGACTGCAGCTTTTTCAGCTGGTTTCTTAGTGTACTTCTCTCACCCCGCTGTCCGCCTATTTGCTTCCCACAGACCTGCCTTCTTCTGTTGTTGCTTGTTTTTTTTGGAGGGGGGGGGGGTGTATGAAAACCCACACCAGTGGAGCACACTCTGTTTCTGCTGAAAGTTTTGGTGCTGTTTCTTTCTGTCTGAAACAGAACGGGTCATGCTTCAAGTAGCAACACTGTCCCAGGAAGAGCATAAGAGTGTGGGAACTGGCAGCAAGAAGTATATAAAATTCAAATTCTCTTTTTTTTCGCGGTGTTTGCTTCTCCTAGAAAGTGGTTGCACAGTTTATGTAGATGTTAAAGAAGGTCCCGAAAGCAGAACAATAAAACGGTTTCATGTTCTCATTATAATATCTTATATAGTTTTACAGTATCTGGCAAATCAGTGTCTTTGGGTGGCTAATTTACAGCGAAACAACAAAATGACTTTCCTTCTTTCCAACAAGATACCTCTCCTTGAAATGGAATTAATGTAATTTAGAATGTTTTCTTCCTGATACCCGTGGGCATGCACGCACATGTACGCACACCTGATGGACACACCTGATGGACAACGGAGAAACAGCGGCCCTCATCCTCCTAGACCTCTCCGCGGCTTTCGACACTGTCTGCCACCGCACCCTAGTGCAGCGCCTCAGCAACGTCGGAATCCATGAGAAGGCACTGGAATGGATCATCTCCTTCCTCGACGGAAGAACACAGAGAGTCCGTCTACCACCGTACAAGTCAGAGGCCACCGGAGTCATCTGCGGCGTCCCTCAAGGATCCTCGCTGAGCCCCACCCTCTTCAACGTCTACATGAGCCCCCTCGCGGCCATCGCACGCCAACACAACCTCAACATCATCTCCTACGCCGACGACACCCAGCTGATTCTCTCCCTCACCAACGACCCCGCCACCGCCAGAGCCAACCTTCACGAAGGGATGAAAGACGTAGCCGAGTGGATGACAACCAGCCGCCTGAAACTGAACTCAGACAAGACGGAAGTCCTCATCCTGGGCTCCTCGCCCTCCGCCTGGGACGACTCCTGGTGGCCCCCCGCCCTGGGCACCGCACCCAAACCGACAGACCACGCACGCAACCTGGGCTTCATCCTGGACTCCTCCCTCTCCATTACCAGACAAATCAACGCCGTCTCCTCGTCCTGTTTCAACATCCTGCGCATGCTATGTAAGATCTTCCGGTGGATCCCCACCGAGACCAGGAAGACGGTCACCCAGGCCCTCGTCACCAGCCGTCTGGACTACGGCAACGCCCTCTACGCCGGAACCACCGCCAAGCTCCAGAAGAGACTCCAGCGTATCCAGAACGCCTCGGCGAGACTCATCCTCGACGTCCCCAGAAGAAGCCACATCTCCAGACACCTGAGAGACCTGCACTGGCTCCCGATCAACAAAAGAATCACCTTCCGGCTCCTCACCCACGCACACAAAGCCCTACACAACCAAGGCCCAGGATACCTCAACAGCCGCCTCAACTTCTACGCTCCCAAACGCCACCTCCGATCGACCAACCACGCCCTCTCCGCCGTCCCCCGCATCCGAAGAGCGACAACAGGAGGAAGGTCCTTCTCCTACCTGGCTGCCAAGACCTGGAACTCCCTTCCGACCCACCTCCGCCTGACCCAGGACCATCTCTCCTTCAGTAAGAAGCTCAAGACCTGGCTGTTCGAGCAGTAGCAGCACCCCCCCCCCCCTAGCGCCTTGAGACCTTCCGGGTGAGTAGTGCGCTCTATAAATGTCTTTGATTGATTGATTGATTGCATACCCACAGGCACACACTTCATAAAGCCTGTCCTTGCTTATATCAAGTACAATTCCCTGTACCCTTGACAGTAAGGCCTTTCATTTCCTTCTGTGTCATAACAAGGCCATCACCTCTACAGCGCACGTGTAGTATCACCCGTCCCCCAACAGTGTCCACACTTCCACTAACAAAGTATTTAGCACTTGATCAAAATGTACACAATGAATGTTTGATATGTGAAAGACGTGGGAAGGATAGCATGGTGGGAAGAAGGCAGAACTTTTGAAGAAAAGGGAGTAATGCTTTGGAGGGAAATTATTTCACGAACGACTGACATTTTGAGTAGAAAGAGCAACGTTTAGGAGGATGGAATAGCAGTTCAGAGAGATGGAACACAAGTTGAGGAGAAGGAATGTCATTATGGGCCCTAAAATGGATGTTTTGTAGTGGAAGACTTATTTCGTTGCAGGGAAGGACATTTCTAGGGAAACAGAAAACATTTTGTCCAGGAGATACTGCATTCCGGTGAGAGAGAGTAACATGATGCTAAAGAATAACATTGACGGCACATACATTTCACCCAAGGGAGGCGGTATTCAAAATGTGGACGGAGAGAATATTATTTTGGGCAGAAAGGATGCCGTTCTTAAGTGTAAAGGTTTCTTTGTTCCTCATAAATGACAGGACACAGCTTCGCATTTAAGGGGTTTATTCGTAAGTAATATGCTCAGAGAGCGCCGAGCCGATTTGCTTCGGGCTCCGGCACTCGCGCCTCTCAACTGTGGATGTGCGCTCATCCACAAAATGGCAGGGGGCGCATTGCGTCATTACGCAACGTGAGTCAGCTAGAGCGCTGACATTACATATCTCCCCTTTTTTCTACCAATGAAACAAACATGAAACTTACAGTCCATCGCTCATATCATAGTCCTGGAACCTGGATGGTCTCACCACCGCTCTCCCCCTTCGGGTATGTCTTACCGGGGTGGCTGTAGCTTCTCCCACATGAGTCTCTTCACTACCTTCTCCATGGCTCAGTTCAGATGGGCTCCCCGTCGACCTCCTTACACTCCTCTCCATCTCCATTCTGGGGGTACCTCTGCTGCCCTGCTCCTCGTTCCAGTGTCCACCTCCAAGTTGGAGAGTTCATTTCTTTCCTTGGGCTCCACTGCCCCTTCCAGCTCCTGCTCACCATGGCTCCACTGTAATACTTTGTTGCACCTCGCCATACATTTCATTCATTTCATACATTGGTCTTGAGACCATACATTGCCATCGCTTAACAGGGCAGCTCTATCATACACCTCCTTGACCTGAAGGGGTCTACTGTATTTGCTGTCCCCCTTCCTTTGCATTACCGCCAACTTGACTCTCACCCATTCGCCTTCCTCTAATCCAGTGTCTCTCACATTCCTTCTTAAGTTATAGTACTTGGCGTAGACAGCTTGTGCTCTCTCCAAGTTCGCCTGAACCACTGCCGGAGACCATTTGCTGGTTACTGTTTTCTCTTTCCACACTGGGTTGTCCTTCGTGAAGGGATCTCGGCCCCTCAGAATTTGGAAGGGGCTATACCCTGTTCCCGTGGGGGTGATTCTGTACGCCCAGATCATTTGCCATATTTCTTTCTCCCAGTCCTTGTCACTCATTATCGCCTCTTGCACAGATCCCATCACCACCCGGTTAAAGCGTTCTACTAGTCCGTTACCAGCCGGGTAATATATGGAGGTGTGTTTGGAGAGGATGCCATTCCTCTCCATGAATTTGGTCCATTTTTCTGAGGTGAACTGAGGACCGTTGTCACTCAGAATGGTTTTGGGAATGCCTTCTCTCACGAACGTGTCATTCAGAAACCTTAGAATTGTCTCTGTGCCCATTACTTCTTCCACTCTCACTTCTGGCCACTAGGAGTACCTGTCTATGAGGATGCACACATACTTCTGGATTCCTGGTCCATCCAAGATCGGGCCCAAGATGTCAATAGACAACTCTTCCCACGGAATCTTCGGGGAGTCAAATTTTCCCAGCGCTGGTCTCAAAGGCTTGAGCGTTTTGTCCGCTCCTTGGCACTGGATGCATTCCCTGACGTATCGTTCAGCTTGCAGATCCATGCCTGGCCACCAGTATCCCTGTTTGGTCCGTAGTTTTGTTTTTCCGATCCCCAGATGTCCTTCGTGGAGTATCGCCAGCAGTCTTGGGACTATTCCTGCTGGGGGGATGACCTTGTCCCCCCTGTATACGAACACTCCCTTATCGTCCATTGACAGTTCCTCCCTGACTTCATAATACTTCCGTAGATTCTCGCTAAGGTGTTTCTTGTCTGGCCAGCCATTCACTATGCACACCTTCACCTCCTGTATGACCTGATCTTCTCACTCTTGGTTGCTAATGACCCTCTCCTGGTCATCCATCAAGGCTACCATTTCCTCCCCACCTTCTTTGTCTTCTTCTTCCGTTTCCGTGGCTGCCGCCCTACTCAAGTAATCTGCCACTTTATTCTGACTGCCCTGAATATATTCCACGTTGTATCTGTATTCCAAAAGCTTCAAAGTCATTTTTGAAATCCTGGGTGTGGCTCTGGCATGCCCACTGGAGGTGAGCACTTTCACCAACGGTTTATGATCAGTCTTCAACTGGAATCGTGTTCCCCATAGGAATTGTCGGAACCTTGTCATTGCCCACACCACGGCCAGCATCTCCTTTTCTATGACGCTGAACTTTTTCTTCGTGTCACTCAGTGTGCGAGATGCAGAGCTCAATGTCTCGACCACTCGTTGTCCTCTGTCCTGCATCAACACGGCACCTAGTCCATTGTCACTGGCATCTGTCGTGAGCACTGTTCTCCCTTGGGGATCGTAACCTTGCAGGGGTACGGCACCTACTACGTCCCTCTTTATGCTTTCAAACTCCATCTGTGCTTCTTCCGTCCAGCTGAACATTGTCTTTTCTCTCGTTAATTGTCTCATGTGGTGGGTTTTTGTTGCGAAATGTTGAACAAATATACTATAGTATTCTGCCATGCCTAAAAAGGACCTGACATCTTCCTTGCTGGTGGGGGGTGGTGCGTCACAAATCGCTTTCACGTTCTCAGTCTTGGGCGTGATTCCTTGCACTCCAATTTCGTGTCCTAAGTAGGTCACTGATTCCATGCCTAGGCGGCACTTTTCCCACTCTGCAGTTAGGCCCTTTTCCTCCAGCACCCTCAGCATTTTGGTGAGTTTTGCATCGTGGTCTATCCTGTCTCGCCCCACCACTAGGATATCATCCTGAAAGTACTGGATGCCGTCCATGTTCTTGAACAATTGGTGCATCCGTTTTTGAAATACCACTGCCGCTGATGCCAGTCCAAACGGCATACGGCGGAATTGGTAGCATCCGAAGGGGGTGATGAATGACGTCAGCCTCCTACTCTCCGGGTGTAATGCGATCTGGTGGTATGCTGAGGTTAAGTCAATGGTGGAGTACCACTTTATTCCTCTTGTTTTGGCTAACATTTCTTCAATCCGTGGCAAGGGGAACTTCTCCACTATGATGTTCTTATTTAGTTTACGCAGGTCTACGCATAGCCTGACCTTCCCGCTGGGTTTCATCACCACCACTAGTGATGCCAGCCATTTGGCACACGTGATTGGTTCGATTATGCCCTTTTTCTCCAACTCCTGCAGTTCTACCTGCACCGCGTCTCTCACAGTGAGGGGCACATTCCTCACCTTGTGGTTCTGCTCCTGCTTTGAGTACAATCTTGTGCGCAAACTTCTCTAGTTTCCCCACTTTGCCTCCGAACACCTTAGGGTACTCCCTCTTCCATCTGTCCAGGTCCGGCCATCCTTCTGGTTCGGTGAGTAAGATCTGAACCTTTCCTCCCGGGTCCAGTTTGATGCCCAGGTCACCCTGGTCCAACCACCCCAACACCGATGGTCCTTTTTCTGAGACGTACAGTTTGCAGTTCGCACTGCGTCCTCTAAATTCAAATTTTAATGGCCTAAACCCCACCATGGGTATGCGGTCTCCATTGTATGTGACGGGCCTTATGTCCAGCCGCTCTAGCTCTGGGCCCAAGTGTGGTCTAAATGTCTCATTTCACACCGCCCTCTGGACTATTGTGTAGGGCGAACCCGTATCTGCCACAATGCTTATCGGCACTCAACCAATCGTCATGTCCAGCACCGGCTTGCTCGATCTCTTGGTATCCACGCATAGCACTTGGTTGTAGATGCAGAGTACCGTGTCCTCGTCCTCATGGTTGCTCTCCTCTGAGTCTTCTTGTCCGTGGTCTACATATTTCACCACTCCTGGCTGACTTCCTACGGCACACATTCTCGTAATGCCCTACGATCCCGCAGAACATACATTTGGCGCGAAACGCCGGACATTTCCTGTCATAGGCCTCGTGTGCCGTGCTTCCACATCGGTAACAGGTCTTCTTGCTGCTTCCCGTTTGTTTTCCCGGTGGGCCTGGATTTCCCTGCCACCTGTTCGGTCCTTTCTGTGGGGTTCCCTTGTTCTTGCTGTCTCTTCGGGGCTCCTCCTCTTCTATTCTGTTCACCGTCAGTTTGGCCAACGTCTCTTTCTTCGCCGCCTCCGTGCATCGTCGTGCCAACTCCGCTTTCTTTACTATTGCCATGACTTCCTTCAGCGTGGCATCTCCACTTGCCCTTAATTTATCTTGCACGGCCTTACTTGTGGTGTGCATCACAAGTTGGTCTTTAATGAACTCATCTTGGAATGTATCGTATCTGCACGTGGATGCCAGTTTCCTCACTGCCGCCACATATTCCTCCACCGTTTCCCCAGCTTCTTGCTTTCTCTGTTGAAAATGGTATCGATCAATTGAGACACATACTGCTAGTCTGTAGTGTTCATTTAATTCTTCAATTGCATGGGCGCAGACGTCGTCGTCGGTATCTGCTCGTTGTTTGGGTATACTAGGTTTTTGAATACTCTGAGCCCCTCCGGGCCCAGGTTGTGTAACAGTATCCGTTTCTTCCTTTTACTTGTAAATTTCTCCTCATTTTCGTCCTCTAGTGCTTCAATAAAGTTATCGATGTTGTCTCTCCAGTCTTCCCACCTCATAAGGGGTTCTCCTGGCTTGGGCAGAAATGGTACGGGTGCCGTTGTAGAAGACGCCTGTGCGCAGATGGTTTCGCGCCTTCCAGGCGGTGAGGTCCCACTTTGGCCCTTGGGACTGCCCGGTGCGCTGTCTTCCTCCTGCTTCCTAGGTTGCAGCTGGGGACTTTTTGTCTCTTCCCCTTCACTCTTCCCTGAGGTTGCCAGTGCTCCTGCCCTTAGGGTGTATTGTGCTGTGGGGGGTGTCCTTTGCTTTCTTACCCCGCTGCTTACCCTTTCTGTCCTTCTGTGTGTCCTGTCTGGCTCCTTATGTGGGTGTTGTAGGCTCTGTCGCGCTCTCTGATGTCCCTCTTTTGTGGCTTGACTGTGGCTCTCTCAGGCACCTTGTGATGGTCTGGTAGTTGCACCTGCCTGGGTTCGGTGCTCAATGTGTCCGTTTTTTTTGTTTTTTTTATCCAACCTCGTCGCCATTGTAAAGGTTTCTTTGTTCCTCATAAATGACAGGACACAGCTTCGCATTTAAGGGGTTTATTCTTAAGTAATATGCTCAGAGAGCGCCGAGACGATTTGCTCCGGGCTCCGGCACTCGTGCCTCTCAACTGTGGATGCGCGCACATCCACAAAGTGGCGGGGGCGCATTGCGTCATTACGCAACGTGAGTCAGCTAGAGCGCTGACATTACATTAAGGGGATATGTTTTTGAGTAATAAACAGCCCTTCACGCAGAGGTAGGCATTTTGCAATAAGAATTACATTGCTGGGGTCCCCACTCCCTTGGCTCAGCCACCTTCGCGTGACCCTCGCCTCGCACAGCCTCTTACTTGTGCAGGAGCTGGTGGTGAGGGGACATGGTGGGGGCCCCTCCTGCGGGTGCCGGCGGAGCGGGCAGGGTGCTGGAGCTGGTGGTGGCCACGGTCCCAGGGTTCCTGGCCCCCCTCTCGGGCTGCTCGCTCTCGCTGGGTTCCCAGGCCAGCATCATGGCAGCGGCCAGGACCATGGGCGCACGAGTCAGCAGCACCGTCCGTCCCTCCTGCGCGCGTAGGTCTCAGCCGAGTAGCAATGCATGGTCCTCACAGCGCTGCTCCTCCCACTGTGTCCTGGGCCAGGCGGCTCTGAATGTGCCTGGGAGGGGCCGTCACTCACACGCCCCCTCACTGGAGGGCCGCAGCTGCCCACCATCAGGCCTGCATCAAAGGGTTATGGCTAAGGGTAGGAAGCGAGGGGGTGAAATAGGGCTGTTCCTGTCATTAACAAGTGGGCTCTTCCTCCCCAACACACCTCCAAACTTTGCAAAGTGTAACAGTGGGTCTTTTACTTAAAATAAACGGAACGACGTGCCGCATTCCTTGCAAAACAGCAAACATTCTCTGCATGATAACCAGTGCTCTGTCTCCTTATCGATTAGTATGGAGTAATGACGCTTTGACATTTCAATGTGGTAGTTCAAATTCAATTAACAGAATCAATGTTTAACAGTTCAAATCTACCACCTGACAGAGATTGGGCAGAATGGGGTTTTGGGGGCTAATGCCATCTCACCATTAATATGAAAAGCACAGGTTGAGTTTAGGCACTGCATACATCTGCCATTGAAAGGCATTAGGAGGCTTTGTTTTTATAAAAATGAGCTCCCCTGATTTGTCAGAATTTCCCACCCCCTTGCATGCACTGGTCTACTGGCAGTTTCTATGTTGTGAATCCCCATCGACCCTCAGCATGGATTAGTAGTCAAGGAATGTAGCAAAACCATTATCAAAAGTTGAAATCTGCTTCTCGAATTCGGAATGACTAGTGACATTGCAAAAAACAATGCCTTTTATTTTTGTTTTCTTTTTAAAAACATAAATAAAAGCCATTGTCATTTACAATGCCAATAGCTTAAACTAGTGTAAATGCGAGACCTATTGCCTTGCAAATGCTTGTTTTAATATGTGAACTGTTTTGCAATACTGACTTTTATTTGTTTTAACTACGATCTGAATGGTAGGATAATCTATGTATTAGGTGAATTTGAATATTTATTCTGTGTATAAAATCAAGATCACTTGCTCAACCACTTTATGTAATCTGTTCTTTGTATTGAATGCAATTGTGATATATATATTTGTTTTTGCTACCTGTTTTTAAATGTGGTAACAAACAAAACATTCACATATATATATATATATATATTCATATACATAACTATTCTATTGTGATTAATGGCCTTTCAGGGTTCTGAATGATAAAGAATTTAAATTTATGTTCACTTATATTTTAATTTATTTTTATTCATGTTTGTTATTGTTTGATGATTGCTGAGAACATTGGATTCTTTATTTTTTAACCCCTTTGCTGATGGGCCATTTCCCCCCTGTGCAGGCCTTTTCCCTCTGTGTTGGCCTTTTCCCCCTGTGCTAAGCCTTTTTTTGCCTATTTGGGGTAGTTTGCGCTTAGGCCCCTATAACGTTTTGACCCACGCAAATTCACGCCCTGTTGTTCCAACGTCTTGGGCATTCTAAAGGTACCCTGGATTTGTGGATTCCATTGGAGGGGGCCCAGAAATGAGCCAAAACACAGCTAGATTTTTTTTGTTTGAAAAATGGGAAAAAGGGCTGCAAATGAAAGTGTCTGTTTTTTTCCCTGTAAATGGTATCAACAAAGGGTTTGTGGGGATGAAATCATCATTTCCCCAGATTTTAGGGACTGACAGACTTTTGTCAGACAACCAACATTTTTTACACAGTTTTGGAATTTTACTGGGAAATAACCTGTTTTTGCTATTTTCTATTCTTTCAACCTTCTTCCATTTAATGGTAGAAATGGGTATGATAGCAATAATGGATCCTGGACAGCTATACATTTGAGAAACCTAGACACAATTCTGAATTCAGCAAGGGGTCATTTGTGTAGATCCTTCAAGGGTTCTTTATTGAAACTAACAGTTGAATATAGGAACAATTGAAAATTAGTTGAAAAAATCAACCATTTGCGCCGATGTTTTCACTTGTAACTTCTTCTAATTATGACAGGTGTTTGAAAGCAATATACCGTTACATCTGCTGGACCTTTCTGGTTGTGGGGATATATAAGACTTGTAGGTGCGCCAAGAACCTGATGAACCCAGAGCCAATAACTGAGCAGCATCTTGCAATGGTTATTTATTATGTACCGGGTATATAGTAATTAATTTGGGGAAAGCTATACATTGAAAAATCGGTATGAAAGACAACATGTATTTCTGAAATTGTAACAAAATATAGAGTTTAGAAACAGTAGGTATTTTCACATTTCCGAAATTGTGAGTACCCATACTAGCATGAGAATTATAGGACAATTTTCAAAGTGACTTCTTTTTTACACATTGTCTTTCATTTGGAAATGTATTGAAAGTCTATAGGTAATAACAATTGCTCTACAATTCTGTGTTACCCTAAGTCTCCCAATAAAAATGGTACCTCACTAGTGTGGGTAGGTCTAGTACCTGCAACAGGAAACTGTGCAAAACGCAACGTGGACACACCTCAATTTCACAATGAAAAATGACCCTTTTTTGGCAAAGTGCCTAGCTGTAGTTTTTGAACCATAGATCTGCCATCTGAAAATGTGGTGTGTTCACGTTGGGTTTTGAGCCGTTTCCTGTCATGGGCACTATGCCTACCCACACAAGTGAGGTACCATTTATATCGGGAGACTCAGGGTAATTCAGATCTGTAAAGCAACTGTTATTACTTATTGTTTTGTGATGCATCTCTGCCTTCAAAATGAAAGACATTGTGTAAAAAAGAAGTCATTTTGAAAAACGACCGATAATTCTCATGCTAGTATGAGTATTCCCAATTTCGAAAATTTTCAAATATGTACTGTTTCTAAACTCTATAATTTGTTCCCATTTCAAAAATACATAGGTGTCTTTCATACCGATTTGTCCATGTATACATTTTCCAACAATAATTGCTATATACCCGGTACAAAATAAAAAGCCATTGCAAATTGCTGCTCAGTTTTTGACTCTGGGTTTGTTGGGTTCTTGGTGAACCTACAAGTCCTATATATCCCCACAACCAGGAAGGTCAAGCAAATGTAACGGTATATTGCTTTGAAAGAGTTGTCATAATTAGAAGAAGTGACAGGTGAAAACGTTGACACAAAAGGTTGTTTTTTTCAACTAATTTTCAATTTTTCCTCTATTTAACTGTTGTTTCTATGGAAAAAACCTTGATGGATCTACACAAATGACCCCTTGCTGAATTCAGAATTTTGTTTACTTTTTTAAAATGTATAGCTGTCCAGGATCCATTATTACTTTCACACCCATTTCTACCATTAACTGGAAGGAGGTTGAAAGCACAAAAAATAGCAAAAATAGGCTATGTCCCAGAAAAATGCCAACACTGTGTAAAAATTTTTGGTTTTCTGACAAAAGTCTGTCATTCCCAAAACGCTGGGAAAATGGTGATTTCAGCCCCACAAACCCTTTTTTGATAACATTTGCATGGAAAACCCCAGACACTTTCATTTGCAGCCCGTTTTTCCCATTTAAAAAAAAAACAAAGTTGCTGTATTTTGGCTAATTTCTGGGACCCCTTCAGGGGAATCAACAAACCCTGGGTACCTTTAGAATAACCATGATGTCGGAAGAAAAGGACGCAAATTTGGCATGGATACCTTATGTGGTCAAGACGTTACAGAGGCCTAAGCGCGCACTATGCCAAATAGCCAAAAAAAGGCTTAGCACAGGGGGGAAAAGGCCTATCAGCGAAGGGGTTAGGTAATACAAAAGGAACAAAAATTGATTTACATGAAATGTCCACATACTATCACATAGAACCAAATGTACTAAGTAGTGTGTTATGAGTTCGGTTAAACAAACAACATACGTTAAAACATAATTTACAAATTTGAAAAGGTTGGTCATAGTTATACAAAAAACAAATAACAGGACTAAAGTGCAATTATACATCCGATATGATTCAAGTATCTTCATAGCGTAAGCCATCTAGATGGATTAAAGATTTACACCTCTGGAGAGCTTTCTTAATTAAAGCAAGAACCGTGCAACACATATGCATAGTTGACAAATTATCAAAAAAATAAGGGCTTCCTGGTGATGTATTGTAGTTCTTATATTCCCAATAGGCTCTGCGCATTGGAATAATATAAACAGCAGTTTAGACGTAGGACTGAGGTCATCTAGATCTCTACTGACTATATTAGACTTAATTAGGTTTGCCAGCTAGCTCAGAGGTCACTAGAAACTTTCTTGAATGTTCAGGAAGGAGTTAACTTTCCTGATTAGACAAGAAGGGATTAGTTTCTGACAACCGCATAAACATGACAACTTTGCTCCCTCAGAATAAAGAGTATATCTCCAGAGTCGTGTGAAAACAATAGACAGCTATTTCACTCAGTCAATTGTGCATGCTTAATTTCACCAGGAGTGCAGAGAAATAGAGAGACGGGCGTTTTCAATAAAAGTTGTTATTTATTGAGCAGTCTTCTTTCTCATGCAAGAGAAATGAATTGCCACAATTGCAATACTTATCATGAAGTAAAGTGCGTACAGTAAAAGGAGTATTATGAAATAATACTGTAAAAGCATTGATATGGTGACTTAGCCATATGATACTTTAAAACGGATAAAATATATACATACATAAAAACATTGACTAACGTACTCAACTGGTGCTTCTAATATACGCCTACCCCGATGTACCTGACCTAAGCGTAATACGTGGAAAGGAGTAAGTAATTGCAGTTTAAGTTAAGTTGTTTTTTTGCCAAGAATCGGAATCAAGAATTCTCCTAAGGTTTTAATCAGCTCCGTACCTTGGTTTATAGAATGAAGGAGGTCTTGTATCTCTCTCTCAGAACTCGATCTCCCGGCAACCCGCAAGGGTGACTGGAAACACCGGAGCTGGATTTCTCGGCAGGAGAAAAGACAGCGTCTCTCTCAGTGCGTCAAATGGGAGGGTCGGCTTCCTTCAGCACTCGCATCAGCTGGGCGTAGGGCAAGTAGATAGACGCTCTGCTCCAAACCACCCTGTGTTTGCTTAAGGCAACGTTGGTATATTTATACCTGAAAGGTGCCGTGTTTGACGTAAGGTTGGACATAAGACGTCACCAAGAACTTACAGTTATTTCTGGACTCCAAGAGTTCTTTTGCAAATCAAAACAAAAGCAGGGGGAATTCCCGGGCTGCTGGAGGCTTGGTTTGTTTAAAGAACGCGTTGTACTTTCTAGGAGTCTATGGGAGTAGCCTTGCCATGTTTGGACTGCATTGGCTATGGCTAAATATGGACATGATTCTTATGCCTTTATAAGGGTATGTTTTGTTATAACCACATAAGGGCATGAATCGGGGATATCTAATTAGGGTCCTAGATAGATTCACAACACCCACTCCACATATTAATGTCCATCATTACTAAATACTAAGCAATACTAAACATATAACAATGCATGTGTGTTTTCCAACCCACCCCAAAATACATAGATTGCATTTGAAATGGTGTATGGTATATACACGAAAATGAGTATTGGTACTGTACGGTTTTCAAGCAGTGGTATCATTCAGATAATGCATACATTAATATCAGCTGAATGAATTGCGAAAATTACATTTATGAAATGGCTCTTAATATAGAAAAGAAGGTCGAGACCATTTCATCACATATTTATACAATACTGTACCTGTGCTAGAGGCGAAGTCAAAATATTGTCTCTAGTGTCTCTAAGAATAGAAGCTCTGTTCTCTAAGAATAGTTCTACTTTAAGCAGAGTACCATGTGCCAAAAAAAGGTAAATATTTTGGAAGTGGAAAAAAATATTTCGCTTTCAGGGGAAAAAATAGTTCCAATTGTTTTCAGTAGTGCTGTTTATCAAAAAAATGAAGGCGGAATTCAGAGTTCAGGGAACGCTGTGTGCTCGTTTGTTTCAAAAGTTATTCTCGTTGTTGGGAGAGAACATCAGATCAGACAGGCTTGCGAAAAATTAGTCTACAACAGTATGTGAAAGTTCGACCAAGTTCGAAAAAGCTGAAATTGTGCAAATGTGAGAATCATTGCTATCATTGATGTCTGGATCAGCAATGCTCACTGAAGGTTGTACCTGTGTGGTGCTGCTTTCATCTCGTACTTCACCGCCACCTAATCGTAATGGTGAAGTCTCAACGAATGCCATCATCAGAATAGGTAGCCGCTGGGGACAACACGTGGCATAAGTCGTTACCGAACCAAGCAAAGTATCGATATCCATAGGAACTGCTGATGGTAGTGTAAGACAGACGTCCAACACGCATTCTTCTCGGCATAGCAGACATCGAAGCACAGGTAAGATGCAATCTTGCCAGATTGATCTGAATGAAAGAAACCAGGTAGTACTCAGATCTCTTAGCCGGGCAAAGCCGAGGACTTTAGTGATCCGTTCTCTGTAACGTATGGCCAGCATCGTTTCTTCCATTGTAGCCTGAGTTTTGTCTGTTGATTGGCTTGCCATATCGGAGCAGAAGGAATAAAAATAAAATTCCTGCTACGAGTCTCAAAAGAAGAGGCAGTCCGCCAAATACAGAATGCACAAAATTCGGGAAGATGCCCAGAACTGTTTCAAATGGTGCTAACAGTCCCGAAAAAATGGTCTTAAATACATGTGCGATGCCACCGGTATCAGACATATTTAAAATTTGACCTAACATTTCTATGAAATGTACGGGGTAATTTGGTGATAATAGGGAATGTATTTCTGCCGCTGTCCCTGCAACTTGCAGATCATACGTCTCTTTGGACGAGGTTAAAGGCACAGTTGTCTGTAAAAGAATAGACTTCATTCTGCTTAAAGTATCAATTCGAATAGAAGAGATATTCAGAGAAGGCCATATTGCTGCCTCCATGTCTGGATTGCTGTTTGGATACAATACTTGCATACAGCAAATGACGCTGGACGTAACGGTTACGAGATAGGCTTTTCCTGGCACCATGCCACAACAGCTGTGGTCACTTATTAGAACGAAACTGCCGTTGGAAAGCTGTCTGAAAAAAGGCTCTATCTGTGTTGCAGGATGCCGTGCAGGTGACATGAAAGGTTATTTGATGACCCTTCGCAGGCTCCATGCAAGTTAATACCTTGACACAGAAGTGTACCGCTTAGTGATTTTTTACAGTTGTTACTACTAAGAAATACTTATTTTTTCCTTTCACTATAACATTTGTGTGTATAAGGTAAATTCCAGGTTGATTTGATGTATCCTTTACCCAACCTTTCATACAGGCCTGCTGGTATATACTTTTGGCAATATTTAAACTGGAAAGTTGTTATTGGGATTGTAATCGTTCCATGTATTATCCATTCAATGACAGGTCTCTCAGACATTGTCAATGGTAATCTCTCAAGTTTTTCAATGCTCAGAATCGTATAGTCTGCTCCTTTTTGTGCCAAACTGATTTGTTTATTAGTAAGGTTAAAGATAGAAAATAATGACGTTGTGTTGATTAGACGCCATGGCACGTAGCCTGAACGCAGGTTTTGCAACGTCCAGCCTAGCTGTACAATAGAACGTAATTGGGACTGACCATGTTGTAACATTAGCAAGTCCTGCTCTATTATATAAATAGCAGATGATACAATGCTGTCCAGTGAATATATTCTGGAGGACAGAGTCGTTAACTCATTGTCTACTACAGAAAGTGATTTTTCCAAATTTACACGATCAATTTCTCGTATTTTTTCTGCAGTTTCAATTTGCGTTACTTTCCAAGCTTCGTTGTAAGCAGCGTATATACCGGCGTATATGAAACGTTTTTGACACTGTTTGCGAGGTCCCAGTATGAAATCTCGCAAGTCAGCACCTTCTTTAAGTAAAGTCAAGTGTTGCTTAATTTCTGGCAGTGTGGATTTCTGTAGCCACTCAAGACATAGTTTTCCTACACTATATGTTGTAACTATCCCTGGATGTTGTCTCTGGGAATATCTTGGGTCTGGCCTGTTCTGTTTGAACCCCTGTGTTTTGTTCAGGAATCTATCTTGACAATTATTTGTGTCTGTGGGCCAGATCAATAATTTTTTCCAATCAGGATTTGTTCTGTTTTGGTGTAAAATATGGGATACGTCTATCTCCACATCTGTAGTGCTATTACTATCAGATATGGGCTTCGGAATAGACGGTTTGTTTAAGTCTTTTATCTTGGCTAATCCAAGACAGGTTGTTTGTTGAATGGTGTCATTCGGGAATATTATCTGTTCTGGGATCATGCAGGCTCTAAATAATGCTTCTAGACCTTGTACCTGCCAGTCTTTTGAACCCCAGATGGTTTTTGTTTCAATGTTGTTTTTCCAAAATTCAAAACCAAATGTAGACATTTTATCATAATATTTTTCAGAATAAATCAATGTAGTATTTGTCCACATTGTTTTCATTCCTGTCTTATTTAACAATTTAAAATAAAACGTTTCTGGATCACTGTTGTTAAACCCTGAGAAGTATGTGAATTTCTCATAAAATGTTTTCGAGCTGCCTTTTGGCGGTGTTGGACAATGTTCCCATTGATTATAATTTAAAATATTTCTAGGTTGAGCAGATTTATGCAAATAGTGATGACCATAGTGGTTAAAACAGTACATTTCTTCATAGTTCGATGAACCCTGTAAATAATCATGTTCTGTAAATTTTGCTGATATTACTAAATCTGACATCATATTATTAATATTTTCAAAGTCCCAATGATCAGAGAAAGTACTTGGTGTCATAAAGTCACTTAAGGAAACCTTGAATTGATGTGGATATTTCAAGAGCTCAATCGGGCCATAGATTTCATAATCCGTTTTGTCCCATGCTACCCCACCGGGTACAGGAGTGGCTGTGATGTTTACTGATGACAGTTCTCTTTTTTCGATGTGTGAAGATCTGTGAGGCTTTGGGACCAAGTTGATGTTCTGACTTGCTGTGTCCATTGTACTATATTTTCCATTAATAAATCTACCCAAACATAAAACCATGATGAGCCAAAGTATTGAGGAAAAGTACACCTAACACAATCCAAAATTCAATCCATGGTGAAATCAGATATGTTTCTTTTAGTTGATGAAAGAGTTCAGTCATTTTTTCTTTGAAAGTTTTTGTTGCTGTCGTTTCTTCATGTTCGCTTGGATCATCAGAAATTTCATCGAAATTGATGAAGTAGCCAGATGCAGTTCTGTCAATTGTTGGAATTGCTTCCGGATTCTCATTAGTCTTTGCATTTTTCTTTGTTTCATTAGCATAGTCTGAGGCTACATCGTTGTAGACAGGTGTTTCTTGACGAACTGTTGCAATTTGGGTTTCAAGAGGCACAAGTTCCATGGATTTGTTGCATAGTCCTTTTTTATTCACTTCAGGTTTATCAAAAGTGATTAGTCTCTCAGTTTGAACCTCTTGGATTGTAGCAAGATTTGGTCTTCTGCTATTTCTTGGGAGTCCACTGGGCCTACTACTTATTATTGGCCACATGATTGTGGTTTTACCAGGTCGATGAATACAACTCTGTTCTCCTTTTTACCCGCAAGGGGCGGTAGTACTACTGATCTTGCTCGGCTGACAGCTAAGACAGGTACTGCTTTTCTGTAAGAAGGCCCAAATTCCTTCTTCACCGCGATCTTTTTTCTGACTAGATCCCCAATCTTTGGAATCCAGACAGGTCCTGCTGGGACAGGTGGTTTTTCTTCAGTGGCTGTTGGCTTTAACTTTATGTTACTTAGACTTCTTCTGGTTTCATTTAAGTCCTGTAAAACAGCCAGACGATCTTTGATATCTGATATATTTGATATCTGAAGTCTGACAATCTAAGTCCTGGATTTTCATTCTAGTGCCGAACAATAGTTCATAAGGAGGGATACCTTTTAGAGAATTTCTTGGCAGATTGTTAAGACTACGTTGGACACTTGTTAAATGTTTGACCCACCCATCACCCGAACCTAATACCCTCGCCGTTATAGATTGCTTTATGTCACGTTTTTTTCTTTCCACTACCGCATTTCCCTCAGGATGGAAGGGAGAAGAGTACCGCAATGCAATGCCCATGCTGGTCATGGCCTCTTTGTAAGCTCAAAAGCTAAACGCAGGACCCTGGTCAGAATGTAGCATGCCAATTGCGTATGTGCCGATAAAGACTCGCAAATCTTTTATAACAGTTCTGGCGTCAGCCGAGCGCTGGGGCCTACATCTTAAGTGAATCTAGTCTTAATCAATATGGGAATGCATTTCTCCGGCTGGATGTTTGCGTATAGATAGCCTTATGCTTTCTAATAGAGGTGTCCGGGCTGGTATCTGGTCCGGTTCACAACTGCGATCTCTATTGCAGTCCTGACAATCCATTGCAAAGTTGTAAATTTGCAGGCTCATCCCCGGCCACCAGTATTCCGATTGTAATTCTATTAGAGATTTCACGATCTCTTGGTGCCTCAGACCCTGTCCCATGTGTGCTTCTTGAATCAAGTAAGCCCTCCGGTTTGTGTTTGGAATTACTCTATCCCCCACTCCAGGGATTTGAGCAAAAGGAACGGAGTTTGCATCAATTATGTATGTATTACCGAGTGGATAGTTGAGAGGTAATGCTGCATAGTCGCCTTTTAATAAGGCTTTTATCACCAGCATGGTTTCTCCATCTATGTGTTTTTTAGAACCCTTTTTTGTGGCTACGGAAGCCGGTCGAACCGCTGCCGCTGTGGCTCTGTTAGCCAAGGAATTCCCTGCAACGTGAACGCCATCACGTTGATGACTCAGTGTATGTATCACGTGAGTCTTTTGTAGTTCTTTCTGTAAAAGAACTACTTGTTCCCAAAGTGTTTTATGCTTTATTGTGGCACCTGTGTCATCTTTGTAACCGTTTTTGATCCAAGTCTGCATGGAGTTATTGTAAGACTGGACGCAGTAATGCGAATCGCACACTATTAGTGTCGGGAATTCACGATCGGCATTTTCAAGCGCCATCTTTAAAGATCTTATTTCAGCTCGCTGAGCTGTACAGTTCTTGAGTGATTCAGTTTTTGTTATTAACGGTCTGAATTTACCTAAGCGCCAGCGACCTTTAAGAATCGCGCACGCTGCATTGTAAGTTTGTTTTCTCACAACGTAGTGTTGTGCAAATCTGTCTGTGTAGATTACACAGGTATATTGTTCTAGAGGCAGAATTTCGATTGGCAGAGTGTGGTAAATAAATAAATAATACCCTATTTTTGAATGTATAAATGAATAACAGATAGCTCAATAAATAAGAGTCAAGATTCGAGGTAGTAGGAGTTTCGCAGGTTTATTACAGCATAAAGGACAGGAACAGGACAACCTGCATAGGAATAGGATGGCAGGGCCCAGCAGCGCTGCCGGGGTCAGGATCGGGACAAGGGAATAACTTTTTAATAACAGTGCATGAGCATATATACATAACGCAAACACATAGCATTACATTGCAATAGGCGTAGCAGTGGGTGGAGCAAAAGGCGTGACGCGTAGCAGTCGCGAAAGATAAGGGTGAAAAGAGGTGTAACAGGGCGTATACATAGACATGTGATGCAAACGTAACGGAATATGTCATGAATGGGGCGGAAACCATGGAGGGGCTACCTGAGGAGCCGGGACCTTTAACCTAATGGAGCGCGCAAACTAGCAATGACGTGTTACTAGGAGAAGCTGGGGGCTATGAACTCTGTGCTAGGAGCAGAGACTGAAGTCTGGAGAGTCAGGGCGACATGTACCTAAACAGTATCTAGTATCTGATGTTTAGAGAACATGTTGATATAAACTAGAAGTCAGGAGGGGAAAGGCTAACTTGATTCTAAGACTGGACCATGCATTATTCTACATGTAGTGCGTGGTGAAGAATATTAAATGACCATTAAATGCAGTATTTCTCTAACGTGGAGACGTGAAGGCTAGACAATGACGGAAACTATCGATGCGATTCAGTAGCTTTAGGAATGCAGAGAAGGAGGACTGAACTGATAACTGGAATCATAACATATTCTTGGCAGACTCAGAGGCAGAGCCAGGGTGAGCCGGGCACTGCGAGGCAGGAAGTAAGTGAAGGGTCGAGGATACAGGTGGGGGCTGTATCGCTCCTCAGCGAGGCTTCAGGAGACAGGAGCTGAATCTGGTGTCCAGGCCCTTTTGAGGCCTAGAAACGAGGACTTTATAAGGGAATAACGTGCACACTGAGAAACGTGGCAACGTAGCTTTACATAGGCCTGATATTCGTAGTATTCACGAGAACTGGAAACTGGCATACTAGAGGTGGACACAACTATAATTGCGTCTTGAATCGAACATGGGGAATGCATATGCATATTTAATCATGCACACATAACATATGATGGATGACACGTAGGGACACAGAACATGGCAAAATTTACTTTTCCACATTCCCTCCTTGTCACTACGTTTCCATCAGGAAACATCAATATTCATGATACCATCTATCATTTCATACAGTATCATTTGCTCGTCTCGAATTATCCTGGAACGGGATTTAGAACGGGGCTTGGGACTAGGAATACAAGAGGTAGCACAAATGCCGCAAATCGCAGGGCCACATTGTATACAGAGGCAGCAGCTGAATATGATCGCTACTGCAATACCTAGAAAGGACAAGACTTTCCATCCCCAGGCGGAAATTATATTCCAGAACCAACCGGACCATGTCCAGGTGCCTGGATCTTGGTGTAACAGATGGGCAATTTTATGGAGTCTGGTTATAGCTGAATAAACAGACGGTGCGTTATTTGGAATGAAAATGCAGCAACTAGATCCGATGACTCTACAGGCCCCGCCCCTATCGGCCAGTATGACGTCAAGGACGAGACGATTCTGTAAAACGACAAATCTCATAGCAGATTGCTCTTCAGTTAAATTACCTAGAGCAGAGGCAGTCTCATTTACTACAGCTTCGAGGGTTCTGGTTAACCTACGGATTAGCTTACTATTCTGGATAGGTCCTATAAAGAAGAAGAAACCTCTGTTGAAATCTGTATACTGTTCTAGAGCAGTTTCAGTATAATCGACAATTGGGGACTCCCTTCTATGTCTAATGTGTACTAGATGTGTGTTTCTGTGATAATCAGATGGGGCTAGGAAAACAGGTGGCAGTAGGAAGGCAATGTAACAGGTTCCCTCCCAATCGAGGGGCAGACGAACATATGCAGTTTGACCACAAATAAAATAAGAATGACGTGAAGCTTTGAAAATGGATTTCCCACTGTCACTATACTTGACAATAGTAGTACAATCACTATGTCCTACATGTACGGAACCATTATTTCGGACACATAATTCGCCTTTAACTGGTAATACTGAAATAGCAGGTAAGTCTGGAGTAGTATCAGACTGAACATTCAGGACCATGAAATTCGAAGAATAGTTACCTAAATTATACACTTCATTTTCTAGATCTAACCCGGTTCTGTGGGGAAGACCTTGCTTGTCTGGAAAACATGTACTGTTAAGAAAAGACATATCTGTTGAGGATGACGTTAACGTGGACCATGCTCCACACGAACCATTATGTGAAAATGGATAAGGAAAAAGTGGCAGAACTCCCTTCGGTATCTGGAAAGGGGGGAGTCGACCACACACCCAACAATTAGTGGAATTGCTGGTCTGATGTGAGTAATGTAACATGCGGATGAAAGAATTATTTTTCATAGCGAGGCGGTAAGAGAGTTCATGAGGAGGCAGATCACTAAACGTGTGCTCTACTGTAGCATTAGCAGACTTATTTACATGAAGAACTGGGAAATACAAGAAAAATGCATAACTGGTGCAGGAAATCATAATGCTGAGAAATAATATGAAACATAGAAAAACGATACATCGAATTGAGTTTTGACTAACTCTCTCACTATGGGGGTCTATTTTATACATGTCAGAAACAGTCTAACCGTTTCACCTAGGGGAGGACTTAGACAATCAAACTGGCTGACTTATTTTACTAGACCGGAGTTTTAACTTATACTCCTGTTGCGGAGTTTTCTCTAACAGGGGGGGTGTAGTAACATTGTCTTTTGCGGGACAGTCCTTGAGAACAATATTTTGGCAATCCTTCAAATCCTGGGAAATGTTCTTTAAAACGGGTTTCAGTCCATAAAACTTTTTTATATGAGAAAGGTGCACCCAGCCTTTGCGACCTTCCAACTTCACGGCTGTACGGGTGGTGAGGAGGACCTGTCGGGGCTCCTTCCCGCGTGGCTCCAGCGGACTTGAGCGGTCAAAATTGCGGACCAAGACCATGGATCCTGGAACGATTTCATGCGGTGCCACCTCGGTATTGTCTGGAAATGCGGCGGCAACCTGTGAACGACAAGAGTTGAGGGCAGACATCAAGGAAGCTAGGTAATCTGTCAGCATATTACTTGAAACATCGGTAATACTTCGGGGTCTAGGAGTACCCCACATGTTAGGGGGGCGGCCGAAAACGACCTCGTACGGGGACAGACCTGATCTGGAATGTGCGACCATGCGCATATAAAATAAAGCGACTGGCAGAGCTACTAGCCAGTCCACACCTTTCTCTTTACATACTTTGGCGATTCGGATTTTCAGAGTCTGGTTATGTCTCTCTACGAGACCGGCTGCTTCAGGATGGCGTACACAATGAAACTTCCACTGGTACCCTAACAAAAGGGAAACATGCTTCATCAACTCGGATGAGAATGGCTGGCCGTTGTCAGAATATACGACTCTAGGGAGTCCATAACGGGGGAAGAACTCACGAACCAACTGCTTGGCAGTGGTCGCAGCTGTGTAATCTGGGACTGGATATGCTTCTGTCCACCTGGACAAAGCGCATACAACTACAAGGACATACTTGAAACCTCGACATCGCTCCATCTGAATATAATCCATCTGGAGGACTTCAAAAGGGTGGTCAGGAGGCTGGAATCCACCTTGTTCCACCGGGACACTTTTACCTGGATTAAACTGACAACATATCATACAGGTACGGACTTTCTGCTTGGCTGCAGCTCGTAAATGCTTGTTGAACCAAATGTTCTGGATACTGTCTAACATAGCTTTTTCTCCTAAATGTGCTGGACTATGTGCGGTATTAATAATGACTTGAACCATAGAGTCGGGGAGAAACCATGTGGCTCTACCCTTCGTTAACCATCCTTGATCTGTCTGGACCCCTCCTTGTTCGGACCATTTCTTGATTTCTTCGGGAGTAGCATGTAACTGGATATCTATGACATCTTGTGTAGGGTCCTTAACTGTCATACATGTAATCGGATCTGGAGTGTGTGTCATGTTAACTGGAATGTCTAGAGTCTGTGCTGTAAGCTTGGCTGTGCGATCTGCTAGATCGTTACCTTGAGAAATGGTGTCAGTAACTTTCGTATGTGCTTTGCATTTCATGATAGCGATAGATGTCGGTAAGTGTATGGCATCTAACAGAGCTTGAATAAGGAGACCATGCTGAATCTTGGTTCCATGAGAAGTCATGAAACCTCTCTCCTGCCAGAGCACTCCGAAGTCGTGTACAACTCCAAATGCGTAGCGTGAATCTGTGTAAACATTAACTTTCAAGTTCTTGGCGTGTATGCAGGCTTGTGTCAGAGCAACTAGCTCTGCTGCTTGAGCGGACAGGGTGTCAATACGGTGTGTTTCAATAACTTCGGTGTCAGTAGTCACTGCATACGCGGCGACTAGTTCTCCTGTACTTGTTCTCATACATGAACCATCCACATAAAGTGTCAGGTCGGGGTCTGGTAACGGAGTATCTGTCAGATCTTGTCTTGGCTTTGTCGTAATGTTAACTACTTCCACACAGTCATGTGTGGCAGAATTCGAAGTAACTGATGGTAACAGTGTAGCAGGGTTCAGGATGTTGCAGCGTCTGATTTCTATGTGTGGCTGGAACAGTGTCAATTCATAACCTGTTAAACGTGCAATTGTCAAGTGCTGAGTTTGTGTTCGGTTTAAAAGAACTTCCACGGAATGTGGAACTTGTACTGTCAAGGTATGTCCTAAGACTATGGAATCACTTTGTCTGATAGCTAGGGCTGCGGCTGCAACTGACTTGAGGCACGCAGGCAGAGCCTGGGCTACAGGATCTAATGTGCTCGAAAAATAAGCACAGGGCTTGTATTGTCCTGCTTGATCTTGTGTGAGAACAGATAATGCTGTACCTTCGCGTTCAGTGACGAAAAGTGTAAAAGGCTTACTGTAGTTCGGTGTAGCTAGAACTGGAGCTTGGCATAGGGCTTTCTTTAACTCATTGAAACTAAGTGTATGTTCAGATGTCCAAGGGAGGACAGTCGATACGGCTGCCTCCTGTGTCGTTAACTGTATCAGTGGCTTGGCTAGAAATGCATACTGAGGAATCCATTGTCTGCAGTAAGAAGTGAGGCCGATAAAAGCACGTACCTCCTTCTGGGTCTTGGGCTGAGGAAGACTCGCTATTAACTGGATACGGTCTGGTGTCAACTGCCTACACCTCTTGGACAGTAAGTGTCCTAAGTATACCACTTGCTGGACACAGAATTGAAGCTTCGAAGGGGACACCTTGTGCCCCATCTCGGCTAGGAAATACAAGACTGTAAGGGATGCTCGCTCGCAAGCACGTTCAGAACGGGCTGTGATCAGGAGATCATCGACATACTGGAGCAGGGCAGTGTCAGTTGGCATGTGAATGTTGTCTAGTTGTCTTTTAAGTGCTTGACTGTAAATGCTAGGGCTTTCTGTGAAACCTTGAGGAGCGCGTGTGAACATATAGCTCCTTCCATTTAAACAAAATCCGAAAAGGAACTGGCTGTCTGGATGAATAGGGACACTGAAAAACGCGTTCTTGAGGTCGATTACAGTAAAGAACGTGGCTTCGGAATCAATGGCTGTCAATAGGGAAGAGATATCTGGGACAACTGGGTACTGAGGAATAATACATTTATTAAGCTCTCGTAGGTCAATCACTAATCGATATACTGGGGGTGCATTTGGATCAGTACGTTTCATGACTGGAATGATCGGAGAATTACATACGTTGGAGTCAGTTTCTACAACCACTCCTTGAGCCATGAGCTCGTCAATAATTTTGGATAAGGCTGCTACAGCCTCAGGTGGCAATCTGTACTGTCTGATTCGTGGTAACACTACACCTGGCTTGAGAGTCACACGATAGGGTGTGATTTGCATGTAACCAACATCAGTTGGACCTTGCGCCCATAGATGCTGCGGGACATTAGACAATCTGGAATCAAAATCTCGTAATACATAGTGACCCTTAAAGTCACGTAGGAACAATCGTATTCCCTCTGGGGAACAGCATATAACTGCACCTAACTCTTTCAGTGTTTTAATGCCTAATAGGTTTTCTGGACATGACTTAGTAAGTAACAGATCAGTAGTGCGGGACAATGGACCTACTTCTAGAGTAACTGGCTTTGATATTTCATTTACAATGGGTTTTCCTGAAAATCCAAGGGAAACATTTCTTGAGCCTGAGAGCGGAGCCCCTGGAACTTCGGCGTGACTAATTGTGGTCCTACTTGCCCCTGTATCAATCAAAAACTTTCTGTCTTTCCCTAATACTTGACTGTGAACATAGGGACCTTCTTGATCTACAGGTATCTCGATGAGAGGCAAGCCTACCTCCCTCTCTAGGCTGTTTCATGAATACTGTTGGTACTCTGGATACTCAGACTGTGCATACTGGTACATCTGCTGTGTGACGTGCTGTGTTGTAGCAATAGGCTGCGGAGCTGTAACTGTCTGTGGCGCATTCTGTGGCTGAGGAATCTGTGAAACTTGTTCTTGTCTAGGCGGACGTGGTCTTTCTTTAGTCTTACCAGTAGCTATGTTGTGTTTCAGAACTGCACACTCATTTATAAAATGACCTGGCTGTTTACAATAATTGCAGTTCCCTTTAACGGGAGCTGCAGGATGACTGGCTTGATTTGGACCCCTCTTCTGACTGTCTTGAGGAACAGATTGTGCAACTAGTACTTTCATTTTCGTGTCCTTCATACGTTTTCTCTCGTGTTCTTGTTCTTCCCTGATCCTATTCTGGTGGTATTGGAGCATCTGCAACATCTGGGACGGGGTATTAGCTTGCCAGGTACTTTCGACTTTCAAAACTCGATTTTTAATTTGTGGGCTTGAATTCTCGACTAATTTAGTAACAAAAAGGTGAGGGTATGACTCACTACTTGTCTTGAGGCCACTGTTGATGCTAAAACATTTCTCAAATCTAGAATAAAAATCACTGATATCTTCGTCTTGTTTCTGTTTACAGGCTGAGATTGCATCCCAGTCTTCTTTTCTAGTTGTCAATAATCTAGGTAAAACTTGTATTAATAATTCTGGTAATTCTTTACATTTCGCTCCGAGACCGGTACCTGGTACTCGTGCTTTATCTTCAGCTTCTAGAACTGCCCAATCGATCTTTTTCTCTCCCACCTCCCATTCTTTTTCCTTGAGCTTTTCATACACCCCTGCGGGCAGCAGAACCTTTAACATTTTAATTATATCTGGATACGTGTATTCTCCCATACGGAGTATGTCTTTTAATTCTCTATGGAACCCTGCTGGATCTTTATCATGACAGGGAATTAATTTCTTCATCTCCAGAAGTTCCATCTTTGTGATCGGAGTGTAAACAAACACTCGTTCTAGTTCGCCACCCGTTCCTCTAACTGGGTGGACTTCTCGTAACGGATTCTGTCTCTCCATGTAAAATGGTTTACCTTCTGGGGGTGAGACATGAACAAAATGCGGGTTCAGAAACGTTCTATATTTGTGACGCTGTTCTAGAATGACACTAATTAAGTCGGTACCTAAACCTTTCCATCTATACTGGAGTAACTCGTTCAGGATATCATGTAACGGACCTGGATCAGAATGTTGACCCTCATACAGAGTAATGAGGTGCTGAATCATATACATACCCACCAGTCGTTGCTCGGCTGGGGGCATTTTCAGAAACATTTGTGCCACTATTTCGTCTGGATAAGTGGTAGAATCAGTAATCCATCGGACTGCTGATCGGGCTAGTTCTTGTTCATGCATGGTACTTAACTCACTGTAACCGATTCGTGATTTCAGAATGTGATCGGTAGCTTGAAACACTTGTTCTAGAGAACCTTGTTCTGGTGCTGGATGATGGAAAATAGACTTGTGTTCTAGGCGTAAATGGCGATCTGGAAATCTAGATTTTCCTACATACGCTATTCTGTCAGGATTCTCGTCGTCTAACTCTTCAGGATCAGAGTTACTTTCTTTCTCGCTTACTTGTGCTGCTTTACGCTGTTCGTGTAACTTTATTATTTCTTTACGGATTTTCTTGTACATACTCTCCATAGCACCGACGGTCTTGTGCTTACCCTCGGCTATATTATCACTCCACCTTGTCAGGGTTTTCATTTCAGCCGGATCTTTAGACGGGTAATCTTGTTCTCTTATTAGACAATTGATCAGAAACTTTAATATCATGAGCTGGGTCTCAGCTTTCCTTTGAGACATGGCCTCGCCAATGCTTTCTGGATCATCCCCTGTACGGATGAAGCGATACATTCTGTCTAGATCTTCTTTCATATTCGGTAAGGTGACTAGATACTCGGCCACCTTTCTTACACGGAATGAATATAAAACCATATTATCCTCGCCTGGGACTGGATCATAGCCGCATTCGGCAAGGGATTTTCTTATTTCTGCTACAGTCTGATGCCTGGGCGTACGCTGTGATGCTTGTATATGTAATTCGGCTGTCGTTAAACGCTTGTGTGGCGGCGGGGTTTGAGGAGTACCTCCCCCTGCGGCCCCTAAACTAGAGTCGTCTACTGAGGCTCTTCGTCCTGGCAGAGTGGGAAATGGAAATGTAGGCTGGATTTGTATGGCGGGCTGGACCGGGGGTACCGTAACAGGTACTCCGGTGTCTGGAGGAGCGGGAAGTGCCTGATTTACAGGGACTGGTGGAGCACGAACAGGATTTGCATATTCTGGGACTGTGTCGTCCAAATAGGACGAAATAAAAATATCAGCTGCGGTCTGTTTGTGACGCAGCTTGGTCGGAATTAATGGTGGCGGGAAATTACTGGATGCCTCTGGGGTCGCCTTTGGCAAGCCCTCGGCAAGGAGAGGATACATACCCCTAATAAGGGCATGCCTCTGTCTGTCTGACTGTTCGGCTTTGACTTGTTCACCTATCTCGATTAGTTCTTTTTCTTGTGCTCGTTCTAAGGATTCTCTACTTAATTCTGACTTTCTGATTTCTTTTTCAGTTCTTTTATGAGCTTCTTTGCGCCATAACTCGATGGCATCTTTCTGTGACTGTCTGGCTTTCTTTTTCCATAATGCTTCTTCTACTCGCATGATGCACTCGGCATCCCATGTACCCGATACGGGCCATCTATACTTTTCTTCTAACTGTTTTGTATACTCTACCCATAAATCTAGATATAGTATGGCACTTATGCCATGCTTCTGATACATAAAATGACCTGGACTGTCCCTAGGCGGGACTGGAACTGCTGCTTCCAGCAGACCCTTTCTAGTTTTTAACTGACGTAACTTAGAAAACAAGGGCATGACTGGACTGTAATCTAGACACAATACAATACACAATGAACACGATACTTATTCCCCATTCATACCACGACATTAAAATACATGAAGAACATTTAAAAATAACAGTTCGAACAGAATACTACCTGGAATACGGAACACAGAATACATGAATTTCCTCGAGAACAGAACTGACTAGAACAGGAACTAGATGCACTGCTGAAACAGTACGAAACTTACCGGTCTCATAAAGAGACACGTCAGGACCCGCATCCACCGAAGTGGACACTTCGTTTGTGGGTCTGTGTACCACCAACCCACGGACCAGAGTCAATTAAATTGACCCTGTCTAGATACTACCCCAGTAACGGTACTCACCGGGCAGCAAGAACGGAAGGCCTCAGACTGGACGGGACTGCTTGGACGCCGGACGGACGAACTTCGGACTTCTGTTACAGGTGGGCCTCCGGATACCTCGGACCTTGAACTCTCGGCTTGGGCTCTGGTCGGGACTCGCCGCGTTCCTCCACCGTCTCGTCTGGATGCTGGACCGCCTCCTCCGTCTCCTCCGTGGGCCTGAGGGATACTTGAAGCAGAAATATCTGCCGGTGCGCAGAAGAGTTCCGTCACGACTGCAGAGGGTCAGGGGGTCGGCGTGGCTTCACCGACGCGTGGGGAAAGGGCAAGTCCCTATTCGGGCGCCATTATGTGGTAAATAAATAAATAATACCCTATTTTTGAATGTATAAATGAATAACAGATAGCTCAATAAATAAGAGTCAAGATTCGAGGTAGTAGGAGTTTCGCAGGTTTATTACAGCATAAAGGACAGGAACAGGACAACCTGCATAGGAATAGGATGGCAGGGCCCAGCAGCGCTGCCGGGGTCAGGATCGGGACAAGGGAATAACTTTTTAATAACAGTGCATGAGCATATATACATAACGCAAACACATAGCATTACATTGCAATAGGCGTAGCAGTGGGTGGAGCAAAAGGCGTGACGCGTAGCAGTCGCGAAAGATAAGGGTGAAAAGAGGTGTAACAGGGCGTATACATAGACATGTGATGCAAACGTAACGGAATATGTCATGAATGGGGCGGAAACCATGGAGGGGCTACCTGAGGAGCCGGGACCTTTAACCTAATGGAGCGCGCAAACTAGCAATGACGTGTTACTAGGAGAAGCTGGGGGCTATGAACTCTGTGCTAGGAGCAGAGACTGAAGTCTGGAGAGTCAGGGCGACATGTACCTAAACAGTATCTAGTATCTGATGTTTAGAGAACATGTTGATATAAACTAGAAGTCAGGAGGGGAAAGGCTAACTTGATTCTAAGACTGGACCATGCATTATTCTACATGTAGTGCGTGGTGAAGAATATTAAATGACCATTAAATGCAGTATTTCTCTAACGTGGAGACGTGAAGGCTAGACAATGACGGAAACTATCGATGCGATTCAGTAGCTTTAGGAATGCAGAGAAGGAGGACTGAACTGATAACTGGAATCATAACATATTCTTGGCAGACTCAGAGGCAGAGCCAGGGTGAGCCGGGCACTGCGAGGCAGGAAGTAAGTGAAGGGTCGAGGATACAGGTGGGGGCTGTATCGCTCCTCAGCGAGGCTTCAGGAGACAGGAGCTGAATCTGGTGTCCAGGCCCTTTTGAGGCCTAGAAACGAGGACTTTATAAGGGAATAACGTGCACACTGAGAAACGTGGCAACGTAGCTTTACATAGGCCTGATATTCGTAGTATTCACGAGAACTGGAAACTGGCATACTAGAGGTGGACACAACTATAATTGCGTCTTGAATCGAACATGGGGAATGCATATGCATATTTAATCATGCACACATAACATATGATGGATGACACGTAGGGACACAGAACATGGCAAAATTTACTTTTCCACAAGAGGATATTCATGTTCGTATTCTAGATGTTCTAGTTTTTTCATTTTCGGATCAAAAGCGTGTTTCACATCTTCTGCAGCAAGAGAATTTTCCCATTGTATCCATTTTGGATCTAATGCCACAGCATTTGGAATGCGTGGTCTTGTTACTGCCTCAAGGGATGATTCTGCTGTCAAAACAGAAATGTTTCTCCCTTGGACTAGGACTCTTTCTTTTGCTACAGCAGTTTGAACCGCTGTTAGAATTTTTTCAGTAGAGCTGAATTTCATTTCAGCTTGTGTGTACAAGCTATTGGTACTGTTTCTCCTTCATTAGAGGTCAGGTACGTGAATCCGCATCTTCCTGGGATGACTCGGATTACAAGGTTGCGTATGTTTTCGCGTGTTTGCAATTTTGTTTTAGCTAACATGTCTGTTTGTAATGATCTTAAAATTTCTGTGTGTTTCTGAGTCCAATTAATTGGTTTGAAATTAGGTTTTATTAATTCATAGAGAGGTTTAACCCTCTCTGCATAATTTAGAATGTATGTTCTTCCGAAATTCAGGAAACCTAGTATTGATTGTAAGTTCTTCAGCCTTTTTGGAGCTTGGAGTACAGCACACTTCTCTAAGAAGTTGTCTGCTAGGCTTTTGCCTTCACGTGATAATTCATATCCTAAAAACAGGACAGTTAGATGAGCAATTCGTGACTTTTTAAAGTTGAATTTGTACCCTTCAGCTGCGAACCCAAGTATTATGGTGTTCACTCTTTTTAAGTGAGTCTCCAGGTCATCGTCTGTGAGATAGATGTCATCGACATAAGATAATGCCTCATCATCATACATTTGTAGTAACTCTGTTACCCTTGCTGAGAATAATCCTGGGCTATTCTTGAATCCCTGTGGGAGTCGACAGAATTGTTTTTGCGACCCCATTGTTGAGAAAGCGGTCAAATACCTGCTTTCTGGTGCTATGTTTTGACAAAAGAAGCCATTTGATATGTCTAATGTCGTTTTATATTTTTTGCGCACAATGTTATTCATTAGTGCTGCACTGTGTGAGTTTTGTACTGCAAATGTTTTGCAACATGAGTTTAGGTGTCTGTAGTCCAAAACTAGACGATATGAATCATCTGGCTTGGAGACAGGAAACAAAGGATTGTTCATTTGTGAGGTGCATGTTTCAATCACCCCCTGATATTCAAGTTGATCTAAGATCTCCCTGACTTGTTTTTTCGCTTCTTGCTTAACTGGGTACTGCCTTTGTGCAGTGGGTTGATTTTTTAACTGGATTTTATGGTGAGGAGAATCCTCATCCCATCCTACATAGTTTTTATATAATGCAGGGGCTTGGGCAACTGCCCATTTTCTAGCAAATGTGTATTTTTTATGAATTGGAATATGATTTGAGGAGGCAAGCATAATCATTTCTTCGCCATGTGGGCACTCCCTGACAAACTCTGGTGGCCAGTCTTTCTCAGCTAACAGGATGTCATAGCCTTTAGAAAGGTTATCCCAAAAGAGACCCCTTATTTTCCTAGTCTTGTCCCCCTCTATACGCAATGTTATTTCGTATAATTTATGGGGTTTGCTAACTCTGGTGTCTGCAGTTTCCACTTGAATGTATTCATTCGTGTCCACTGTCTCCAGAAGATTCATCAGGATCTTGCGAGCTATGGTCACTTCTGCTGCGCTGTCTAGCACTGTCTGGGCCCATTCTCAGTTTTTCAGTTGTGTCCTCAGTATCCTCGGCATGTTTTATTTTAATACTAGCTACCTTCTTCTTTGGAAATTGTAATTTTTTACTTTGATGAGCAGGTTCCTTGTCTTTGGACTTGACGTGCTCTTCTTTGTGTTCTGACTGTCCTTTTCTTTCCGATTTCTGTGAGGAAGTCTGAAAAGATCGAGAGGGACGTGTATCAATATCTTGATATCTATCAGGTTTTCTCAAGTTATCCCTATTTCTAAGGTTGTATCTTTTTTCAGAGGGCTCCCTCTGGGGAGACTTGCCTCCTCGTTCTGGAGATCTATCTCTTCATTGAGGAGACTTTCCTCTGGCCTGAAACCGTTTTTCTCTGGGAGTGGATTGTTTATTACCCTCCCAACTCTTTTTTGGAGTGTTGAGATTATTTTTAATATAAGTTTTTTCAGGATTTTCAATTAGTTGGGGTTTTAGTGGTTTCCCACCCACACTATCTCTACCTAGTTCTTCATAGGATTTTTCTATGATTCTGGCAAGTTCAAAAGGTTGTTCTGCTATATCTGTTTCTTTCAATTTCTGGCGGATCGCCACAGATGCGGCTTCTCCTTTTATGTTGGCTAGTAGTATAGCCGAGACTTGCTTAAAGTCTTTCAGTAATTTCATACCTAGCGTTAAAGCAGGTTCTGGACCGTATTCATTTTGAATCTGTCTTAGTACGTCTGGTATAACCGCCATGGACGGAACACCATGTGTTTTTGTGTAAATTGAAGCAAAGACTGTGCCCCAAGGGTCACAGTCCTCCGCATGTGGTGCGATCCCCATTGGAAGACAGATAGTCAGAATTCTGTGTTGCTCATGAGGTGTAGTATCAGGAAATACCGCCTCTATTTGAGTGATTTTCTGAGCTAACCAGAATGGAATCTGTTCAAGTTTTGCGGGAATTTTGCCAATTGCTGATTGTATATTCTGTGGTGTTATTTTATTTGTGTTCCCCTGGTGAGGGGTGGTTTCTGGAATTTTTATTGCTGGTTGGACTGTTGAAGTTCGCATGACATATTGGACTAATTGTCTGTGTATTTTAATTAATAGTTTTAGCTGAGCTAAGAGTTCCCGGTCTGACATCTTTTCAATGTCGGGATGCGGTGTGTAGCTGGCTAGAACCGGCCACGTGGCTCCTGGTATACCTAGTGGACCGAGCCTGGTGATGTGATTTTGATGTTTTAGGGCGCCATTAAACCAGAGCAGGTGCTCTTGGTATGTTAGTGGAATTTCAATGTCCTTGAAAGGAGCGTATTCATTCGGAGGTTCCTCTATTTTGTAATAGTGGAAATCTTGTGTCACAGCGTGTGCTGCTGGAAAATGTATCCATGAGTAGAATACCTCTGTCTGCCGATATTCGTGGGCCTCTACCACAAATATGACTGTACCACCTCTTGGTGATAGACCATTTTTTATAAGTTTAAGAGTTATAGTTCTTCTTACATTTACCGGAATGAATATAGCATTCGGGTCTTCTTCTCGGAGACTTGTGTCATCCGCTAGGAGTTGAGCTGTTATTCTAGCTTTCGCCCTTTCGTCTTCACTTTCTCCCATTTTACTGACAGAAGGTTTTGTTTCAGAGCAAGTTTCAAGGAAACAAAGATTAGGTACACAATATTTTGGAACATTGGATCCTTCAACGTTGACTAAACCAAAACTAATACATAGGAATCTCTTCCTACTAAGTTCCGGCGGATATTAATCCTTTACCCACTCCATACGTATTTTGGAGTTTTTATGGGAAAAGGGGTCTGTGTGAAAAGCACGACTGAGTTACTCTAGAGTCTTGCGTTAGATTATTGCCTTACCAAACGTTGGGCGCCATGTAGTGTAGTTCCTATATTCCCAATTGGCTCTGCGCATAGGAATAATATAAACAGCAGTTTAGACGTAGGACTGAGGTCATCTAGGTCTCTACTGACTATATTAGACTTAATTAGGTTTGCCAGCTAGCTCAGAGGTCACTAGAAACTTTCTCGAATGTTCAGGAAAGAGTTAACTTTCCTGATTAGACAAGAAGGGATTAGTTTCTGACAACCGCATAAACATGACAACTTTGCTCCCTCAGAATAAAGAGTATATCTCCAGAGTCGTGTGAAAACAATAGACAGCTATTTCACTCAGTCAATTGTGCATGCTTAATTTCACCAGGAGTGCCGAGAAATAGAGAGACGGGCGTTTTCAATAAAAGTCGTTATTTATTGAGCAGTCTTCTTTCTCATGCAAGAGAAATGAATTGCCACAATTGCAATAGTTACCATGAAGTAAAGTGCGTACAGTAAAAGGAGTATTATGAAATAATACTGTAAAAGCATTGATATGGTTTCTTAGCCATATGATACTTTAAAACGGATAAAATATATACATACATAAAAACATTGACTAACGTACTCAACTGGTGCTTCTAATATACGCCTACCCCGATGTACCTGACCTAAGCCTAATACGTGGGAAGGAGTAAGTAAGTTGCAGTTTAAGTTAAGTTGTTTTTTTGGCAAGAATCTGAATCAAGAATTCTCTTAAGGTTTTAATCAGCTCCGTACCTTGGTTTATAGAATGAAGGAGGTCTTGTATCTCTCTCTCAGAACTCGATCTCCCGGCAACCCGCAAGGGTGACTGGAAACACCGGAGCTGGATTTCTCGGCAGGAGAAAAGACAGCGTCTCTCTCAGTGCATCAAATGGAAGGGTTGGCTTCCTTCAGCACTCGCATCAGCTGGGCGTCGGGCAAATAGATAGCCGCTCTGCTCCAAACCACTGTGAGTTTGCTTAAGGCAACGTTGGTGTATTTATACCTGAAAGGTGTCGTGTTTGACGTAATGGACATAAGACGTCACCAAGAACTAACAGTTCTTTCTGGACTCCAGGAGTTCTTGTGCAAATCAAAACAAAAGCAGGGGGAATTCCCGGGCTGCTGGAGGCTTGGTTTGTTTAAAGAACGCGTTGTACTTTCTAGGAGTCTATGGGAGTAGCCTTGCCGTATTTGGACTGCATTGGCTGTGGCTAAATATGGACATGATTCTTATGCCTTTATAAGGGTATGTTTTGTTATAACCACATAAGGGCATGAATCGGGGATATCTAATTAGGGTCCTAGATAGATCAACAACAGTGATGAATAACACCCTTTAACCGAAAGAGTTGGATGCAATGTAGAAACCCTGATGTTACACTAAAATTTGCGAAACCGCATGAAGTGGGTTGTCGACTGTTTTGCCTTTCAATCGCACTGGCATCTTAGTAAACATTGGGCCCATAAATCTGATTTAGAGAATACCACAAGGTAATGGATCAGCTCTAGGTGCAATCTGGTCAGTTTTTCACACTTACCAGGTAGCCTTGGATCCCCAACTGAGACCGGCCCTCAAAATACCTTTCAATCATAGGTTTTGTTTTTTCCCAATGTTCTCTGCTCATATCCCTTTTCTCCAATATGCAAGATTGTATTTCCTGCTTACTAAATTGCAAGATACGTGGGGGTTTCAAAGGATTACATTTTCCCCCAATTTCATGGAGGAGAGTTTTTACATACTGAATCCATGGTATTTTATCAAAATGATCCAAACTCAGGCAGTCTCTAATCTCCCTGGTAAACTTGTTTCCATGTTTTGTCCAGATACTATGCCATTTTGTCAGAGTACTGGGATTGTTAGTATACTCCAAGTACCCAATTCTTTATGGACAATAAGGATGGGGGTCAAACTTGGAACCGCTAAAATCCTACGTAAGATGTTTTCTTGCATCTGTAACGGTTTACGCTTTTCCCAACCCCATTCAGGAGAGCCATATAAAGCTACAGGGAGGCAGTTAGTTCAGTATAATTGAATCATTTCTTTAATAGGCTTATTTCCATTTTTTTTAGCGAAGTTAAATATGGCTGCAGTGGCCCTTATACATTTTAATTTGGCAATTCCCAAGTGAGATGACCTATCCCCTTTCTGTGAGAAAGCAATGCCCAGATAACAAACATTTAATTCAACTAGTTTTTGGTCCTGGGCAAAATGGCTCTTTCTCCTGCAGACCAAGGTATGGGTCTTCATTAAATTCAGTTTTAAATCTCGATTTTCCATGAATGTTACAAAGTTATCTATTAATCGCTGGAGACCAATTGCAGTCTAGTATATGAGCACTGCATTGTCTGCATAAAGCAGGATAGGAGTGATACAGGAACCCGCCTTGGGTGCATGAGTCTTTGCACTCTGCAGTAGGCTGTACACCATCTTTATCTATAGGGAGAACAACCGGGGTTGCCTTATCCACCGGGTCACCTGAAATTTTCCCATACACTCCTCATTACTACCATAACGCACGGAGGCAGTCAAGGATGCATGCAGCTGGGAGAGGTGGCATACAATATCATGTGGGGCACCCATCTATATTAGGACCTGCCATAGTTTTGCATGATTTAGAAGATCAATGGCAAAGGACAAATCTGCAAAACATAGGTAGATATGCCCCTCCCTTACCAACGTATATTTACTGATAATAAGTTGCAGATATATTCCTTGTTCCACAGTGCCTATCTCCTTGCGAAACCCAAATTGTTATTCAGTTAGAATATCTTTTCCTGGACCCAGGATTCCAACCGTGCGAGGATCATTATACCCATGGTTTTCGCAGGAGTTATATCGGCTGAGAATATACGATGTTACATTGCTGTGTTCACACCGCAATACCTTTACAACGCAGGCATTACAACGCAAGTTGTTACAACGACTTGCGCTGGACTTAGGAATAGTATGATTTACTATTCCAACTCCAGCCTACGTTACAGTAGGGAAGGTGTTGGAATAGTAAATCATACTATTCCTTAGCTTAGAGCGCCATCCATTGCAAGTCATTGTAATGACTTGCTTTGTAATGCCTGCCTTGTAAAGGTATTGCGGTGTGAACACCACGATGTAACTGATGTTTCCCTTAGGCTGAGAGCACCTAGCATCATTTCTGTCCCCTTTTTTAGATTTTGCCTGCATCTATTGTACTTAATATATCTTGAAAGGGACTTACATCCCGCCTTCACTTCTCAATGGTCTGTGTGCTAGCCACTTTACTTTTCCTCCTTTTCTATTGTTTGAAGCCTGTTCTACCTTCTGTGTTTCTTCTCAGTTTCCCAGAGCACAACTACTCCTTTTCACCTGTGTTGGTGGGGGAACTTCTTTTATTCGGTTTCATCTGAACTCTGCACATGCACACCATGTAATGCACAGTTAGTTCTCTGCTCTGTGCGGCGGTGTTGGTGCTCGACCCATGCGTTCTAATCTCATATTGGAGTGTTTTAAAGGTTCTCACGTTCCCGAGCCTGCCGTGTTAGCTGTGGTTGTGCTCCAAGCCTGTGCAGTAGTTGCAGTGTTTTTGAGCCTGCGCATCTTTCTTACGTCTGTGCTCTGAACACGCGCAGCAGTCTGCTGTCTGTGCCTCAGGTGCATGTGCAGGAGCCTCATATAGGTAGCTGCACAGGTCTATCCCCTTGCATGCTGCCGGGATGCTTAATGTCTGTCCGAGGATCACCTGTGACCGCTCCGGGCTCTTGGCAGTCAGCTTACCCTACACCCGGGAATAGTGCAAACTTTAAACTTCAGACAAGCCATTTAACAACTGCTATGGAGAGATACACTCCAGCTCACCGGGGAGGTACATGGAGAGGAGGAGAATTGGGTAAGACACCTCTGCAGGGTGTAGGGACTCCTGTCTGGGGATACCTCCCTGATCTCACCCTGCAGGTGGTTCTCTTGTTGTTAATTATATTTTCAACTAAAACACTTACTAGAATGTGCTAATTTGTTTATTGTGTATTGCAGATGGTTCACTTAGTTTGCTTTGTTCTCTTTTGTACAAGGCAAGAGGCAAATTGTGCACGGGCCATGTGCTGTGCATTATGCACCTGTGAAACCTTTACAAATATGTTCTACATGTTTCAATACCACCAATTTAGCCTCAGCGTGGTTTCTCTCAGCCCTGTGATTAAGCCTCATTTGTATGCGGGGATTCATAGCGGCTCCATGTGGGCTCCAGTTCTCAGGAGCCAGATAGTTGGAATAAGGATTTGAGGTAGTGCCCTGAAATATGAGGTCACTTTGCATCTGAAAATGCTTGTGACAACATTAAGCACATAGCAGGCAAAAAAAAGGAACAAGGCAGGCGACCACACGGACAGACTTCTGCTACAGCTGCAAATAGGGGCAATGGCATACTATGAATGTGCCTTGTAACCATTCTTGGATTTTCAGGCAGCATCACCAGGTATTCTGGACTTTTTAGGCCAATACTTACACAGTAGGAAGCATGCTTAGTTCCACCATTAACGTATATGCCAGAACTTCCTACAAGCCCACCCTGATAACATTTTTGAAGTGTGTGACTTTCCAAGATCTGCTTTACATGTTTTAGTTTGAGGTATAAACCATTGATTCTTATCTTATGGCATGGTATCATTTATTAGCATTGCAGACTCGAGTTACCATTCCAATAATAATGAGTTACCATTCCAATAAATAAAAAATGTGGTTTGGAAAATTTCTCAGATGCTGTGGTGTTGAGTGACACTGGGTGAGGAGAAGCTGGGCATTGTATTTATCTAAATTAATTGTAATATTATTAATCAAAAACTACTCACCTTTCATGAAGCATTTGACACATGGGTTCTAGCCCTCAGAAATGCCAACATGACCCCAAAAGGTGTGATCTGTTAAACTTGCCAAAAGTTGTCAACATTATTATGATGACATGAGAGCGATTGAGGAAGAATATAGCCGGTTGGGCTTATAATGTTGTCAGTGTGGGAAGGTATTTTGTTGTTATTGAAGGAGGACAGCGTTGGAATTTACGCAGAGTAGCTTTGTACCAAAAAGGTGGTTCTGTTTCCAGATGTTCCACAGATGAAGAAGGTTGTTCTAGAGCTATGTACATGCCAGATAAGGTTATTGGTACAAAAGGGGGTGGTGAAAAAGGGGGTGGTGATGGACGGAGCATCTGAATCAATCAAACACTCACACCCAGTCAAAAGATCTGGGTTTAATCCATCACCGTTCTTTAGCCCACTTTGCCACCCCAGTTCAGACATGGCTATATGCAAATCAGTCTGACCCTGTGCCTCATGGGAACAGTCCAGCCCGAACTGCCAAGCCATGTCTTCTCTGGACCGGAAACAAGCTTCCGAGGACCGGTTTCTGGCATTCCAGCCGTCTTCAGCCCGGCTTGCTTGAATCCAGTGGCAAAGTGAGCAAGGGACTCACGTCTGAGCATACCCTGCCACACTTATGGCGGCCAAAAGCGGTACACAAGGGGGTGGTGATGGACGGAGCATCTGAATCAATCAAACACTCACACCCAGTCAAAAGATCTGGGTTTAATCCATCACCGTTCTTTAGCCCACTCTGCCACCCCAGTTCAGACATGGCTATATGCAAATCAGTCTGACCCTGTGCCTCATGGGAACAGTCCAGCCCGAACTGCCAAGCCATGTCTTCTCTGGACCGGAAAGAAGCTTCCGAGGACTGGTTTCTGGCATTCCAGCCGTCTTCAGCCCAGCTTGCTTGAATCCAGTGGCAAAGTGAGCAAGGAACTCACGTCTGAGCATACCCTGCCACACTTATGGCGGCCAAAAGCGGTACAAAAGGGGGTGGTGATGGACGGAGCATCTGAATCAATCAAACACTCACACCCAGTCAAAAGATCTGGGTTTAATCCATCACCGTTCTTTAGCCCACTCTGCCACCCCAGTTCAGACATGGCTATATGCAAATCAGTCTGACCCTGTGCCTCATGGGAACAGTCCAGCCCGAACTACCAAGCCATGTCTTCTCTGGACCGGAAACAAGCTTCCGAGGACTGGTTTCTGGTATTCCAGCCGTCTTCAGCCCGGCTTGCTTGAATCCAGTGGCAAAGTGAGCAAGGGACTCACATCTGAGCATACCCTGCCACACTTATGGTGGCCAAAAGCGGTACAAAAGGGGGTGGTGATGGACGGAGCATCTGAATCAATCAAACACTCACACCCAGTCAAAAGATCTGGGTTTAATCCATCACCGTTCTTTAGCCCACTCTGCCACACCAGTTCAGACATGGCTATATGCAAATCAGTCTGACCCTGTGCCTCATGGGAACAGTCCAGCCCGAACTGCCAAGGTTATTGAGCATGACTCTCAAACCAAAGTTGTGAAAGATGTTTCATGTTCCAATAACTTGTTTTTTTCCTTCACAAGGCATTAGGGAGGAAGATCAGGTGGGGTTGTTTAACTCTTCTGATGTTGAGTTGTCTGTTAGGAATCACAGACTTCCTGTATATCTTCAGGATTATGTTAGATCATAAGTTTTATGTATTTTCTCTCTTCTTTTCTCGCTCTTCTTCTTTTCTGTTCCTCTCTTTCTTCCGTGTTTTTTATTGCATATTAAGGGAAGAGGATGTGATGTGATGTTAATACTTAAATATATATATATATTCACTGAAAAAACCATAGGTTTCACACCAGTTATAGTTAGCTGGAAATTTTACTGGCATAAAACCATTGAAATTCCCACGTTATAGTTAGTTGGACTCACTATAATTTGCGCGTGCAATGCACTACTGATGACGTCACATATTACATCACTCATGACATGGTCAGTGACATCACTCATGACATCACTGATGACACCATCCAGTGAATGTGTGTCTTTCTGAAAAATAAATATTAGTGAGTAATGTTTAAATATTTAAATATATGTATTATTGTTTCACTTTCTGTATAAGTGGCTGCATGGGTTGGTGAGTAGGTACATGTGTATGCATATGGGTTATTAGATGTTTTTCTTGGTATCAGTATGAGTGTTTGTATGGTTTAGTGGGGGTATTACTTAGCACATAGATTCATGAATGACTGACTCTCTCTTTGTATGTGTTTTGAAGACAGCATATGTGCAGGACTGTATGGGTGGATGAGTGTGTATATGTGTGTGTTAGTGAGTGAATGACTGTCTCACTAGTGTCTTTATCAGTAACTACATATGTTTTAATGTAGTATATGTGAATATTGATGTATATAAGTGAGTATATGTGAGAGTGAGGGATTGTAAGAGTTCCTGTTTAAATTAGTATGTGTTTCTATAAGTGATTGTTTAAGAGAGTAAGTATGTGTAATTTTCCTTAAAAGTAAAGTGGTAGTGTGTGTATAACTGTATATTGAAATAAATGGATGTTTAATAGTTTATTTGCATGTGTGAGTATGTGTGACAGTATCTTTTGGATGACTGTCTGTGTGTAACAGGATGTATAGGGTTATCACTACATATGATGAGTGAGTATATGTATGAGTGACTACATAGAACTGTTGGTGAATGAGTGGATGTGTATATAGATGGTGGAATTACTGAATTGGTTGTTGTAACTGGTATGGGTATCTCCATTTTTTTGAAAATTTTAGTTTCTATTTTTGAATATGTGTTTCAAGGGTTACATTACAGTGAAAGGAGGTCTGTCACTCTGTCACAAGGATGGTGTCATCAGTGATGTCATGAGTGATGTCACTGACCATGTCATGAGTGATGTAATATGTGACGTCATCAGCAGTGCATTGCACGCGCAAGTTATAGTGAGTCCAACTAACTATAACGTGGGAATTTCAATGGTTTTATGCCAGTAAAATTTCCAGCTAACTATAACTGGTGTGAAACCTATGGTTTTTTCAGTGAATTTAATAGTTTTTTTTTAATGCTAATTCCTAACTATAACTGATGTGAAACCTATGGTTTTTTCAGTGAATTTCAATAGCAAATCTCTATAGGTATGAAAAGTAATATTTTTTAAAAAGAATTTTATATTGTATAAATATGTAATTTTTTTATTTAAAAAAAAAAAAAATTCTATTTTTTGCCTGGAGCGCTCCCGGGGCGCGTACCGGTGAACGCACGGGTAAGCGCAATGTTACGGTGCGCCCCGGGGCGCATACCGGTGAGCGTCCCTTTAGCGCTATTGCCGCGAAAGAAAACAACATCGTAACGTATCGCGTAGCCGCGTCTGCGTGATACGCACGGCGTAAGCGCACCCGGAAGCACCCACGAGCATACGAACGCGCTACGTAAGCCCCCAGGGGCGCGCAGCGTAAGCGCGTCGGGTCATGTGACCTGAAAATAACACTTTTCATTGGTTGCTAACATTTTTTTTATAAAGAATGAAATCCCCACCCATTTCCTTCACTTCTTCTTTCACTTTTGTGACTGAAAGACCTGCCTGTTTTGCTGTTGGTTCTTTGTTGGATATCTTGGATTATCATGGCTGCCAGACCATCCAGCAGTGAAGATGACTCCAATGAATTCATCGATGAAGAGCCTCCTCAGCCAAAATACAAAGAACATTTCATCTGGAAATTTTTTTTCATACCTGATCACCAGAAGAAGGTAAATGCTCCAAAAGTGGAGTGCAGGATCTGTCACACAGTCCTGTCACGGGGTAACCCCAATAAAAAATATTCTTTTGGGAACTCCACAATGATTCGCCATGTGGAGAGAAGGCACCCCCAGAATTTTGCCTGGGAAAGTGTCAGAGCTCTGGCACAAAAGGTTCCCAGTGATGGGGCCTCTACATCAACCGGAGGACGAACACCATCGGTGAGGGGGAGATCACAAGAGCAGGTTCCGAACATTCAGCCTGCATTTAACAAAGGCGCCCTTAAATGCAGATACTGTGATCAGCTACTTTCCTGTGGGGAGCAAAGTGTTCTGCTCATGGTTCGAGCATTGGAGAACCATCACTGCCGTTACCAGCCCTAAGAGTAAGTGAAGTGGAGTACATTGATAAATGAAAGGAAAATGAGTAAGAAAGAACAGAAAAGTATGAGAGGAGAAAGGAAGTGAAGTAGGGGGACTGAAAGAAGGTGAGTGTTGGGAACGAAAGTAAGGAGAAGGAGAGTGAACATGGGGAATGTGGTTATTCAAACAAAATGTAGAAAAGGAACGGGGGTGTGGAAGGGTAAGAAAAGATGCATTGCTGGAGTTGCATCATTTTTGTGACACTCTCCAGCAATGCATCACTTTTGCGCTTACAGATACGTCTGAAATACTGACGTATCTAAAAGTACTTGCGACATAATACGTCATATATTTAATATGGCGCATGAGTAGAAGACTGAAGGCCTCATTTATGAGGCCATGCATCACTTTTACGCCACCGGTGCGTCACTTTTTGTGACGCCACAGTGCTGTTAAAAATGCATCTTATTCAGTCATATTTACAAAGTGGCGCATCTAGGTAGATGCGTCACTTTGTAAACCCCTGCGCCACATTATACCTACGTCAGGTGTAATGTATGCAAAAGGGACGTATTGACGCAAGAAAGGGTCGTAGAGGTGACGCAGTGAATGAACTGGGTTTTCCCCATGCTACGCTCCCCGGTACGCTCCCCGGTGCGCGTACCAGGCGCTCCCCCCGCGAAAATGTTAATTTTTTTAATTTATTTTTTTTGCCCCGCGGAGCCTTTTATGGCCCCCACATCAAACCTAGGGGGTCAGAGGGGGTCTACCCTGCCCCCTTTTGGTCATTTGCCCCTTTGTTTTTTGCACCTCTTGTGTCTCGATCCTACCGAGACACAAGATGGCGGCTGCTCCGGACTGTTTGGAATGTTTACAGACACCCGAGAGCCAATCAGCTTTCCGTGCGCAAGTCGCGCGGCGCGCCCGGAGCGCTCCCCCGTGCGCGTACCGGGCGCGCCTATAGATATATATATATTTTTTTAAACCTAAATTACTCAAGATCCACTTGAGCACATATCTTGAGACATAGCAAAGGCACATCGGGCTAGCAGTCCCTACAATTTTGCCAAGTTTGGTGGAAATCCATTCAGCCATTCGAGCTAAAAATGAGTTCGACCGCCCTATGGAAATTAACATGGGGAAAACACGTTTTGGGACCCCCCTTTTATCTCGGCGCCCGATTGACGAATCCCCCCCAAACTTTCAGGGAAGGAGCGGAGAGCCGCGAGGCAACGTTGAGGAAAAATACAGGCAGATTCCTCAACCGGCGCCAAAGTTATTCCCAATAGAATGTTGTGATTTCCCTATGGAAATCAATCCTAAATATAACTACCTAGTGGCGACCGCCAGTAGGTAATATACATATATATATAAAATCGCTCTTACCTTGGTTGGAGCTCCCATGCTCCGTATGTTCTTTCTTCATGTTTTTTGTTCTTCTCTAGAATGTGAGGCTGACGGCACTCCATGATTGGCAATTGCAGCTGTCTCGTTGAGGTGGTCGGACGCCAGGTTGTGCTTCTAGTAAAGTACTTACCTTTACTTGCTGGCTACTCGTCTTTTCATCAAGTATTCATCTCAACATGTAGACACATTCATCATGTTGTCTATAAACACTCCTGCACAACAGCAGCATGGCTTTATGCACTCGTTGTCAGCATCTTGCTGATTAAGGCCATAACCTTTATTGATTTGTGTTGTGAAGCCTCTATAAATGTGCTGTGGACAGTGGTGACTACCAGATTATGTGGGTGTACGCCTCCCCAAAGCAACTTCTTCTTTCACATGAAGACTCTTCCACAACCCATCTCATCCTCTCTGCCGTAGTTCCCACCTACCTACTAAATATATCTTTGGCTGCTTGGCAAGTATAGCTTGAAACTGGATGGATTATTTTTACTCCTCTTCTGTGGTCAAAAGATACAAAACTTTGTACCTTCCATTGACCAAGCAGAAATAGTATTCGTTGGGTGTATCACTCTTGTTTGTTCCTAGAGCTAAACAGAGGATATACTATGAAACTAAGTAAGGAAGAAGCATTCCCTGGGAAATTCTCATTAATCAGTTTCTAAAGGTCTCTACTCTATCCATTTACATCGTGTGGATTTTGGAACACTATCAGTGCAACAAAATTAGCAGGAACCTCTATTTAAAAATCAATAGACACCAATAACTTTGTTTGTTTCCACTAGGAAGCATTTACAAGAAGCACATTGTATTTTCATAATTGCATTTTATTGCGCTTACTACCCCTGACAAGACGTCGAAGTGCTTTTTCAGCGAGTAGCACACTACTCCGGGACCCATAGAGGATTAGTGTTGAATTAGTATAGTGAAATATGAAGTAATTTCTGTGGTGGATATTAGTCAGTTACTTGGAGTGAGAAGTATAGCGGAGGGATAAATGGGGAAGAAAGATTTGCATTCATATAGCAGTTGTTACCCCTGATGGGTGTTGAAGCGCTTTTCTGGCGAGTAGCACACCCTCCGGAACCCATAAAGGATTACTGTTGAAAATTAGTATAGTAAATAATATGAAGTAATTTGAGTAGTGGATATGTTATTCAGTTATTTGGGTAGTATATTAGTATAGTTTAATATGGAATTTGATAAGTGAACATGTTAGTCTGTTAATTTTGATTGAAAAGGATAGTGGAGGGATAAAACAGTGAAGGATTTTTTTTTAGGTCTTAGCAGTAGATTTAGTTTTGGAGGGGAGGACTCAGAGGGAATAGTTTAGAATGATTTGTTTTAGTGGATCAGTATAGTAAAATAGGTGTCTGATGATGCAAAGAGGGGTAGAGTAGGAGAGAGTCTAGAAAGGGTTATTTTGGCAATCATAGTCGTGGTATGGGGTTTGGGATGAATGAGAGACTGGATGTAGAGGATATATTGATAAATGTATAGGATGAGAGATAGGGTAGTGCATTGGAGGGAGTAGTAGAAGAAGTTCGAGATGAGTCAGAAGGTTGGGCTAGAAGATATATTGAGCGAAATATAGGCTGAGAAATAGGGTAGTTCATTAGAAATGCTAAATTAGAAGAGAGTGATAAATATATAGATCCATATTTACATTGAAAGTATATAGATATATAAAGGAGGTAAGTATATGTAGATTAAAGATATTGATAGAGGCACAGGATGAGAAATAGGGTAGTGCATTGGATATGCTTTTTCAGGAGAAAAGTAACAGACACACAGATCCAAGTACATGGAAGGTACATAGATGCACAATGGAAGTATGTACATGCAGACCAAAGATGATTTTTATTTATTTATTATTATTATTTTTTCTCTCAACAACATAATTATTTTACATGTTTATACAAAGTAATACACAAATATAGGTACATATCTGTTGTGAAAACAAATGCTTGTATACAGAGGGTTATGCTGTAAATGTATGTTTGCGTATGGTGCTTATGTGGGGAAGAGCCAAATCTTGAGTAGTTTTCTGAAGATAAGGTGGTTGTCGGTGGACCTTATGTTGTGGGTATAGCGTTCCATAGTTTGGCTGCTTGAACAGAGAAGGATGTGCCACCTATGGGTTTTTTTCTTGTATGGTTGGATTTTGAGGCGAGATGCTCCTTTAGGGCAGAGGTTCCTTTGTTGAATGTGTTTGGTGATTTTATTCCTGATGAAGAGTGGTCCCATTCCATGTATTGCTTTGTTGGTGATACAAACCAGCTTGAACATGTATCTTCTGGCAACCGGTAACCAATGCAGGGCTTTCAAGGCAGGGGAGATGTGGTCTCGCGGTTTGATATGCAAGAGTAATCCGACAGCCATGTTCTGAATATGTTGTAGTCTTTTCATGGTCGTTAAAGGTGATTCGTGGTAGAGGCTGTTGGCATAATTGAGTTTGGGCAGAAATAGGGAGATGGTAGCCTGGACCTTGTGTGGCAATCCCAAATGAGGGAAAATTCATTGCAGTGTTTTTATAGTAAAAAAGCTTGATCTTGTTAGTTTATCCAGTTGCTAGAGATATTTTGGCCACATTTGTCCCAGTCAGTAGGAATGCGGGAAGTTCAGCTTTACAGAATTCACTATGTTCACCGGACCTATATTGATGAACGTTTTGTGATCAAATGATGTTTCATCTTGCTTGTGCTCCCTGACCACCACTGATTGTTGTATTAGGCAGCTAGCATTCCTCCTTGTGTTTTTTTCTGGAGTCCCTTGCTCACTGCTCCATCAGGATTCAAGCAAGCCGGGCCGACGAGGCTGAAATGCCAGAAACCGGTCCCCGGTAGCTTGTCTCCTTTCTGGTGAAGAATTGGCTTGGTAGTTTGGTCTGCCCTGTTCCCATGATGCACTGGGCCAGGGACAGACTAATTTGCATATAGCCAGGTTCTGAGCTGGGATGGGGCAGTGAGCTAAATAACGGTGATGGATCAAGCCCTGATCTTTGGACTGGGTAAGAGTGGTCTGCTTAATTCAGACACTCTGTTCATCACCACCCCCTTTTCTGAATCGTTTTTGACCACTACAGGTGTGGCAGGGTATACTCAGACATGAGTCCCTTGCTCACTGCTCCATCAGGATTCAAGCAAGCCGGGCCGACGAGGCTGAAATGCCAGAAACCGGTCCCCGGTAGCTTGTCTCCTTTCTGGTGAAGAATTGGCTTGGTAGTTTGGTCTGCCCTGTTCCCATGATGCACTGGGCCAGGGACAGACTAATTTGCATATAGCCAGGTTCTGAGCTGGGATGGGGCAGTGAGCTAAATAACGGTGATGGATCAAGCCCTGATCTTTGGACTGGGTAAGAGTGGTCTGCTTAATTCAGACACTCTGTTCATCACCACCCCCTTTTCTGAATCGTTTTGGCCACTACAGGTGTGGCAGGATATACTCAGACATGAGTCCCTTGCTCACTGCTCCATCAGGATTCAAGCAAGCCGGGCCGACGAGGCTGAAATGCCAGAAATCGGTCCCCGGTAGCTTGTCTCCTTTCTGGTGAAGAATTGGCTTGGTAGTTTGGTCTGCCCTGTTCCCATGATGCACTGGGCCAGGGACAGACTAATTTGCATATAGCCAGGTTCTGAGCTGGGATGGGGCAGTGAGCTAAATAACGGTGATGGATCAAGTCCTGATCTTTGGACTGGGTAAGAGTGGTCTGCTTAATTCAGACACTCTGTTCATCACCACCCCCTTTTCTGAATCGTTTTTGGCCACTACAGGTGTGGCAGGGTATACTCAGACATGAGTCCCTTGCTCACTGCTCCATCAGGATTCAAGCAAGCCGGGCCGACGAGGCTGAAATGCCAGAAATCGGTCCCCGGTAGCTTGTCTCCTTTCTGGTGAAGAATTGGCTTGGTAGTTTGGTCTGCCCTGTTCCCATGATGCACTGGGCCAGGGACAGACTAATTTGCATATAGCCAGGTTCTGAGCTGGGATGGGGCAGTGAGCTAAATAACGGTGATGGATCAAGTCCTGATCTTTGGACTGGGTAAGAGTGGTCTGCTTAATTCAGACACTCTGTTCATCACCACCCCCTTTTCTGAATCGTTTTTGGCCACTACAGGTGTGGCAGGGTATACTCAGACATGAGTCCCTTGCTCACTGCTCTATCAGGATTCAAGCAAGCCGGGCCGACGAGGCTGAAATGCCAGAAACCGGTCCCCGGTAGCTTGTCTCCTTTCTGGTGAAGAATTGGCTTGGTAGTTTGGTCTGCCCTGTTCCCATGATGCACTGGGCCAGGGACAGACTAATTTGCATATAGCCAGGTTCTGAGCTGGGATGGGGCAGTGAGCTAAATAACGGTGATGGATCATGTCCTGATCTTTGGACTGGGTAAGAGTGGTCTGCTTAATTCAGACACTCTGTTCATCACCACCCCCTTTTCTGAATCGTTTTTGGCCACTACAGGTGTGGCAGGGTATACTCAGACATGAGTCCCTTGCTCACTGCTCCATCAGGATTCAAGCAAGCCGGGCCGACGAGGCTGAAATGCCAGAAATCGGTCCCCGGTAGCTTGTCTCCTTTCTGGTGAAGAATTGGCTTGGTAGTTTGGTCTGCCCTGTTCCCATGATGCACTGGGCCAGGGACAGACTAATTTGCATATAGCCAGGTTCTGAGCTGGGATGGGGCAGTGAGCTAAATAACGGTGATGGATCAAGTCCTGATCTTTGGACTGGGTAAGAGTGGTCTGCTTAATTCAGATACTCTGTTCATCACCACCCCCTTTTCTGAATCGTTTTTGGCCACTACAGGTGTGGCAGGGTATACTCAGACATGAGTGCCTTGCTCACTGCTCCATCAGGATTCAAGCAAGCCGGGCCGACGAGGCTGAAATGCCAGAAACCGGTCCCCGGTAGCTTGTCTCCTTTCTGGTGAAGAATTGGCTTGGTAGTTTGGTCTGCCCTGTTCCCATGATGCACTGGGCCAGGGACAGACTAATTTGCATATAGCCAGGTTCTGAGCTGGGATGGGGCAGTGAGCTAAATAACGGTGATGGATCAAGCCCTGATCTTTGGACTGGGTAAGGGTGGTCTGCTTAATTCAGACACTCTGTTCATCACCACCCCCTTTTCTGAATCGTTTTCTGGAGTGGGACACTTTTTCCATTATATAAAAAAGAATGGCCCAAGCTATGCCAAAGGAAATATTTGCTTGTTCACAGTGTAAGAGAAAGACGTAAAAATAGGTCATGTGATTCCAGAGGCTTAACAATTAACCACGATCAAGGCCCTCTCAAACCTTTCCGAGGTATGTCCATGTACCTACACCATTAACCCTTTTATTGAGAATGGATGCTGTTCCGGACTGAATCTGAGTAGCTCTGTCTGGAGCAAAGAATGATTTGCTCCACGGTTGCTAAACTGCTTCTCACACGATCCTTTCTTCTCATGAATGTACCCAGTTTTGCTAAAGCTTCCTCTTGAAGAAGCCCAGTACTCCTCAGGTTTCTTGCTGTTATCACACCAACACGTTGTAATATTTTCATTATAAGGAAGTGAATATCGCTTCTGCTGGCGGGTGCATCAAATGTTCGTCTGTTTGTTTTTCTGACATGCTGTCATGGCATTCTTTTGGATTGATTTCAGGATGTTATCTAATCATCAACTTACATCCCTTGGTAGCTTTTTATTAAAGGGTGCCATTGGTTTATTAAGTCTGTGTCCTGCATAGGCAGAAAGGCGAAGACGTTATTATGACAGTGACATACAGCTGGATTCATTTGTTTGTAGAGCAGTTCTTTTAAAGCTCTGGCTATATCCGATGTGCACCCAAAATTCGCTCACTGCAGCCGAAATGATACAGGCGTGAGTGCTTTGGTCATTACTGCAGCACTTCACTGGTTGGAATCCTAATACTGTCAGTATTTCATTTTTCACTGTTGTTGCATGCTTTCATTTAGCCACATGGGTCAGCAGACACACATTGTGACATTTTATCTGTCGCCTATACCATGCATTCTTAACAGATATATTTCCAAAGTGCATTGTTGCATCTTGTCTAGGCATAACTGAACGCACACTGGGTTTAGGTTTGTTGCTAGTTTCAGGTTTCCATGAGAAGCCACCATATGGGTTAATGTTTTAAAAACTGAATACTTTTGTTGGCGGCATGCTTTTGGGTCGTCCAATGTTTTTTATTTAATGTCCTTGTGTCTGCACACATTTTCTAGGATTTGCCAGCACAGTGCTTGCTCTGTGCTTGTTTGGGGTTTCCTCTGCCCTTTACCTATTTTCCCCTAGCTGCACCCATTTCAAGCAAACTTGTCTGGGGGTAAGTTTTTTTCCATTGTCCTCTGCCCTTTACCTAATCTCCCTGGTTTATAGTACTATTAGTAACAGCACAATTGTCTTTCTCAATAAACAAGTCATAACACTTTCACAGAGTTTCAGTAACATATATTGCACACTGCTCACCAAGCTACAACGTACCACAAAAAAGCGGCCTATTATTAATCACATAGGCGAAACATAATGCATTTACCAATGCTTGTTAAAAAGGGGTATGTTCACACTGTCAGACCACGTTTTTGGAGAGTGGCCACTAGCTTCTGCATTAAATATCTTGGTTAACATTGAGACCCTTAGGGAGGGATATGACTTAAAAACATCCACAGGAACCACATCCGGTACCGATGCTTTACCTTGACACTGACATGGTGATTGGCTTCATAGGCCTACAGTTTACTATGCTTAACACATCAAATGGGGCGTTAATGTCATCAACATCCGGGTTAAAATTGGCTCCAAAATGTGCGGTCCAGGAGTCTGGTAAGATGAAGACCTCAAGAGTAGGTAAAGAGCTCTCTCTAAGAAAGAGCGAGTTGATAATTTTCCAGAATAAAGTATTGTCACCTGCTTTAGCTGCCTGATCCAAATCTGCCAAAGCCTGCTCCTGGAGTTCCTTCTTTCTAATGGCTAACACCGTCTTGTAATTTGTTCTTAGTGCTTTAATATTTACCCTTTTTCTTGGAGTTTATTGTAAGGCCTTTCTCGGTGCCTGATTAGCACTAGCACAATAAGAATTAATCCACCCTCAGTTGTTTTCTTCTCGTACCTGAATTTTTGGCTGGCCTCTGTAAATGATTTGAAATGGCTGGTGTAATATTACAAAAGGCTTACACCAGCTTGTCATGGCCCGCCACCAGGCTGTGCAGGTACCACAGGAGTCCCATTCCTCCTGGATGATCGTTTCAAGGAATTTGGGTGTATTTACACCAGCCCATTTTATCGTAACCTCCCTTTTTCCAGAGGTTTCAATTTGCAGTACTTCTCTTTTGTAGAGAAATTTCAAAGACGATGCTAAAACAGAATGATCACTGAACATTGTACATTCAATCTTAAAACAGTTAGTTAATCTTATTTCTTTCGCTGAGTTTATCATATGGTCAGTATTAAAAGTACCATTACCGAAGAAGGTGGGCAGCGCAAAGCCATTTTCTCCCCACTCCTCATCAATTATTTCTAAATTATATTAATAAAGCAGCTCATTTAGCGAATTCCCAAAGGGATCGTGTGGAAAGTGAGATTGATCAAACCCAAAACTATTAAGATGGCCGCAGGATGAGCTACTTTCGTTCTGGCATCTACTTATATTAAAAAAAACACCAGCAAGTAGGAAAAGTTTGGTCCCATTTTATTCAAGAAGGTATCTGAATCCTTTCCCAGATCTCTAACAGCACATCTGCATTCGTTGTTAAAGATATTATTGTAAAAATTGAATTCATGTTTTTTGTCAATTATTATATACGCCAACTGGTAGTAGGAGGATTTGGTCCAGGTTTTGTTAACAATAATGGGCAATATGTGTGAAATAAGTATAGCCCATTTAACAACATTGTGGTTGGAGTTTGAATGGAAAAAAGACCTGTTTATGTGGAAGTCATACCTAGCCCAAGTTTCCTGAATACATATTATATGGGCAGTTTTTATAATATTTAGCCAGCCCGGGTTTCGTAATTTTATATTTACACCTGCAATGTTCCACCTCATGATTTTTAGATGGTCATTTAAAGTTCCTTTACCGCTGTCTCCTTCCTGGCTAGTCTTCATTCGATTTTTTTGAAGCCTGTATCCGTGATCCCCTATTAGCAACTAGCAGCCCGTCCCGACCTTGTCCGTGAGCATTCAGGCTTCCCCTACCCCTGCCTCCCCCGACATTGCCCAGCAGCCCGTTCCCCCGCCCACCCCATCCCCCGCCTTCCCCGACCCCCGCCAGCCTTGTAGTCTGTTGTGTTGTAACTCCCCGTCCCCCGCCTGGCCCGACACCCACCTGCCCCGACATTAACTCCCCGTCCCACGCCTGGCCCGACACCCCCCTGCCCGACATTGTCCCCGGAGCCTTACCTCATCCGCCGCTCCTCAGTTCACCGCTCCTGGCCGCTCTGTGTTGTAACTCCCCGTCCCCCGCCTGGCCCGACACCCGCCTGCCCCGACATTGACTCCCCGTCCCCCGCCTGGCCTGACACCCGCCTGCCCCGACATTGTCCCCGGAGCCTTACCTCATCCGCCGCTCCTCAGTTCACTGCTCCTGGCCGCTCTGCTCCTCACCGCCTGTCCGCCGCCGCTCCTCCCCCGCGCCATGTCCGCCTCTCCGCTGCTTGCACCGCCGCTGGCCTGTCCGCAGCTCCTCACATCACCGCTCCTTCCCCGCGCCATGTCCGCCGCTCCTAGGACGCCGCTCCTCCCCGTGCTCCTGACGTGAGCACGCACGTCGCGGGTGGCGCTACTTTGGAGGGACTACTTTTTTATTTAATATACATTTTTTAAATAACGTTTATTTTTTATATTTATATAGCCTATAACCATCTACACACCCTGACGATTTCAACGGTGTATCGGGTGTGTAGATTGGCGCTGTGGTTCCCGAGTTTACCCGCCTCAGAGCCTGAAAGTTCTTACTTTATTATAGTAGTATCGATAACAGATCCCAAGGGCTGATCATGTCAGTCCGGATTATCTAACTAAGAAAGTGGAAACGAATGTATTTGCTGTGGCAATAAAGGGAGGTGGAATACCATATGAGTCCTGTGGACTGCCCTAGGGTCTTTCTTGTGGATGATCAGTGTAAATGAGATGTTGTGGAGTTCTGAAGTAGGAGGAATGAATCTACTAAATCTAATAGGTCTGTAAAAGTAACCTGAGGGAGGGCTTACATTTTACCTGGGAGAGAGGGTCTTTGGGAAAGGTGCTGCAGTAATTGCCCACAAATATGTGGCCTTCGGAAATTCACAATAATACAATCCCCTGGGGTTTCTTTGAGGTGGAATCCCAACCATGGCGTTCTTTATACATGTTCTACTTCTCCGGACAAATCCCCTGCCCACCCCGAATTTGAATTCAACCAATGCACCAACTTGCTATACACATCTCTCTAATCCTCACTATGGGCCAAATGTATCAATGTTAGGTTTTGCGATTCTCAAATAGCGAATTTTGGGGAATTGCTATTTGAGAATTGCAAAACGCTACGTAAATAAATTTTGCGAATCCTACATATTCCTTAATTTCGAATCGCAAATTGCAATTCGCAATTAAGGAATACCTCCCCATTCATTCCTATAGGCCTAGAGGCCCATAAGAATGAACGGGAAGACATTCTCAATTTGCAATTCTCAATTAGAGAATCGCAAATTGAGAATGCAATTTCAAGTGTGCCAGGGTGTCAAAAGGACACCCTGTTGCACCCCCAAAATGAGCATGGGTGCACATGTGGCACACATACATGCCCTAAGGGCATGTATGTGTGCCACATGCCACTTTGAAAAATGCAAAAATTTGCATTTTTGAAAGAAATCGCAAATTACCACCAACCTGTAGTTGGTGGTAAATTGCGATTCCTTATGCCATATTAGCACAACTTGGGATGCCTCATGAATTCCATTTCAGGAATCGCAAATTGCGATTCCTTAAATGCATTTGCAAAATAAGAAATCGCAAGTTTTGCGATTCCCAATTTTGGGAGGCAGTTTGTAAGCATAATTGCGATCGCAAACGCTGAAATTCTGCGAATTTCGGCATATGCGATCACAATTTTGAATGATACATATGGCCCTATCTTGTTCCATGAGCCTGACATGCCCTTCAATATAATGGTGTATGAAGTGCATGCGGGGATATGGGGGTAACCCTTAGGATAGCGTGATCTTTCCTATTAGTTTTAACATGTGAAGCAGAGTTGTTTTCGTTGGTATTTATTACTGGGCCTGGTAGAGAGTGGAGAAGCTGTGGTACTGCGAAGGTATGTGATTATACTATCTCTCTATTCTGATTTCTTGGGATGCTCTGATCCCCAACCTGGTCGATATTCAACCCATGAGACGATTGAACCAGGGGAGGGGCCAAGATAGACGGTTTCCCTAACACCTGTCTTTCTTCTAACAAACAGGTAAGAGCTGTTATTTGTAATGCTATATCATCTAGGTGTGACAGGAGAGTAGCAATTTCCTGTTTGATTATGTCTCTAAATAACATTTTGCTGTTCTCTATAATAAATCCACTGGGACCTTGGTGAGAGGGTGAGAATCCTGGTACTCGGAGATAAGGTTAGATGCAGATTGGCAAACTACGGTAGTAGAAGACTCTGATCCCCCAACCAGTGGCGTAACGAAACTTGAGGGAGCCCCCCTGCAAAGCACATGGAGGGCCCCCCCCCGGCGGCCCGGCCCACCACCTACCACTTTGCCTCACCGACAAAAATAAGCAGTCACCTAAAGCGGTATTTTCAGCACTTATCTGTGCATACTTCGAACAGCAAATATAAATAGAAAGCACTTTAATTGTGTTCTAGGGCTGCCTGAATGATGAGTTCCATGACTGATAATTAAAGGGAACAAAGACAGAAAGGTCACATTACAAATGAATCATACTTTTTTATTTATAACCCTATTTAGTGCCAAGACAAGGTCTTTCCATGATCTTTAAGCACATGGCTGCCATTTTTCTTTTGGCAACCCTACTTTATAAGCCTTTTCATGAAATGCATTCTCACACTACAGCAGTAAATGTAAATTTCAAATGCAAGGAATAGGCAGAGTGGGGGACCAGGGGGTACTGGAACCAGAAACAAACGAAGCCTTGGTAACCAGTTTACAAAGGTATGTTGACTGTGCACCTCAGATAGAGCGTACAGCTGACTGTTGTGGTGCACTGTAGCATCCAACAACACTTTTCGATAATGTACATCACACGCAGACATGTAATAGCGCACACTGGGTAGAGCTTATATAGCACATAGCTCAGAAATACTATATAGCTGGATGGCACGCAGCTCCCAGGAGTATTGTAAATAGTTTAAAACACACGCAAGCATCAAACAGAACGCACTGGACAGACCTTTGCTTGCACCACCCATAGCGCAGATATACTATACAGATGGCTCCAATGTTGTCCCGAAGAGCACTTTTCAATAGCATGGAACACACACAACCGTTCAACACAACACATTAAATAGAACATTTTGCTTACATCTAACTAAGCACAGACATGGCATTTGGGCCGTGGGCCATATTTTCCATAGAATGCAGTATATAAACAGAAATAACATAACATAACATGTAATTGCTGCCCCTATAGTAGTGTAGCTCCATCTATAACTTGGTCATCGGAAAGTGCTACAACAAAGACGATGATGCTGGGCTGGTAAACAGGAGAGAGGGCCAACCCATCTTCACTATTGAGAGGCTTAGAAGCGCACCATTTAATTTATGAGGCAGGCCGCCAAGCCGAAGGACTGATATGAGGCAACTGTTGCACCCATGCTGCAGCTGTGCGCTACAACTACTGCGCTGATGGCCCGAACTCTACACCACTCTACTCTATGCCACTGCACTCTACTCCACTGCAGTCTACTCTTCACCACTCCGCACCACTCTAATCTGCGTCACCCTACTCTACACCACTGCACCAATGCACTCTGGGTCAATGCAGTCTATACCACTTTACTCAAAACCAATCCACTGAATGCCAATCTACTGTGCACCACTGTACTTAATACCACTTCAGTCTAGGCCACTTTCCTCCACTCTGCAACACTCCACTCTTTGACGCTCCTCTCCACTCTGTCACTCTATGCCACTACCTGTGCCATTCCACTCCATGCCATTGCACTCTACGCATGGTAGTCTACTCTACACCACTCCATTCCACTCTGTTCAGCACCACTCTATACTACACCCCTCTACTCTATGCCACTGCACTGTATGCCAAATACACAAAACCAATGCACTCTATGACGGTCTACTCTAAGCCACTGTACTTTATGCCACTTCATTCTAGGCCACTCTAATCTACTCTAGAACACTCCACTCTATGATACTCTAATCCACTCTATGCTACTCTGTGACACTACTCTACGACCCTCTATGCTACTCCCTCTACACTATTCATGCCATTTTACTCTATCATAATCTACACTACACTCCAGTCTAGTCCACTACTCTACTCTACGCCACTGCATTGCATGCCACTCTATGCCACTCTACTCTACGACACTACTCCACTCTATGCCATTTCATTCTACTACAGTACTCCTCTCTATGCCACTCTACTCTACAACAATCTACTCCGCTCTACACCACTCTATAACACTGTACTCCACTCTACGCAACACACTCTATGCCACTCCACTCTGCTCTACACCACTCCACAACACTCAATGCCACTCCACTCTATGACACGCTGCTTCACTCTAAAATACTCAACTATATGACACTCTAATACACTCTACACCCTTCAAATCTACGACACTCTACTACCTCCTTGACAATCCACAACACTATGCCAGCCCACCCTATGCAACTCCATGACACTCCACTCAACTCTACTCTACACCACTCCATGACTCTATACTACTCCATAACAGCCCACTCTACTCCACGACACTGTGCTTTGCGACACTTGGCAGAAAAGCAACTTGCGCCTTGTCTGTCTTAATGCCCCTCTCATGCGGTGTAGCAAATGGGGAAGAGTCAAATGTGAACATTTATCCTACCCAGATAATCTAATTAATTGAATAACTGGCTGATGATTTCTCATCAGCCAGAGCTGTCACCCCATTACCATTGGTGTACTCAAAGGGTATGCTATGTGTTTCTAAAGTATCCCTACTGAATAAATATAAACAACTGAATATGAGCCCTTAATTGTCCATTCTCCTGTGAAAAACTATATAAATATAGCTTTGAAATATCAAATCTAATGCTTAATTTGAGCCTGTGGTTTCCAGTGCACAGCACCAGAACTAAATTGTCAGCACCTGCACGTATGACCGCCTGCCCCATGGCAGAGCAGGTGGCTGAAATAGAGATGACCACAACAGCAGCCGGCCATTAATTCAATATACGTTAACAATGAATAATAACTGCCACGCAAGCCATTCTGTGAGCTTTGGGGGCCGGGAATAGTATGAATTGTAATAACTGCAAACGTGTGAGGGTTAGTAGTTGTCTTGGTACTGTCATTGGCAGCAACAATGGATAGTTTAAGTTGCAGTAAGGGCCCAGCCACCTAATTGCTTACAAACTAAGCACTGCATGTGAACCTTAACTATACAGGGACCAGATGAGGCCAAGCAGTACAGGAAGGCATATGCCTGAAAACACACACTGGCCTGTACCCACATTTTGGGGAAAAAAGCACCTCGCACATTATAACTTCTTCATGATACTAAATTGTACTTGCTAACAAGTTCGTATTGCTTTATTCGTAGAATGACTTCCTGCTCTTCGTGTCCTCTAATTACTAATCAGGGATAATTGACGCAGATGTAGAAGCCCTATAAAAATGCTTTCCATTTGTATTTGCTGTTTGATGAATGTGCAGATAATCCAGTTTTACTTCTCTAAGCGTTTAACTCTTTGTCGGGGGTGTAGTCGCATGGGCTCCCTCCAAGTAAGCTATCAGCCACGGAAAAACGCCACCCCAGCCACGGGAAAATTCCTCACAATGTGTTTCCGCACCTGTCCGTCCTGAGCCGCACGGTCCCTCTCAACCGCCTCAAACCTCAAGCGCATTTTAAATTGGGCAAAGTGGCATGCCCATGAGAATGACCAAGGGTGAAGACCGCGCAGACACAGACGCGGCCCCGAGTGGAAATCGCACATCTAATTGTTACTGTTTCCTGAATTATGAGCCGTCAATTTTTGCAAAGTGCCCTGCTAAAATACAGTTTAAACATAGCTGCCAATGTTTCAGCTTGCTTATGTGTGACATTTTCATAATTTTTGTGAAATTATGAGTGACATTCAACGACTATGAGTGACACTCGCGAGCAAAATCAGGCAATGAAGATGAGGGAAACATATAAGTTTCAGCAATTACACCCATTTGAACAGCGAGAAACTCTAAAATCTTAAAATTGATGCAAAGCACCAGTGCACAACATAGTTTTCTAGAAGTTCTTCGTTCTTATTTATACAACAGCACACATTCCTTTCTGAGGCACTCCACAATGTTCAGCCTCTTCATTTCTGATGCGCACAGTGTGTCATAGCTGTCAAGTTTTGCGATTGCTTATGTGTAACATTTCAATGGTTTCAATATACTTATAAATAACATTCAGCTGCCAAATATATCACACTTAGAGTGACACTTTCTCTCCATTAAAACCATGGAATGAAATGCATTGAAAGAGCTAAACATCAGAAATTACAATATTTTGAAGAATGAAAAACTCTAAAGAGATCTTGAAACTAATAGAAAATTCCTGAAATGAAATCTCACAAACCTACAACCTCTTTATAAGATGACAATACTGTAAAACAATTGCGGCAAAGCCTTTCATGGCAAAGAAGACACATTAGAAGGGAGTTTGCAGGGGGCTGTGAGCCACTAGCTTAGCCTTGGTAGCGGCAGCGCGTATAAATAAAATTAGACTCACCCAAACGAATTCACTATCAGGAGGACACATAACTGAATGAGGATTGTTTGAAAATAGGGTTGGGCCTTCATATTCATGACACAGATTTCGTCTCTTTTCTCTTTGCATCAAAGATTTTAACTGTTTTAGATTGTTTTGAACTGCAATCATGTGTATATCTTATTTCTGTACAAATTTTAATGTGTATACAACGTGTATATAATGTATTTTTTGTATTGCATTGCTTTTATGGTTTTTATTAACCGAAATAAAGATGTATTGACTGACTGACACTAGCTTAGCCTGACAAGACATCAATAGTGGATCAACACTATGTAGCAGGCACCAATTAAAGTTTGGAGGCCAGTCCATCTGAAAAAACATACTGAGATTAAGAAAAGTATGCCTCTGGCTCCCAGTACAAAATGGCTAAAAATTGGAATGGTGGCATAGTAGGGTAATATAGGATGAAGAGCTACAGACAGCCCAGTCCTGAGCTATCAAAGAGATCACTTGTGTCTGTCTGTCAGTCAGACTAGAAAAGAACCCCCCCCACTCCAGGTCGTCACTGCGACAGAAAATAAACCTGGGCAGCAGGCTAAAAGTGCCCACCATTTAGCAAACTAGAAAATTAAAATTGGCCCACTTTTGCAAATCAAAGCAGTTTTGAACTTGTCAAGACATGCTCTATACTTTTTTGCAATGTATAGAAAAGATTGCATGCATCTAGTCTTGCTCCAAGTAATTTTATTACACTATGAGGGAAATCAACAGTAATACCTGGTGCACTAGCCACAAACAGCCAAATGAAATAAGCCCACACACTGACTGGTCATATCATCTATCCTTCGGACCCTGGAAGATGGTACCTCAAGGAAAAAGAAAGCTGCTGCCCGCTAACTGTGCTGATTTCCAAGATAGAGACTCCCTCAATTAAGCTGCGGGCAAGGTTTGGTAATTATATGAGGGAGATAAACAGTAAAACCCGACACTGCACAGCCAACCTAATAGGTCCTGAAACAGTCAAAGAAAGTTAGCGCAAGAGGACCTGTGACAGTGACATGCATACTTTGGGAAAGCACTGCACTTGCAACAGGCGCACAAAAAAACAAATGGAGCAGTCAAAAGCCAACACTATAAAATCTTCTTCCAAAAAAGACCTCCTCCCCTCTTTTTATTGTGTGCCACCTCTTGAGCGCATGTGAATCAGCGCACTGAATGTAGACTCGGTCCCATGCACCCAAAAGAAGGCCCAGTTAGTCCGAATCACTTTTGCAGATATGTGGCCTATATAATTATGCATCCCTCAGAATCGGCTGTTATTATTGGTGCAGACAACAATTATGCTCAATTTCAACATCGCCATTCTAAAGCACAGACTGTTATTTCCTAGCCAAGTGGATTCTCTGCACACTACGTGATTATTCCCTGCCCGCAGTGCCCGTCAATTGGCAAGGTACGTAATTGTGCCTAACTAACACGAGGCCTAACCAAAAATGACATTGCCATGAAGTGAGTGGTAAGTGAGACATAATAGCTGAAGCTGAGCCCTCTGGGCACTATGATACAAACCCGCAGGAGGTGTGAACTGCTTCCCTCATACATTAACACTATAGATATAATAATACCATTAATTCCAAGAGGATTGAAGCTCACCTGACCCTGATGGACCGAGTCTTCCGGGGCCAGGCTTTGTTCCGGTGACAGCTACTCCAAATGAATGTGGCTGGCATGCTTCTCTGAGCCCACCCCTTTGAAGGGTGGTTGGCTGACTGGCAGCGTGGTTGCTGACCTTCGTATTTCACCAGCGTTGCATCATGATGAGTGTCCTCGAAACCGTCCGTTTAATTTGCCTTTGCACAGAATAGAAGCAGTTGCAGCAGCTCCATGTGCAGGTGGACATCGGTCTCCAGAGTGACTGTAGACTAACGGCCCTGAATCATGCTGCAGGCACTTGATGCTTCTCAGAGCACAGTGCATGACTGCCATTAATGCTATTATTCCCCCCCCCCCCGCCCCCCCCCCTCTCGTCCCGCACTCCCACTAGGCCCAAGCTGTGGCTGCTGGAGATGAGAGGGCAGATACTGCTAGCCACAGAGGAAAGTCCTGCGCGTGGGTCTTGAGCCCACCGAGCGCCAAACATGAGACAGCTTTGCAGAGGAGTGAGTATATGTTCTCATCCTTGCTAGCAGGATGTTGCAAAGAAAGGCTTCTTTTCTCTGCAGAATTAAACTTGCAAATGGTGAACCTTGCTGGGTAAGCAGTGTAATTCAAAACACACTGCCTTTGAAAGTTCATGCTTTACCAGTTCTCGCAACCCACCTAGGGAGCAGAAATGTATGAGAAAATACTTGACAAATCAATCTGTTAGAATCCAGCGCTGGCATTTGACTCCCCCCGGGGAATGACGAGCCTTCAAGCAGCCTGATCATCAGGTCAGGGCACCACCACGATGAGAGGCACAGGAGCCGGTGCGAGCAGTGGCGGTTTCAAAAACGAAAAAAAAAACGAAACTTTCATGCTTAACTTCCGCCGCTCGCACCGCCCAGTTAGCAGTTAATGACTTAATTTTCTGGCTGGGGGTGCGGGGGCCCATGGGGATGGGAGGGGGGATTTAACAATGTTGCAAATGCCACAGTGAGAGCGCAGATGAGCCAGCCTGGCAGGTCGGAGCAACCGAAACCTCCTCCTGGCAGATGATGTATATTAAACACCAGAGAGCAGTAGTTGCACTGCACAGTGTGCGAAGGGGGCCCCTGGAGCGCGGGGGCCCCCGCACCGCGTGGTCTGCGGGGGCCTGTGTTACGCCCCTGCCCCCAACTTCGACCATAATTTGGCACTTCTGGTTGGCTATATGCGATCTGGTAGATTTGGCTTTAGCCCTAGTAATTTTCCTAGGCTTTTTGCTTTTACGTGGCCTTAAGTCTAAGACTGAGTCCTGGATTCTCATACCGCCAACATTTTCGGTGTGGGAAATGAATCCCTTATCGGGCATAGGGAATTATTGAGACATCGGACATGGCCGGTCCAGTACTCAAAGAACGCCTTTTACCACCTGGATCTCGCTCTCTGACATGCGATCAATTGCAGTGTTTTTAACAACAGGACTCTGAACATGCGTTACCCCGGTGATCCTTCTTTTCTCCATTATTTAATATCAGTTTGAACACAGCCGTACCTAGATAAAAGAAGCATTGGAATAGCCATTAGGTCTCGCTTTTGGGACCTTATAAGCATTTAGTTATGCAGCACAATATCCTTACATCAACTGCTGCGTGGCTAAACACTTATAAGGTCCCAAAGGCGAGACCTATTGGTTATGCCAATGCTCGTTTTTTTATGTAGCACAAAAGATATTCACAAAAACCCAGAGAGAAGTGCGAGTTTTAACGCAATAGGAAAGCAATGAATGTTCACAAACGGCATACTTTCGCTTTAGACTATGTTACTATGTTCACAACTCCATTTCAAGACTGTAGCAGAAAACGTGTAACTGACTGGAATTACAAACAATGCCTATGAAGAGTGCTTTGGGTCGTATTAACTGTAGAAAGAGCTATAAACATGCTGATAACATAACGTGTAGATTATGCCTTTTTTGCCAAAAGATTTAGGGCCAGATGTACGACCATTCAGTTTAGCGAGTCGTAAATTGTGACTCGCTAAACTGAATGTACACAACAGTGTCTCAGAAAATTGCATGTCTCATCAATATTCACGAGGCAAGTGCAATTTGCGACGCCATTAGGAATGGCTTGCATTCACAAGGATGGTGGCCTGCTGGGGTCAGTAGACCACCATGTCTGTGACTGCTTTATCAATAAAGCTTTTTTTTTTTAATGCAGCCCATTTTTCTCAAAGGAAAACTGGATGCATTTAAAAAAACTAAATTAAACTTTTCAGTTTCAGTTTTTTTAAGGCAAGGCAGTTGTCCCTGGGGCCACTGCCTACTCCTAAAAAATATTTTCACACCCATTCACAAAAGGGACCCCTTCCCATTTGCGAGTGGTTTAACACCTACTTGAGGTAGGTGTAAACTGCGATTGTTTTACGACCGCAAATGCGGTCACAAAACAATCATACATTGGTGTTAGACTCGCTATTAGGAAGGGACGCCCTTGGCACGCCCCTTCCAAATACCGAGTCCCAAACCATATTTTGCGATTCACTAATAGGTTAGTGACTCGCAAAATACGGTTTGACAGGCTATGTCAGGGATGCCTGCTTCCACTTTTCAGAGGTTTTCCTGCTGCACACATCTGGGGGCAGCTGGCAGGACACAGAGCCTTGAACGTTTAGATGTTTATTCTAAAAAAAATTTTTTTATAGCTCGCAAAAGAACACACAGCACTGGTGTCATTACTCGAAGCACCATGCTGCTGCTCCCCTTCTTTATAGTGGTTTTTGGTTAGTAGAATGTTCTACAACAGGGAGTCATAAAAAACGGAACGCAACAATGGCATACATTTTTACACGGAGCACCAGCAGATATTAAAAGAACCATAACAACAAAAACAATAACAGTAACATGTGGGATTATAGTCGGCCGCTTCCCAATTTAACTACACAGTGTGATCCTGGGCGAATCATCCCGTAGCCTAGTCTGTGACTGCAAGCCATAATCTTGTAGACACGTCCCCCTAAATAATTTGGCAGCGCTTAGAAAGCAGACTACAAGCTTATTAGGGACACACACAGGTAAACCTTCACCCTAGCGAGTGTTAATCAAATGATGAAAAGCATCTTTTCAAGAGCAGTCGCCGAAGTGCTGCAGAACTGGGAGCAGCCGGAGGCGCACTCCGTACACACCAAGGCTGGAAGCAGAGAAACAACTTATTACATGTCCATCTACTTTCTCAGAAACTTCGAAGCATTACAAGGAAGAGAGACGGAAAATAAATACACCAAAGACTCACCTAGCGCCCAGCGGGCTCCCCTGTCAGCCCCAGGCGCTCAGCCTCCATGAAGCCCTCTGTCCGCGGCTCTCCGTCCAAGCGCTGCTGCTCCGGAGCCCATCCCCGCAGCACACCCTGGCAGCACTCGGGGACTCTGCAGAGTATTAGATACCCCATGGCCTACAAGACCTCCAAACCCCACCACGCTCCAGCACGAACCCCGGCCCCACAGACCGCCTTGCTTCACTTCTGTTTACTTCCCAGCGCTCTGCGGCTGCTGCCTGTCGGGGCGCTGACTGGGGGCCAGGCTTTCATAATTTTTTCTGTTTCCTGTAGATAGGGAACATGGAAGCTAAAATAAACCATGACAATTCATTCACGGCGAAGAGGCTGGAGGGAGGAGGCCACATCACACACAGCGCCTGGGCCCTGCCACCTCTTGTGACCGCAAAAAGTACACAGTGCATGTGTGGGTCATGTCCAGAGCTGCGCCCCCACCCCAGAGGTGACGAGGGGGAGGAAAAAAAAAAAAAAAAGAAGAGACTGCCCCCCCTTAACACAATGTCACTCTTCTTACTAACAGGCCGTGTCAGTGATTATCTTTCTAGCGCTTTGAAGGAACCAGAAGGAGGCATGCAGCGCTCAATAAAAACTTTATATGAATGTATGTATATGGTATTTTTATTTTGTGAGCTTGGCCAGAAGGCAGCGAAGCGATAAACATGGCCAAGTACAAGCATAAAGTCAAGGAGTAGGAGAGAAAGCCAGGTGGGGATGGTTCATGCCTCTGAATGTAAAATATAACAAGCATGCGCCTCACGCTAAAAGTGGGAGGGTTGAGGGGAGTGCGGCCGACAGCACACAAAGCGTTTCCCTTGCGGGAGTGAGCCAGGGGCACCATGTGTTTGTAAGTTAATTACAAACATATGGTTGATTGATTGATTGAAGGCAATGGAACGCGTGCACGTTTTTGGGACAAAAACCGAAGCGATAGCTTAAGGTCTTTTTCCTATGCCACACATGTGCACTGCGTAGGCGAGACCTAAAAAACACTTCTCTACTTACATGGAACCGAACCTTCGATGGGATCTGATAAAAACAATGACATCATAATCTTAAACCAGTAGTGAAATATCGGGTGGGGGGGCAGCCCAGCCTTGTATAGCTGTGGCGGGCGCAGACTTATGTGCCCTTGCCCAGGCTTTGCGTGGCCTGCACTCTGGGACAGCAGTGCACCTTTACTAGCACCATGTAATTGGCCTCCGGTGTCTTCAGCCCAGGGGGTTGTGGGACATGCAGTCCCCAGCGGCGGCGGTGGAGGACTGCGGTGGCTCGCCCCTAGGAGTGTTTGTGATTGTGTAATCAGCTGAAGCTGAAACTGGCAGGTCAAATCTTCTTTGGTATCCAGGAGTGAGAGGCAAATGTTCACGTGGTTGCCCTGATGCAAACAAGTTCAGTGCAGCCCCCTGCCAATCAATATACCAGAGTTCCAGATGGTAAAGGATGGAGGCTGCCTCTTGACAGGCATAGTAATGGTCCTTTGTCCTCTGCAGGATTCCTGAGGTGGAGTGCTGCCGCCAATATCCTCAAGACAATGGGGTGTCTATTAAAGTCTGCTATACTTATCTTTCTCCCATCACTAACTCACCAGTGGTGTAATACAATGTGTTCTTGTTTTCTTTTCTCCCTCCTAAGATTATCGTGTATAACTGGAGAGAGTGCCCAAGGCAATTGGAGAAGTTCTCAGGTAAATAAAGAGGAGAAAAGAAAACTCTGACATAAGCGCACCCCAGGTTTTCCTCTTCCTATGTCCAAGCAGGTGCTCCCTCTGCCTGCGAGAGAACTCCTCACCCTGCTCTGCCTACTCACCGCACTGGCCATAGCTCTCCTGAGGCTGGCGGCTTCCACCACTCAGTATCAAACAGACCTCAGGCGCCTCCTCTGCCTCACTGCTGTCTCGGGGATTTGTCTCCCCTTCTTCCTTGGTGCTGGATCAGGGGATCTCCTTCACACAAGAACAGGTCCTGGAACACTGACACCACACGCAATCTCATTCTGAAGCTGTGTGAATGTCATCAGCATCTCGCGTTCCTCACAGTCTTTCTCTATTTGAATTAGAAGCTTTATATATGTGTAGATTCTGTACACCCCATTTTTTCCAGAGGGTCTTGCGATCCGACAATGCCAGCACCTAACTTCACAATTGGAAATTCATTGCGATCCAGAGTTTTCAATCATTTTTTCTCATCATCCTGTTGTAGAGGTCTGCACTGAAAACCTACAAGAAAACCAGTATGGTATAGTGGTGTTGTGCAGTCTTGTTTGAGACTTCACAGGGCTTTGTATTTAGCTGAATAAGGTCCAGCTAAAAGCTTGATGTTGGAATCAGCAGAAGTGCTGCAGTTCCCATGCCACTATGTCAGTACTTTTATAATCAATAACTTTCCCTTCAATGTTCTTTTTAACTATTTCTGAGTGGCCATGATGGCCCCTGTTCCAGGTCGTGTGACACATATTTACCCTTTCACGCCATTATTAATCCGATGGCTCCTCTGGAGGATACCTCACCATTGGTTGGACAGCCGCAGCAGGCTTTGTACAATTTGCAACGAAATTCTATTTTAGTGGTGTTAAAGTTACATTTAGTTATCTATTTTAAGAACTCCTCTATTCCAGTTGAATATGTCACTGCCTACACTGTCCAATAATTCTTCCTCTGTCTGTGTGTTTTGGGGTATTAATTCTTCTAGCCCCCAATCCTGAGGGGTACAGTTACATTGATGTATGTTGTCTGGAGACCTAAATGTAATGTACAGTCAATACCGTGATGTTTGAGGATTTCTCCCATTACCCCGTTGAATGCGTTGTGAATTCCGCCGCTGTGCGGGTGATTGATGACTGGGCGTGGTTCGGTCGGCCCCCCGGTCGTCCTCTGCACACAGACGCACGCAAAGGGTTAATGTGTTATTAGATGGTGTTGGTATTGGTGCTCTGCTAGGGTCGGTGTCATTAGAATGGGTGATAATATGATAGGTATAAAGATATATAATTATTTTGAGAATCTGTGATTACTTGCTGACTGTTGAGACTTTGCCTAGCTCGGTCAATCTTTACAGTAACTTTGTCTAAATAAAAACAATGATACCTTCACCAGACCGAAAGACTTCACAGAGATCTTTTCAAAAGCTCCACTTAAGTCCTTAAGAGATTCTGATACCTGTGCTGGTATATTCGTTATGTTGGTGTCGAATAGTGATACCGCTGTGGACGGTGGTATTCCTTTGAGATGGAATGCGTATATCCAGTCCTGATCATTAATGCCTTTGAGGTCTGTCTGTGTGGTGACTAACATGATGGTCACCTGCTTACGTTTTTTCAGGAACCCTAATATTTAAATAGAGACATTACTCTGGGTACTGCATCAATATTTTTACTGCTTTAATGGCTCTTCCAGCTCCTGGAGCTGAATGTTCAGAACCTTCTATGTAGTGTTTGCTTTCTTTACAACCCTTCAGGTGAGTTTTTATTCTGTGCCAGTGCAACGTTCAGATTGACATTAATCCTTACTTGGTCGATATGCATTTTGCCTGCGTTGTTTTAGTGTTTGAGCCATACTCTTTCATCTATCATTGATAGTATATATGATGATATAGTATGTAATAGTGGTCTGACAATGCCCATATAATCAAACAGTTCAACCCCAACTTTTGTGCGCCAAATATACTTCTGCAGGCTAATCCCATCAAACGATATGCACATTTGTCTATCCTCAGAAATGAGTGTGTATTTGTTATTGGGCCTATTGTATGCTTAAGAGGGGCGACCATGGGGCTGGACACCAGAACAATACTGAATCCCACACATTGTTTGTTTTTTCCTGAGAATGAAACTTGTGAGATCGGTTCTTGCTACTAGAAAAATTTGAAGTTTGTTTACCAAGGAGGAATTTAACAGATGTCCCTGCAACCTTTCCTTTTCCATATAGACCTGTGTCATTTACTTAGATCACAGTCCGTTGTGCTAGTTCTCTCAGGCACTCTATAGATAACTGTATTAACCATATCTTGTCAAATAATAGACAATCTTAATAAACTAACAATATATGCCAAGTACTACCCTTAGATTTCTTAACTGGGTTAATTGGGGTCTTACAAGGAGATACCCCAGGATAAAATACTGCTTGCTCTAGGAACTCCTGTATTGTGGGGAAATTACCCTCATCATATACGTTAGATAGGGGATACTACCTCGCCCTAGGTAAGATAGCACCCTCTTTTAACGTCATTCTAAATGAGGTGGTGGTGCTTGTAAGACCTACATCATGGGCCCCCTTGGCCCACAGAGTATCTGATTCTTGGAAAAGATCTCCATCCCTGACAGAATCAAAGGCTGTACCTTGTGTGGGTGTCCTTACTTCCAATACTATCCTTAGCAATATGTCATCCTGAAAAACTATAATAATTTTCTTAGGCTCATCATCAAATAGCTGGTCATCCAGTATTTTCTTGACCGTTTTACCTGGTTCAATGAATATAACGCATGTTGCTACTGTGTGGTTATGGTCACAGGCTATCAGAAGGCCATAGGTCGATGTTATTTCTAAGGCCTCTATTTGTAATATCAATTTGCTGTCATGTATCCAAGAATCCTGTTCCTGTCTTCTGAAAAGGAACTCCTTGGGTAACTGAACCTCTCTTCCCAATAGCTCTAGTGTTTCTGCTACTATTGCATATATCGCTGTGATAAATGCCTCTATATCAGTGGGTCGAGCTCTGATTTGATATCCAGTGGAGTATCTACTGTAACAGCCATGATCCTGGAAGATGGAACTCCAAGGGTGGAACAAATCATAGTACTGTCAGTTTGAAAAGGGATAGACATGTTTAGTTTAGTCATAAGATTCCTTTCTAATAAATTGGCTGGGGCAGTCGGAACCCTTGTGTCCATTTCTCTATCATTTCTGTTGAGGAAGTGGGCGGGGTCCTCATTTGGCTGCATTAATTGAGCCATGAGAGACCCAATGTCTGGCCTATCAGGATACATTTTACTGAGCGGAACCCAGAATACTGCCCGAACCAAGTTAAATGGGGGCCCATCACACCTGGTTTCAGCAAGGTTGACATTCCTCACTGCAGCCTTCTGGAAGACAGTGTCTGTCTAATTTCTTATAAGGAAGCTAAGTAAACTTTTAATCTCCCCTATTGATAGAGTGGTGCCTGCAGTTTGTTGTTCAAAGATCTTAATCCACTTCCCTGCTCCCTCTGTAAGCGGTGGGAACATCTTTTTGAGGTTTTCCTTCTCCATTTGTGCCCATGAACCATAATGAGGTGCTCCTACTCCCTTACGTATCAGGGGCATCTGGTACACGGGGCAGAGGGATGTTGGGGATTATGCTGTCTGGCATACTTTCGCACAGACTCTGCTGCATATAGGGATAGTCACAGTCTGGATCTCCCTCATCATAGAGGATACAGTCCTCAACGTTTGTCATGTCGCATGGATCGAAGGACCCTTCTCTTTGTCATGGGCTCATCTGTAGGGCTATACCTTCAGTCCATCCTGCTAAGATATCTGTATAGGGTAAGACCGTATACCAACTATTTTCTCCTTGGGCAACTATCTCATGGGGGGGGGGAGATCATTGCCACCTGGAACCGATTGAATACTCAGCTGTGGTATCAGTTTGTCATGTAATGCCAATCCCTAAGTAACCTCACAAAAACCCCTTCTGAGATATGGCTGACCATGTGTTCCCTGAAACCATAATTGCTCGAGCTCTGTCGCTTGGGTCTCCTAATATGAGATCTTCTTCTTCTCTAGTTGTCTTTATAAACCACTTAGTGTGACTGGGCGTCCCCATTGATCTATCCCTATGATCAAGATCTATGAGGAGCCTCTCATGAGTGCTAATGTTGTAAGTGGGGTGTCTAGCCTCCTGAGATTGAAGTATTTCACCCATGTCATCTGCGTACCTATGTACTGATTCTATTCTGTCTGCCATCCTCCCAAAGTTTCCCTGAAACCGTTCACCATATTATCGTTAAGTTCTTCTCTCCCTGCGTCTCTTTTGTCTTTTCTGTCTTCACTTTGTGACAACCATTTCTGAGTGTTCTCTGGTGGAATTAGAATGCTTCCTTTCTCCTTTTACCAAGGTGGCAAATCATCCTCTGTCTTTTGAAAGTACTCATCTTTTTCTCAAAGTACTGGCCATTGGGCCATACAAACAGTCCTATCTACATGATCATTCCACCGTGCATTATCTACATCTCTCTGTTGTGGGGTAGATACCCACTCTTTGACTCCCCTAACTGGTGTATTTCTTTTTTTGTAACAAATGTGACTTTACTGATGAGATATGTGACCTATCGTCATCATCTCCGGGGCCCTGCCCTTTGTCTCTACCCTCCTGGGGAGAGACCGGAACTAAATGTATCATACATTGTGCTTCCAATTGTCCTGTAAACCTAGAGTCACCCTCCCTTGTTTGTTGCTGAGAAGTGTTTTGCGGACTGCATGGCAACAATAAGGGGTCTCTTCAGAGATAGTGGAAGGGTCACAACTTCATGATTCTCAAATTTCGCCACAGCTTCCTGTAACTTCGCTAATGGATAAGACCAGGTACCTTGGGAGAGTTACTTGTAGTGTCATATGTGGGTTGGGGAGTGGACAAGGTACAATATGTGTCAGTATTTAAAGAGTTTTTAGGCTTCTCACAAAAGAATCACCACTAGACTAAGGCGTCTTCTCGTTTCTGTAAATTAACTCCTGTATATTTACCTTTAAGGTACATGGTAGTATGTTCTAATATTTTATCCTCAAATGTCCCTTCTTTTAGCCAGGGGTACACGTGTTTCTGGGCAGCCTCAAACCACTATTTACAATATTTCTGTAACCTTTTCTGATCTCCAGCAAAGCTTTTTTCCATATGCACTGGGGGAGTCTCCATAGTCCTCGTGCTTCTTGCAACTTTTTAATATTTATTTTAGCTTTTTATCTATCCACTTAATGTTTTACCTATTTGAAATTTTCTTTCCAGGTGTTCTTCCACTGTCCCTAAGCAGATAGTGAACCTGTCAATGTATTTCCTAGTTATACAATATGCATTATAACATTATAAAACAACATTACTCTGTGGCCGCATCTCGAACCACATGCACATACACACATTTATCACCAACATATTTAAAATATATACATTTGAACTATTTCTGAAAGCAATCCCCATATTTTTTTACTCTAAACTACATATTAGTTGGATAGTCATTGGTTACTCCCCTTCACGCTCAAGAGAGGACAACCCTCAAACCATGCTCCTCAAGGCATTAGGTCTGGGGAGCGATTTCAGTGTTAAGTTCTTACTGGAGGTAAAGTTTAGCAATATTGGCCTTTCAGCCGCCCCTCTATGTCAAAATATTGGAACACATATGCGACTCCTAACATCAAAACACCTACACTTGACCACTTCCAACTTTAAATTGGGAAAAATTCTTTACTCACAACATAGCACCATAACCTAATAATGTGCAATGTTCATACACAATCTTGCATGCAATAACCCATTTACAATGTATCCATGTTTACCATTGCCAAAGAAACAAGTCATAACATATATATACATTGAACGGAGACCGCGTTGTCCTCGCCTTAAAGACAGCAATCTCTGGGTCCTACCTGTCCCTGTGAATAGGCAGAGCTTTAGGTAAGCTTTAGGTAACACAGCGCCAGATGTAGGTGGCCAAATAGTGAGCGCTAATGCTGAAAATCGCTATTTGGCTGCAAGTAATGTAGGTGAGTTTAAACCTACTAGCAAAATAAGGAATAGCAAAATTGCAATTCCTTATTTTACTCTTGCATTTAAGGAATCACAAATTGCGATTCCTTAAATGCAATGTAAGTAGCACAAAAGAAAGTGCACTTTAGCCTTAAGGAATCGCTAATTACCACCAAATTCAAGTTGGTGGGAATTAGCAATTTCCTTTAAAAAACATTTTTTTGCTTTTTTTTAAAGTGCCATGTGGCACACATTCATGCCCTTAGGGCATGTATGTGCACCACATGTGCACGCATGCACATTTCAGGGGTGCAACAGGGTGTCCTTTTGACACCCTGGCACCCTTGAAATAGCGCCTGCTATTTGCGATTCACTAATAGCGAATCGCAAATGGAGAATATCTTCCCATTCATTCCTATGGGTCTCCAAGCCCATAGGAATGAATGGGTAGGTATTCCTTATTAGCGAATCTCAATTTTCGATTCATTATTAAGGAATATTAAGGATTCGCTAATATATTAGCGATTCCTACCTACATTAAATTTTGGGAGTCCTTAACAGCGAATCGGTAAAATTTGCTATTAAGGATTCGCAAATTTGATTTTACCTACATCTGGCCCACAATGTCTTCTTACCTTGTAATAAATGTGCAGTATTCTATGCAATGAGGGCTAGGTGGTGTTCCAGTGACAGCAGTAAGTCAAGGGCAAACAGGACTCCTATCTGGCTTGCCAAATGTTTGGGGAAAAACTGGAATAAAAAAGAGACAAGACTTCTCTTGGTAAGGCAAAAGTAGGTTTACTTATTACGGCCCGGAGATCAGCCTCCTCCGTGGAGCTGAAAAGGCCAATTCAAATGGCTGTTTGCAGACAGCTCCTTATATAGTTGAAAAACTGCTGACCAAATACATTTGTCTAAAAAGCCAATAACAGGTCAAGACAGGTTCAAAAGGTAATAAGATACTTTTACAAAAACATCACATCACCTGTGCCCTTAAAACTCAGAACCTTTTCTTACATTCTCTTTATCATAGTTCTAACAAAGCATTAATGAAACATCAACCTTCTTTCCCCGAGTGTGTTCATTTTTATTACTCTGTTCACAAGACTTCTTATCTGACTCTGTATGCTTTAAACTAAAGTCACCTTTGACCAACATTTTCTGAACCATGTTTCAATTAACAACAGGAATGAAAGATGTACTTGTGTGCTGAGATCATAAATTCTTCGAGGCTTGTTTAAGACATGTTTTTCTATTTAACTGAAAACCTGCTGAACTCGTGTTCTACTTTCTGGTGAATTTCAGCCTACATTGCATCTTTATGAAACCAAGACATATATTGCTCTTTTACCACGTATCGCTCTGGATCGCTCTCAACTGATGTCTGTGGTAATGCCATTTTCTCACACTTCATTTGTTCCTTAACAAAAATTGGAGAAATAGAATTCATTTTCATGGTGAGGTTTGTCTAATGTTGTATAAAATTGTATTTACTTGTGGGCTTGAGAAGGAAGCCATGACAGGATGTACTAGTACAGTATTAACTAAAAAATTTTGCTCAGGCCTTTTCTGTGGCCTATTCGTTTTGTGAGTCTCTTATTGTTTGGTGTTTGCAAAGTTATTTCATTATGACGTAATGTTTAATTATGCATGTAAAGTCGGTGTTCTGGAATGTTTCTTGATTCATGTATGTATCATGTTTATGCAAATGGCGTTTTGTTGGTGCCCTTATGATCTCATTTCACACCATATCGAGAGTGCGTCTTTTCACTGTTTGAAAAACTATCAAATGTGGCCATTTTGGGATGTGTGCCAGACTTTCTGCTAACTTTCGTTAGTCGTTAGTCTGTCTGTTGACAACATACTTAGACTTTTGCATGTCTCTTAGAATTGAGTTGAATATTTATTTTATTGGAGGTAAACCCTTATGTTGAGCCTCTCTCTTTTGCATTATTTGATTAATTATGTTGTTTATGAATCTACTTAACTATTTTAGTTTTTTTAAATGATTCCTACATTTAATATAGCCTTATAGCCCGCCGTAGCGGGCTATACCGGCTATTAAAGGCCCGAGCCGAAGGCGAGGGACTTTAACGAAACAGCGGGACTTTAATATCCGTTATAGCCCTGCTACGAAGGGCTATAAGGCTATTAGAACATTCTGCCACTAGAGGGCAGAATGTTCTAACAAATTAAACAAAGGGTTCTCGAAGCTCGAGGGGATATAAATCCCCTCGAGCTTCGAGAAGCCTTTGTAGAACATTGGAATGTTGCTCTGCGGGCCTTTACCGGCCCGTAGAAGCAGGGAGCACTCCATTGTCTGCAATGGAGCTCCCAACATTCCAATGTTCTAATAAACCTTAATTGTTGTTACTCTGAATCTTGACCAGCAAATGTTTCTATTTAAATCTAGGGCGAAAATTCTGGGGGATTCACGGCCCCACTCTTTATAATCGGCTCTGCTAACTTTTCAAGTAAAGTGTTGAGAGAAGTTTTGGTGGAGAAATACTATAGCCTTATAGCCTGCCGTAGAGGGCTATACCGGCTATTAAAGGCCCTCTACAGCGTTAAAGGCCCGAGCCGAAGGCGAGGGCCTTTAACAAGGGAGAGTGACTTTAATAGCGGTATAGCCAGACTACGAAGGGCTACAAGGCTATTAGAACATTCTGTCACTAGAGGACAGAATGTTCTAACAAAAAAAACACAGCCTTTTGGAAGCGTGAGGGGATTGGAATCCCCTCAGGCTCCCTGAAGCCTTTGTTCACAGCCAGAGCTGTGAACAAAGAAACATTGGAATGTTGGAGCTCCAGGCTTATACCAGCCATTGTAAGCCCAGAGCACTCCATTGTTTTCAATGGAGCTCCCAACATTCCAATGTTCTAATAACAATGATAGAATTAAAATTAGAATAGAATTCGAATTGCATTGTCCTGGAATAATGTGGATTAATACTGGCGTTCCCGTGAATGTTGTCGGAAGTTGAATAGCATGAGTATAGATAGGGCTTTGTCAGAAGAGTGGTCTTGCATGATGAGTTGGTTTATCTGGATTGTGTTGCCTTGCAACATGTGATTGGGATTCCCATCATATTGTTGAACATGCCGTTTATGTTATTTCAATTATATTTTATCTTCGGCATGCATCAAAAATTTGAAGCTGCATTGAATTGCATGGCATTGTAATGTAATCTGGAGATATTATGAATTGACTGCTAAATAAAGGTGTTGCGCCAGTTTAAATAAATGTTTTAGAAATCTTTGATTGTCTAGTTGTGAATGCAAACTAATCAGAGTTTAGTGGTGTTTATTTCTGTACATGAAGGTTGATGTGCTGATCCAAAGAATAGATTACTGCTGGTCGAGAGCCGAATTCAAGTGTGACTGGTAGTGCCGCTGTAGGTGCTATTTCATTTCCCTGTGCTGAGTTTTATTTCCTTTCCATGTCCCAGTAAATAAGGGATAATTTGTTTTGCTTATTGAATTCATGTATTGTGCTTTTGTCTTGAATTTCATTGCAATTGGCTGTGTTACTGTTATGTGCAAGGTGAGAGCCTGGTTGAGATTGCACTGGCTGCACATTTGAGTAGGCCTGCTAGTCCTACCCATGGGCAAGAGACTTCATCCCCAAATGGTACACCTGCCCATGAGATGTTGGTGATCTCTGGTTCACATGTCTGCCTGTGGCTTAAAGAACGGAAAATAATTCCTGTGAATGAAAAAGTCAGAATTTTCTGTGCATGGCATGTTTGTTGTGCAAAATATTGAAAATTTGAAGTGTGGTATGTGCAAGATGAAGTTGCAGCCCAGACCTGTGCAGTTCAGTGGCCTAAATGAATAGGATTATGAGGAGAAAATGCTTAAGAGTCAGGTTAGAAAGGCTGTCAACAATTGGATAGATGTGAGATCACATTTGCAGAAGAAAACATGTCAGAAAGTGTTTTGTATTGTGGATGCCTTTCCAGAAATTACTGATCAGTCAGACAAAAGAAACATATGAGATATAAGAGGACAACAGGAAAAATCCTAACGAGGCAAAGAAAGAAAGAGAGGAGAAAGAGAGTGACTTTGAGGGAGAGGATGAGTTTATGGATAGATTGTTGATTGAAGCGAGACCACCTCCATAAAATGAGGCTCAGGTGCAAATGCATGTACAAGATATGGGAGCAGGAGAGTTGAGTATGAGACAGACTCTAGTTTTTCTTCACAGGCTGAGACGACAGTTGTACCTTCAAACATAAAGGGGATTTGAAAAGGATGGCAGACACAGGAACTTATGGCAACAAAAGTTCAATGTATAATATAAAAATAAGTTGGCATTTTTGGTGCAGAAGCAGCAGGAAAACATGTTCATCATGCATTTGAGCAACTTAAGAAATTTGATAAAGAATAAAAATTGGGTTTGAAACAAAAGAGACAGATGAGACAGACTCCTAAAACATTATGAGAAAATCTCACAGAATCATTATACACGATGAGAGAATGGGAAGATGTGAGAAGGTATCAAGAGGAATGGATGGAACTTCCTCCTGATAAGCCTGAAGTGCTGAAAAAGAGTAGAGCAAAGAAAAATGTGGGTGTGGGTGAATCTGAATATGAAGTGACTGTTAATATGGGTTTCCATTCGGAGAAGTGCAAGAAGGATCATATGTGCACGTACCCTGGTCAAGAGGTGAACTTTTAACATTTACAAATAATTTCTCTAAGCTCAGAGAGGAACATGAGAAGTGGTATACAGGGGTGGAAAGGATTGTAACTATTTCAAAAGTACTTTGGGAATATTTGGATGCCTTTTTTTCAATTGTTGTGCCTTAAGATTTGTGTAAAACCATAGTACAATGGGCAAAAAAAGAACGCTCAATGGAGGCTCCTCTAAATAGGCCTTCTTCAATTGTTATGGAGAATTTTAATCAGGTTATTGAGCGTTTCAAAACAAAACATTTCCAGAAACATGTTGATTGGTCTAATGTCAAGTGCATGAATATTATGAGAGCTTGATGCAGATTTACAGACAGTACAGTAGAGTTGATGACCCCCCAAAAGAAGGTGTTTCTGGATTTGTGTTAAATTTACATCTGGTGATTAGTGCACATATTTAGCCAAGTGTGGTGTTTTAGCTATTGAAATCAATCGATGAAATATTGGCCTATGTGAAGTATTTCAGTGATTGTTGCAATGCTAAAAAGAAAATGACTAAGGAGAAGTTAATGGTGGTTCAAACAAAGGGTAGTTAGTGTGGTTTTGAAGGACCTGGTATTAATGTAGGTTCTGGGGTTGGTATACAAGAGAATGGTATGCACGGTCAAAATAGTTGCCAGAGGTAAAGGATGTACTAATAACATGCCTGTGAGAAAGCAGAAGTGCCGGATTGTGGGGCTGGGGGCAGTCCTGCTCGAGGGCAGGGGGGGAGAGTGGGTTGCCCAATGTTGACCAAAGCAGTCATGTGCACTCTCCATTTTCTCTATGTATGCAGCCTACATAGAGAAAAGGGCCTCCGATTAGGCTCACGGCTGGGGCGCTCTCCACTGCGCCTCACCAATCACAACACTGCCGTTGCAGCGCTGCGAGGAAGGAGGCTTTCTGAGGGTGGCTACTTCCTGTTCCCAAGCTGAGTCGGTGCGGGACCCGGCGGGGGAAGGTATGTTTCATTTTATTTTAATTAAAACACTCCCCCCCACCATGCCGGCCACGACTTAAGCTGAATATTGAATGCCTAGCACATAAACCACAGCGCATTGCACGATATCGCTTAATACAATGCCCACTTAATTATTTATGACTGCATGAAACCCAGCCGCGGTCAGTGGTGGGAGTACCGGCCGGGCGGTGACGTGGGGAGGGGCAGGGTGGGGGGTAGTAATGTATGGATTACGGACTTTAACAGGTAAGTAAACATATAAATAAATAAAACGAATTTCGTTGCACGCACTGCATCGCATTTGGTGATGCAGTGCAGGCAACGAAATTCGTTTTATTATAGCCTTATAGCCCGCCGTAGCGGGCTATACTGGCTATTAAAGGCCCGCTGAATCGTTAAAGGCCCGAGCCGAAGGCGAGGGACTTTAACGAAACAGCGGGACTTTAATAGCCGTATAGCCCTGCTACGAAGGGCTATAAGGCTATTAGAACATTCTGCCACTAGAGGGCGGAATGTTCTAACAAATTAAACAAAGGGTTCTCGAAGCTCGAGGGGATATAAATCCCCTCGAACTTCGAGAAGCCTTTGTAGAACATTGGAATGTTGCTCTACGGGTCTTTACCGGCCCGTGGAAGCAGGGAGCACTCAATTGTTTGCAATGGAGCTCCCAACATTCCAATGTTCTAATAATTTATATGTTTACTTACCTGTTAAAGTCCGTAATCCATACATTACTAGCCCCCACCCTGCCCCTCCCACTCCCCACGTCACCGCCCGGCCGGTACTCCCACCACCGGCCGTGGCTGATGAAACCATTAATGCACTTGAATTATGCTGTGAAAATGTCTAGCTGCGGAAACTGCTAAAAGCATACAAGCTTTTAAATATATTAAATCGAGTGAGCAATTTGTACAGTGTGACAATAAGCCTTCCTGTTGAAGTCACCCATGTAATTGCGGTTTGCATAGCCAAGGGTTATTGTGAACTAGCAAAGAAAAACACACTTCGCGCACAATTGGTCTTTTTCATCACGTTGTTCACTCCCAGACCTCATCTGAGGTATCCTACCCGACACCGGTGGCGTGTGAAAAACAGATTTTAGGGCCTGTAATATGAGTTGAACAGCACCTGAACTGGCTCGCCTGCCCACACACGGTGAGGGCCAGGGTTGTGAGAGCCTGCTCAAACATACCTGCTAGAGGCCGCCAAAGTGTGCGAGCGAGGGAACACCACCACCGGAGGGAGTATGGATGGGGTCTGAACCGCTCAATGTATACAACATTTGTTGTGAGGTTGCCAGGTGTTAGTGAAGCTCAGTGCTTGCCGTTCGGCCTCTTGGCGCTATATGCAGACGGCACTTTGGGCCATATGTATCAAGCAAGTTTGCATTCGCAAAGGCCGAAATTCGCAGAATTTCGGCCTTTGCGAATGCTAATTTGCTAAATGGTATGTATGAAACATTTTGGCAGCAAAATAAGGAATCGCAAAATTTGCCATTCCTTATTTTGCGATTGCACTTAAGGAATCGCAAATTTTGCGATTCCTTAAATGCAATGTATCAAAGAAAAAATAATTCAAAAATGTCCATAAGGATTCGCAAATTACCACCAACTTCTAGTTGGTGTTAAGTTGCGAATTCTTTAAAATAAACAATTTTTTTAAAATCCAAAGGTGCCATATGATGCTCATACATGCCCTTAGGGCATGTATGTGCGCCATATGCCCCCACATGTCATTTTCAGGGGTGCAGCAGGGTGTTCTTGAGACACCCCTGCACCTTTGAAAATATTCCTAAACTGCGATTAGCAAATTGCTAATCGCAAATTTCCCCTTCATTCCTATGGGCCTCCTGGCCCATAGAAATGAATGGGAAATTTGCGATTAGCAATTTGCTAATCGCAATTTAGGAATGTTAAGGAATCGCTAAAAATAAGCGATTACCTATATACATACCATTTTGCAATTTCTAAATAGCGATTCCTTAAAAATCGCTATTTAGAATTCGCAAAACAAAACTATGATACATATGGCCCTTAATATCTTATGCAATACTTTTTACCGGTGTACAGTCAGCGATCTCACATTGGCCCTTGTCCAGCATGAGTAATTTGCTTTCTATGCATTTAGTATTGCCATTTAGTATTGCCATTTGATGTTATGCCGAAATAGTTCCTGAAAGCGCAGAGCACTTTGGAGACTACTTAAAAAAAAAAAAATAACAGTATCTTAAACATTAGGTACTGTACACAACACATTCGTATGGTGAGTATACTTTTTTTATGGACTGCTGACCTTTTGCAATTAGATGCACACGAAGGTAGGATGATTTGAGCAGAGTAAACCGATTTGTTTTTATCAATGGCCAACAACAAAGGTGCGCAGGTTCTAATGCCAACAACCCAGCTGCATTCTGGTAGTCGTAGTTATTTTTCTAGTATGAATCACAGAAGGCAGAGAATGAATCTGGGGTGGTGAGCTAAGTGCACGTGATATGTAAAAAGACTGCATCTAAGGAGCCCACTTTTTGGGAGGCCACGAATCAATTGCACAGGGCGTCTAGTTGTTCCATGTGTGTAAGAGATGTTCCCCATGACAGGTCATTCATTGCTTTTACAGTTCAGTACTTGTTTGCGTGGATTCATGACGAGAAAAGGTCACACCAGGCCAGGGCCTTCAGTGCAAGGCAACCTGATTTTATAGAGGCGAGGCTTACTGGCCATCTCGCACCTGACAATGTAGCAATATGAGATCACCAGATATAAATCATTTCCCTAGAGTCACACAATGTATTTAAGTGTGGATGGCGGGATGAGTACCTTGGTCACTTGGTCATTATAGGAAATGGCTAAATGTAAAGAACAATTTTGCTTGTTTTCTAAAATAGTTTTCATGATTTTTGTCTTATAAGTTTGAATGGGTATATTAGTGAGTCTTTACTATCTGGTTGGATATGTCTCAAATAACAAACATACTTCACAACATAATAAGTTTTACAAGAGATAGAATATAAGAGAATATCAGATCAAAGAAATAGGTCCAATGGATATTATGGTGAAAGTTCATTTTTGAATGTATCAAATTGTTATATCAGTACTTACCTACACTCTCCTGTTTCAGAAGAAGTTACATACATACAATTGCCATTTTTGTATGGCTTAACTTGTAATGTTTACCTGTCAAGTTTGTTGAGACATGGCATACTGGAAGGATATGAAGTGGATTATGAACTTCCTTAGAGAATCTGCCTATTATGGAGAATTTGGTTCCTATTAATAAACATATCAAACCCATTATGCTCTATAATATAAACACTAACTACACAAATGAGATATAACAAATAACCATGCTGAACAGCAGATATGCTACTAGACAACATGGCTAAAAGACATTCACATTGACAGGGCCAATATGTTGGACATTATTGAGACGTATTGGCTTTGCCAATGCTTGTTTACCATTCCAATAACTGGGTAGGTTCCTGTTATTTAGCATTAGTATTCCCCATAATATATCTTACTAATAAATTGAATGCACCTGTCCGATAGACCCTCGTCTGACAGCCGATCATCCGAACTTCACTGGTTCCAAACAGACCTCTCTCGAGTGATCTACGGTCCTGACTGGGAACCATCAGGAGTGCCGCGAGGATTACGAAGAAAAGAGGACGATCGGGCGCTGGATTCGGAAGACAAGAAACTGTCCATGCGGTCCGGGTAAGGTCGTGTAAACACGACGAATTGCGAAATGATTGTCCAATTGTTTAGAAAATACTAGTATTACTCTTTGTTGATTTATTTGGAGATTCGCTGTCTGCAAACGGAGAAACAACAGGCTCTCTCTTTGCAAGCAGTGAAGGATAGGTAACGCAGCCGTCGTGCCTATCTTTCTCCCCCACTGATTAATTATTTGAACCTGAACTATTGTTCCCAGACTGTTTTCTGGAGATTCTCTGTCTGCAAACTGGAAGGCACCCCCCCCCCTTTTTTTGCAGATAGTGAAAGGGTAGGTAACGCAGACCTTTGCGGGCCTACTTACTCTCCCCACTGAATTGTTTTGATTGACCGAACGTTGACTATTTGATATTGGTTCATGAGGTATTCACTGCCTGCAAACAACGTAGAATAGGAATATTCTGTCTAGTCTTTGCACGCAGTGATAAGATAGGCAGTGCTGACTTTTGTCCCCGTTGTGATCCGTCATGTCTGTCTTCTCCCCACTGATTGGTAGCCTGTTTAGCCCGGACCGCTTATTAGAAATGAACCATCCGGCTCCACTGGAAGGCACCCCTAATAAGGACATGTTCATGAAGCATGGATTGATCGCTATAGCCTATAACCAGCTGTGGCATAAATATACGAAAAAGGATCGAGAAAGTCAGTGGCCACTGATAGGATCCTTTGATGATGACAAAATAAACGCGCTAGAAACAGCCCTCGGTAAAAACAAGACAACGCCCACTATGCTTGATAGTTTCGGCATGTGGCGCAAAGAAACTGAACAACGTCAAAAGAAAACTGAGAGTAGGTTGGGAAAAGAGCTGCGAAAAGCAGCCCACCTAGCTGCTCAGAAACTAGAAGGAGAGATAAAGGAAAGAGAGAAAGCCAAACAGAAACTAGAAATGGAAACATCAAGCCAGTGTCCGGTTAGAACGTCCTCCATGCTCTACCCTGATTTACCCTCGAAACAACGAGCTAACGATGATCTGCTGTTAGGTCCTCCGACCATCTACATGCCCCCTCCATATGCCCCTTCCCAACCCTTAGCACAGCACTCACCACCCCCAGGTACAAACGAAGGTAGTGCCACAGCTTCGGCCCCCATGGCCTCTGTGCCGGCCGAACCCCTTGTATTAAATACTACACAAACGACAACGTTAGGCGACCCTGAGACCCGAAGGGCTGGTTCTGCAAGAACAAACAGACTAAGCAAAGATGAGCGAACAGGGATCGACAAGATAGCAAGGACACTGGTAGAAAGGAAGGAAGATGAAGAGTACATCACGGATATGTTTAACTCGTATACAGGGAGTCACAGACGACATTTTACCGTACGACTGTGTTACCATGTCTTGAACGCATACGAGGACCGATATCGAGACAAAGGTCCCGAGAGCCTAACGACTCTGTACCGGAAGGTCGATATCGGGGATGAGGGCGAGTGTGATGTGACGGACCTCCTTACGCGTACGCTTGAGGTTTTCCGCCACCTCACTGAACGAGAATCGGGAACTAAACCCACGACATCCGTAGCGACCGAACCACAAACTGAGCAATCTAACACCATTATGCCGATACGAGAGGCTGCCCCTTACTGGGTTCCTCCACGAGGTGCAGGGACTAACGATGATGCAAACCACCAAGATGCAAAAGGAAGGGTAGTGTACAACTGGGTCTACCAGCCATGGGACCGGCAAGAGATTCTGACATTCCGGAAATCTCTGCCTGACCTACGTAAAAACCCCACTGCCTTCTATACTGAATTGGGTACAGCCCTAGGTTCAACGATTATGACCCTGGCTGACATCGACTTGTTTTTCGGGTTATGTCTACCAGCTGATGTGTGGAAGCAAATACGGAAAGTCGACCACCTTGAGCTGTTTGGACATACTTGGTCACAACTCGATAACATTGATAAACAACGAGGACCTGGACAAAAGCCTTTGAAATCCATTCTAGACCTTCCAGATAAAATCGTACAGAAATTAAAAACCCTGATTCCAGAAAAGAAAGTGGACTGGTCGATAGTAACGGCCTGTCGCCAGAAACCCTAGGAGGATGTATCGGAATACTTCTCCCGGTTTGAAACGGTGTTCTCCGATTACAGCGGCCAGGACATGACCACTGCAACCGGACACCATCTGTTTGTCCAGAATTATGTTAAGGGTCTGTCATCGGAGGTCTCCCAGAAACTGCAGGCTAGCGAGAGTAGTTGGGCAGCCTCCAAACCTACGGCTATCCTCCAGATGGCCCAATATTATGAACATCAGAAAAATGAAAACGATAGGGCAACAGAGAAAAAGAAGAAGGACTTGAAAGAGAGGGTGATGATTGCCCAACTGCAAGGGGTGACTATAGGACGAGACCAATACCGGGGAAACTATCAGACGAACGTCCCTAAGGCTGCATTTCCCCAGGACCGCACTTTGACTCCCCACAGTGGACGTACAGACCTTAGAGAGGACCAGTGTGCTTTCTGCAAAGGAACTGGCCATTGGAAATCCCAGTGCCCAGTTCTTCTGGAAGTAATCAGAAACAAAGACCCCAAGGACATAGCAAGTGGACCGAGAAATAAGGGACAACAGCGAGGGCCCCCAAATGACACGACTAACGACAGATCGGGCAGACCAAATACATTTGATCGACCCAGACAGAACCAATACCAGCAATCTGACTACGATGACGCCCACAACTTTGCATAGGACTGCCAAGGGCAAGGGAGGGATCCAGTCGAGCTCTATGTTGACCAGCAAGGCCCTTACGTCACTGCTAAGGTCCTGGGTACCAAGTCTCCATTTCTGGTGGACACTGGCGCAACACGTAGTGCGTTATCTAAACGAATGATTCCAAGGGCACCCTTGTCTGGCTCACTTCTAACATCGACAGGTTTCGATGGAACGCCCTCCACTAACCCCTTGTCCGCCCCGATCCTCTTTGACGTAGAAAACAACACCACTGACACCACGTTTTTGCTTTCCTCCAATAGCCCTGACGCCATTATGGGACTTGACTTATTGAAACACTTCCGAGCGACGATCAGATGTTCTCAAGACGGAGTTCGAGTTTTCCTTTACGACAACCCCGTTCTGCTTAGACATTGCCCTCCCCGACGCATGTTTTCCATCACCGACTCTGACACATCCATGCTTGACACTCTGCCTCCGTATCTGTGGGCCAAGGCGGATTCGGACGTAGGGCGCATGTTGATTGACCCAGTGCACATTACTCTCCGACCAGACGCAACACTCCCAAAACTTCCACAATATCGGATATCGCCCGAGGGCGAGAAGGCATTGGTAACAATTATTCAGTCACTGATAGACGCAGGAGTGGTAGAGGAAGTGGTTAGCAACGTTTGCAACAGCCCTATCTTGCCCATCATCAAGAAACAGGGAGAGGGAGATGAGAAAGCATACCGTTTTATCATTGACCTTCGAGAGATCAACAAAGTGGTGGTACCCCAGTACCCTGTGGTCTCAGACATCACCACCATCCTGACTTTGATTCCTTCTACTGCCACCACCTTCACTGTCATTGACCTCAAAAACGCATTCTTTTCCATCCCCATCCACCCAGACAGCCGATATCTCTTCGGCTTCACCCTAAAAGCCCGCTCATATAGGTTCTGCCGAGCACCCCAGGGCTACACAGAAAGCCCTAGCATCTACAGCCAGGCCCTCAAGAGACAACTGGATCAAGTCCAGTTACCCGATGGAGTGGTGTTAGTGCAATATGTCGATGACATCCTTTTGGCAGCCGACACCACTCCATTAGCAGTTACAGCCACCATTCAACTCCTGCACTTCCTTGCGGAAAATGGCCACAAGGTCTCCAAGAAGAAGTTGCAATTCTGCCAACCCCAGGTCACTTACCTAGGCCACCTTTTGTCCAAAGAAGGAAGGAAACTCACTCCTGACCGGATCCAAACCATTCTCGAAACTCCTGTCCCTAAGACCCAGAAACAGGTTCGCTCCCTACTAGGCCTCACCTCCTTCTGCCGACAGTGGTTACCAAACTTTAGCCTCATCGTGAAACCGCTGCTTTCTCTGCTAGGTAAAGACGTCCCCTTCCCACTCCCTTGGACCCCTGAGTGTCAAACCTCCTTCACGGAACTACGAGATGCCCTTTGTTCGGCCCCTGTCCTAGGTACCCCTGATTACAAAAAGCCCTTCTCCCTTTACACTCACGAAAGGGAGGGGTGCGCTTTATCTGTCCTGACCCAGGCCATTGGCCCAAAGCAACGACCGTGCGCTTACTTCTCTGCCACTCTTGACCCTGTAGCCAGAGCCTTGCCTGCCTGCCTTCGAGCTGTAGCTGCTGCTGCAATCTCTATCCGACAGAGTGAGGGGATCGTACTCTCGAATTCCCTCACGGTACTGGTACCCCATGCAGTTGACACCCTCCTGAACCAAACCAAGACGCAACACCTGACGAGTGCACGACTGACTGGATACGAACTGACTTTGCTTGCACCCCATATCGCCCTGAAAAGATGCACCACACTGAACCCGGCAACTCTGTTACCCTTACCAGAGAACGATCCCAATGTGCACCCTGTACATGACTGCGTGACTCTTACGGACGAACAGACTAGAAGTAGGGTTGACCTCAGAGACACGGCTTTCCCTGACCCTGATGGGGAGCTGTGGGTGGACGGTTCTTGCATCAAACTCCCCGATGGCACCACTTCCGCTGCCTATGCAGTCACCACGGCTCGAACTGTAGTCGAGACAGCCCGCATCACGCAACGATCTGCCCAGGCAGCGGAACTGATTGCCCTGACACGAGCCTGCATTCTGGCAGCAGGAACCACAGCGAACATTTACACCGACAGCCAGTATGCCTTCGGGGTGGTTCACCATTTTGGGCTCCTTTGGAGGGAAAGGGGATTCTTGACCTCACACGGCACCCCCATTTTGCACGGGGATCTAGTCTCCGCCTTGATCGAAGCTGTCCTTCTCCCCAAAAAGCTTGCAGTCGTCAAATGCCAGGCACACAAAAAGGTGACAGACATCATTGGGCAGGGAAATGCGCTAGCCGACATCACTGCCCGAACGACAGCTGAAAATAGGACGACAACACGTATGTATGTGACCAGGTCACAAGCAGAAAAATGGACTGACGCTAGGGACACTATTAGAGACATTCAAACGGCTAGCACACAACACGAGCTGACTGAATGGACACGGTGGGATTAAAAGATGACGAAGGCTGCTGGCGGACAAGAGACACAAACAAATGGTTGCTACCTGACTCGTACCTGATTCCCATACTGGCTATGGCACACTCCCCTGCCCACATAGGATCAGCCCCCATGATTGAACTTGTCTCCAGAGTTTGGCACAATGATAAAATCACAGACTCCGCCAAACGCCTGGTCCAACAATGCTTGATATGCCTGCAACACAACCCCGGGAAAGGAACTGTAGTACCCCGGGGAGGATTTGGGGTCCCAAATCACCCATTTGAAGTCCTGCAGATGGACTACATCCAGCTAGACAGGTGCCAAGGCCTGAAATATGTACTTGTCGTGGTGTGCGCATTTAGCAAATGGGTGGAAGCATACCCAACCCGTGACAACACTGCTATGGCCACTGCAAAAGTACTGTTAAAGGAGGCTTTCCCCCGTTACGGCCTTTGTCGTATTTTATGGAGCGATAATGGCCCCCACTTCATAGCCGAAGTCATCCAGTTCATCTTAAAGGGGTTGGGCATCAAGCAGAAATTCCACGCAGTCTTCCACCCCCAGTCTGCTGGACTTGTTGAGCGACACAATGCCACACTAAAGCTTAAACTGGCCAAGATAGTGGCTACCACAGGTCTGAAATGGCCAGACGCCCTCCCACTGGCATTGCTATCGATGCGTTCCACCCCCACCAGACATCACTTAACACCTTATGAAGTTGTTTTCGGTCGACCCATGAGTGTCTGGTCCGCACCGAAACCAACTTCCATTCATGACGTCCCGGACGTCCTAATGTCTGATTATCTGTATAAATTGACTGAAACTCTGTCTGTCATTCATCAGCAGGTGCAGCAGGCCATCCCCGATGTTTCCAGGGGTCCGGGTCACGCCATCCAACCTGGAGATTTCGTGCTGATCCGAAACTTTCAGCGGTCGAAGAGTTTGGAACCCCGGTGGACGGGCCCCTGGCAAGTGTTAATCACCACCCGGACGGCTCTTCGTGTGGAGGGGAAACGGCACTGGCTGCACGCACACCACTGTAAGAAGGTCTCCTCGACCCTGGCCACGACAGAAAACATCGACAACCAAGAAGAGCTCCTGAACAAAGACCGACCGTCGCTAACCTGCTATCCAGATACCGAAGCACTTGAACTTTCAAAATTCTCTGATCCCACTGTGCCATCCAGAGAAGGGTATTTCCTGCGTCGAAAGGAGGGAGCTTCGGCTAAGTAGACCGCGAACTAAGTTAAATCTCAGAACGGTGACCCAAAGCAACCAAGGGTTACCTGGAGAGAAGCTAAACTAAGTCTGTGGTTCTGCCCACTACTGAGCACCTTGAAGATGAAGATGATGGAAGCGCCAGATAAGAAGATGATGCAAGCGCCAAATGAGAAGATGATGAAGGCAACAGGAAATACCCACTACAGAGACCCAAGAACAGACAGACTCCACAGCTCAAAGACAATTGCACTCTTCATCACAATCCTTTTCTGCTTTCTCCTCATGACCACACTCTGGATTGTGGAAGAAAATGCACCTGCTCACGAAACATTCCTGACCACTGCTCAGCCTACCACCATGAAGGAACATTATCTGATTTCGCTCTCTCCTCAACTCAGAGAGAGGCGAAAGGAGTTTTGGAATAACTCTTTCGTACAGCTACTTCACCAGCACAATCTCGCCACCAATGCCACCAACTGTTGGATCTGTGGGTTGCTACCCCACGCCACTGGACACTCGATACCATTCATCCCTTCACCCTTCTCAGTTCATGGCTCCTGCCTTGCTTGGCTGATTCTCCTGCAAGAAAGCTATAAGGACAATGCCACCTCCAGCAAAACCGTAACGCATTTCTTCCACGGGGTCTGGCGAAACAAAACAAAGACACACTTCTGCCCGCAGACCTCCAACGACTCAATCCACATGGACATCCCTGCTAAAGAGCGAATTGAAATGCAGGTGTTCAACAATCCAACCAGACCCACCTTCTCCTACCTGCGGAAACGAACGGCTGCCACTCTGACTGTGGCCCTGTCAGTCATCAACGTCACAGGCCACATGTGCATAGAAGGACATGGGACACAGCTGGTGGGCCGCAGTGCTTGCCGTTTTACCAGAACTTTGGACTCCACGGATCCACCTTCCTTTGTGTCGTCCCCAAACATGTATTTCGTCTGCGGCACAAAGGCCTACACCTGGCTCCCCAAAGGCTGGGGGGGCACTTGTTTCATCTCCTTCATCCTTCCTCCGACTTATGTGGCCCCAGCGAATCATCATAGACAAAAACGAGCCAAGGACATTGAGCAAGCCGACTCAACAGGAGCGCAGTTCCTTGATGCTATGAAGGGACTTGTTCCCCTCTGGGGCCCGATGGCAAACAGCCGTGCCATCCGACATCTGACTCAGGCAGTTGAGACAACAATGAACATCACAGCTGGTATCTTTGCTAACAACACCGCCGAGCTTCAAGCGGTCCGCTTGGTGGCCCTCCAGAACCGCCTTGTCCTAGATGTGGTTCTTGCGGACCGTGGTGGAGCATGCCGCATTATTGGGTCCAGCTGCTGTACATACATCCCGGACAACTCACCCTCAGTGTACAAAGCCATCGAACATCTTCACAGACTCTCTTCAGAAGTCCACCAGGATCAGGAAGAATGGTCGCTTGGTGGTTGGTTCTGGAACACCGTTAAGAACTGGGGCTGGAGACTGTTCACCATTATCCTGATTCCTGTAGTTGTAATATGCGGTCTATGCTTAGGAATTCAATGTCTGCCACCTCTGTGTTCACTATGTACAAATTGTATTTGCCCTAAGACTGTGGACTTTGGAAACGAACGCATGGGAGCATTATATGATGCCGAGGTTAGGAATTTGATGAAGATTGACATTGAGTAGGCAAGTTGGCTAGATATGTTGAAAAGGGAGGACTGTTAAAAGTTAGGCTGCAAACGTCAACATTATCGGCGCCATCTTGCTCTTCTTGAACCCATTTGTGCACGTAAGCGGCAGCCATTTTGAGCACCATGGCCTCCCTGCCCCTCGCTGATAGCCAGCGCGTCTCTCTCTCCCTCAACCTCGCCGGCATCCCCCCCCGCTCTCACATGCCTTGAGTCGTAAACCCCTCTTCAGCGCAGCTCTGTCCCGGAATCCCATCCTGTTCCCAGCGCGACACCTCCCTTCACTCCTTTCATGGTCCCAGGCCCTTTGATACAAACCCCCTTTCCTGCGCGCCCGTTTGTCTTCCTCGTTCCCAGGCCGCCACCTGGCCTTGCGGATACTGTTTATTGCCCCCCCGTACAGTAGGAAGCTTCCCCCATTAAAGGGCCCTCGAATTGATCAAAGCCCCCACCCTATGATATCCGATCAACCCCACACATTCCGTGAATCGGCGGAATGTCCAGCTGCGCGATAATCATCACCTATTGTGACCGGGGTGGGGACTTCAACTGTAAATGTGTGTGGGAACGGGCCTGAAGGGGAGATTCCGAGGATGTCCTTTCATACTTCAAAGCATTGCAAGAATGTGTTACCTGCAATAAAATTCATCAACTTGTGTATAAGAGGCCAGGCCTCAGAGATGCGGTTAGAGCACCTCGTGACGATACTTGCTGTCCGAACTGATGTGTTCTCCTCCGGAGAGAATAAACCCTTGTTTCCTGCCTTCCAGTCTCCAGCGCCTGCCTCTTCATTGGTTAATATCTTGTGGGTTTAAGAGGCGACACCGCCGGGCAATACTTAAGGATCTTTTATACTGATTGGTAGCCTGACCTTTTTACATATATTATTAGCAAAGGAAGGAAGTGTGTTGTGTGATTAAGGTACAGGAGTGCTGTACGTTTGAGCCAGAAAATAGCATGGCAATTAAGGAATGTATTCATAATATAACTGCAATTGTGATTCATAAAAATGAGGCTGAGACAAATAAATCGCACTTATCACTATTTGCGAAGTAAGTAAAGTTCTGTGGTGCAACGATACGGAAGCCAACCAACTAACTTCCCATTCAAGAACTAGTTCTTACAAAGAAATCAAAAAAGGATGATCAGCACTCAACATATATTTATACAAGATGTGCAATCAGAGAGCACTTACACATATGGCACAGACCCCGTTTTAAATTTTCGTCAAATTATCCATTATTTGTCTCCACTTTTCTTTTCATTAAAATCCCATGGAGCCAACCCATTTCCTCCCTTGAGACTTCTTCAGGGCTTCAATTGTGGTATAATTTGATCGAAAATTCCACGCTTCCACCTTATTAGGGCATCAAGGGTACGTGGTTTCATCCGTGTATTGCTCCAACCAGATCCCAGGGTTACTCCAGCCTGATCATGGCATCCCTTCCTTCATTATTGGAAGAACCATTCTGCCTTTTTGGTCGGATATGGGCACTACAAGTTCAAGCCTGTGTAGGCATCCGAGTCCATATTCATTAGTGCGGTACATCTCAGTGTTTTTTTGACATAAATAACGCACCGCACTAATGAATTTTTGCCTTTCATTTAGGTTTATTAGCAAATTTAGGGAAGGTTGTATTTGTGGCTGCGAGAAAAGCTCGGATTGTCCAGTGGTATTACACATTGCATCTGGCCGGTTGAGGCCTTGATAGAAAAGTGATTTGATTGTAGCAGGTGAGACATTTCTCAATGTATCAGGATTTGTGTAATATTCTGAAACCCCATCTTAGCAAAACTCGTTTTGATGCATGTTAGCCAGGGTATGTCTAAGCAGTTGTCTAATTTCATACAGTCTGCTAGTATTGTTCTACAAAAATCAGCCTCTGGATTATTCCAAATTCATACCCAGAGCAATAGTGGCTGCAGTGTAATGTAATCTTTTTTAAAACGTAGTCCAACTTCCTTGTGACAGAAAGAGGCAGAGGAACTGTTTAGTTGTAAAATATAGCAATAATCTTTGTTTAATGGGTTGCCTGGAGCTTTTGGTCGCGGTGCCACTGCACATGCTGCACTATTGAAATCATGACCCTAGCGTTTGCTAGATAGCTGCACTTGTGACTGTCTGTTTAGTTGTGAACTATTGCAATATTAGGTGGTTAGAGGAGTTCTGATAACTATTGGACCAGGTGCCACTGCATCTACTGCACCATTCTAATAATGACCCTGTTGCCTGCAAGATAACAGCACTTATGAGTGACTGTTTAGTAGTAAAATATAGCAATATATGGTGTTTAGTGCAGTGCCTAGAGTTTTTGGTCCTGGCGCCGCTGCACCATTGAAATCATGACCCTGTTGTCTGCAAGGTAACTGCACTTGTGACTGTCTGTTCAGTTTTAAATGTTAACACAAGGAGATGATGGACGGAGCGCTGAAACTTTTCAGACACTCACCACCAGTCACAGATCTGGGTTGAATCCATCATCGTTCTTTAGCTCATTTCGCCACCCCAGTTCAGACACCGCTATATGCAAAACAGTCTTGACCCTGTGCCTCATGGGAACAAACCAACCTGAACTGCCAAGCCAGGTCTTCCCTGGACTAGAAACAACCATCCTGGGACTGGTTTCAGTCTAACAGCCCTCATCAGCCAGGCTAGTTGGAATCCAGTGGCGAACAAAGCAAACACAAGGAGATGATGGACGGAACGCTGAAACTTTTCAGACACTCACCCCCAGTTACAGATCTGGGTTGAATCCATCATCGTTCTTTAGCTCACTTCGCCACCCCAGTTCAGACACAGCTATATGCAAATCAGTCTTGGGAGGACCTGGCTTGGCAGTTCGGGCTGGCCTGTTCCCACAAGGAACAGGGTCACAACTGATTTGCACATGGCTGGGTCTAAACTGGGGCGGTGTGGTGAGCAAAAGAATGATGGATTTAACCCAGATCTTTGTGACTGGGGGTGAATGTTTGCATTTTCCAGCATTCCGTCCATCAATTGTTTCTTTTGCATAGTTTTAAATATTGGCAATAATCTGGGCTTAGTGGGGTCTCTAGAGCTTTTGGCCCTGGTGCCACTGCATCTGCTGCACCGGTCAAAGAATGTCCCTTTAAACTGCATGCAAGGTAACTGCAATTGTGACTGCTTGTTCAGTAGTGAAATATAGGAATATTATGTATTTAGATGAGTTCTAACAACTTTTGGGCCAGTTGCTACTGCACCTGTTGCACCATTCAAATCATGACCCTCTTGTCTTCAAAGTAACTGCACTTGTGGCTGCCTGTTTAGTGGTAAAATATAGCAGAGCTCTTGTAAATTAACTTTATTTTTAACATACAAAGTCTATTGCAACATTTAGAATTTGATCATAATGACCAAAGAGACTAAGTTGAAAAAATCGATTCAATAAGGCCTACAAAGTGCAAAGAAAGGTCCTGAGACATTAATAGGAAAATCAACAAACATTGTAAGGCTTGAGCATCTGCTTTACACAACTTAGTCACAAAAGTAAGCATTACAGCATACTGTTAGAAGCTGTATTCTTTTCCATGAGAGGAGATCTTATCTTGACGACGAACTCTGAGCTTAAACGGTTGTAACAGCTTTAGTAGAAGTATTGTAAATGCTTGCAGCCCGAGGAATTTAACATAACAAAGTTCCACACAAAAGAACGAACACAGTAATTCAGCCATGAAAACTGATAATAGCCCCCTTTTAAGATATATTAAATGTAAGCGATTTCACAAGCACAGCACAATCACTATGCAGGCGAATCTAAAAAGACGAAAATCTTGAAAATGAAAAGAGAGGAGATTGAATTGGATAACCTCAAACTAGAGCTATATAATGAGCAGAAAGCTTTGGAGAAGAAAAAGCTAAAGAAGCCAAGAACTATTGATGAACTTTTATAGTATAGTGTAGTTAGTTTGTGATTATGTATAATCATCACAGGATGGATCTGCAGAAGAGTCTTTGATGATTAGGACATAATATTTTTTTTATGCGCTTAAGCTAACATCAGAAGGCCACAGTTATAATAACTAGGCCTCAAGTTTAAAGGGGCTGAAGAGACTTGTGCATTCATTGTATTTTTGAAGAGCTTTCCTGCTTACAATGTTTTCTCTCCTGTGTTCTTGCATTTCAGAAATTAAGCAAAATAGAATTCATTTTAATGGTGATGTTTTCGGCGTTGTATGAAATTTATATATTTGTGTACCTTAGAAGGAATCAATGTCAGGATGTACTAGTACAGAAACATTTCTAAGAGCCTGATTCACAAAAGTAACTTAAACTTTTTAGCATGTTTACACCATATAGTAAGTTTACTATTTTTCACTATTCACGAACTCTTTTGTAGGATCATACACTTTTGTAATAGGTCCAGCACTCCACGTGATCAACCAGTGGCACTGCTACACCTTCACATAGAAAAGAAAGGCGGTAGAGACTTAAAATAAATTTAAAATAGTTAAGAATATTAATACATATAAAATAATGTTGAAAAGATAAAATTGTACATATTTTTTATTTCATTATAAAATATGTAATAAACCATTTTTAATTGAAATTCAAAATAGATTTTTTTTACAATTTAACTCAAAATAGGTTATTACACAATATATCTGGTAACTCGCTATCTGGTGTGCACAAGACTGCATACTTGTCTCCATACTATTCCAACTTTATGTTGAACCATTAGGTGAACTCTTGTTAGGTTCTCTGTTTATCAATCTGCAGATAACGTCCACATATATTACCCACCTTCATATTCTAAATACTTACCAGGATGAAATCCGTGAAGTGTTGTCTCAACTCAGAACGTGACTTGTCCGCCAAAAGCAGTGGTTTGTTCTGCTGTTTGAGCCCTCTCTAGTAGAACAAGAATATTTGATCACTTTAAACCAGTCATTTAAATGGCTAACACTAGATTCACATAGCTCGTTCCTGACTGCCTGTATTAAATTGCAAGGCAGCGTATACAGACACTTTGAAATACCGGCCAAGCAGATATTTCCTGATAAAAAGCAAACACCTGGGAACGCCTCTCTATCTCTCCACTTTTCCAAATACAAGAATAGTTCACTGTGACGTATGCTTTCCGGGCAATGTTCCAACATTCTAGAAGGTGCACTCTCGTAACACACGCCTGTCAAACGACTCCTTTTTCAAGATTAATCTCAGTATTGTCGTTGTTCAGGGGACAAGACCACGCAATGCAAGACAAAACTAAAGAACTACAATGTTACCAAAATGAAATTGTGCGAGGGAAATACCCCCTGTATCATTGCGTAGAATGAGGATTCACCTGGGATACGAATGAAACAATCAACAAGCAAGGACTGAGAAGCACTGACTGACCTCGAGCCCTTTCTCTGTGTATTTTGTATTAGGGGTATCAAATCTGTGCAACTGCATAAAGATGTCAAGTCATGGCCAGGTCTCTAATAAAGGAATGCATCCTATTTTCCTAGTGGGACATTTACAGTTTTGAGCCACGAGATGGCAGCATTGACTAGGACACACGAATACATTTGCTGGGGAGGCATTATCAGCTCGGTCAAAGTTGATTTTTTGATTTCTCTGGGAAACTAATTTGACCAGTTAAGATATATAGGTCTTTATATATTCGATTATACATATCCTACAAATTCTACTGGTTGAAAGAAAATGGCAATTAAAAGCAGTAAACTCAGTATTGCACTGTGCGCCGTAATACAAGTGAAAGGGTACCCCATTCCATCCATAATGTATAATTTATGCCCGACCAATACCGGTTTACAAGTTTCAGGGTTTTAGCTCAAAGGGGATTACCCAAAAGCAGGTGGAATTCATATAAGGAAAAGGTTCCGGTAATAGGTAAAACATACTTAAGAGGCACAGGTGGTATTTTTGTACCCTGTTTTTCCCCATTAGTGGGAGTTTATTTAATAATAAAATCAGGACGCTAAACTTGTGTGTAGAGTTATATAGTCCCAATACCGTTTCACCTGTGGGTTGATTTCAAGTTTCCCATTGATAATCTTTGTGGCCTAAAACTCTTATTTCCAACTGAAACACGAGTACAAATGTTCCAGTGTTACAGTGTAACATCCACAGTGAAAATGCTTCCAATCCCGATGCCTAACAGATCTAGTCAACACTTGATCTCTTGAAGATCAAAAACGCACCCACCTACTCTGCAGGGCACACTCTAGATCTTGTCTTAACCAATTCCCCTAACATTATCTGTGGGGAAACTCATCCTTTGACTTGGGCAGACTATTCTTTGGTGGATTTCCAACTCATATGTCCCAGAGTTCACCCCACCTCCGAATCTCACACCACAAACTGGTACAGGCCATGGCATAAACTAAAACCTGACCAATTCAAGAACCCTTTCAATTCCTGGAACACCGATACTGCCACCTATAGTGTAGAAGAACAGTTAACACATTTTAACTCCATCGTACAATCCACTGTAGATCGCGTAGCTCCGCGGAAACCGCAGACCCACCCTCCCAAATATTCCTCAACTAGCTGGTACTCCTCTATCCTCCGGGCAGAAAAGAGCCAATGTAAAAAATTGGAACGAAAACGGCGACACTCACACAATGCACAGGACAAAGCGAGTTTCAAAGCCGCACTGTCTTCTTATCATGAAAACAAAAAGTCCGCATGGAAACTGCATATCGCAAACCAACTCGAACAAGCTGGAAACGACTCTAAGACCCTCTATCAAACCTGAAAACCCTTATTAATCCCAAGGCTTGCGATACCGCGGAGACTCCCTCACAGTCGCTGTGTGATAATATAGCGTCCTTTCTAACCCAGAAAATGTACGCCATCTACCATAAAACTATCACATCTATCGGAATTCCTAACACCTTCCCCCTACAACCCCCATCTACACCGCGCAGATGCACTTCTTTCCTTCGCTAACGCCGGAAGAGGTAGAATATCTCCTTACCAAAGTCAAATCTGGGTCCCCCTAGATGTAGTTCCCACAAAAATATCCTCCCTCCTAGTTCAACAGCTAGCCACACCCATCTGCACCATCCTCAACAGTTCTCCGAGAGCTGGCAGACTCCCCCAGAATGGAAAGCAGCACAAGTCGTCCCCATTCGTAAAACCCCCAAATCCCCGCTTACGAGCTGTCAAACTTCCGTCCCATTTCTCTGCTCTCCCTTCAGAGCAAACTCTTTGAAAAACACATAAACAGGCACTTGACTTACTTTGTGGAAACCTCGCATTGCCTGGATGTCTCCCAGTTTGGTTTCCGGGCCAAGGACAGTACCGAGTCCGCCCTGATAGAGGTAACTGATTACATCAGAATGACCTGGACAAGGGTCAGGCAGCACTTTTAGTGCTGCGTGACCTATCTGCGGTGTTTGACACCATCTCTCACCAAATCCTACTGGAGAAACTCCAAATCATCGGGGTTCAAAGGGTTGCTCTGAAATGGTTGACAGACTTTCTAACAGATAGAACTCAGACAGTCACTCTGGGTACTTTTAGATCTAAGACCACCAAAGTTACCAAGGGAGTACCCCAGGGCTCCTGCTTGAGCCCTACCCTCTTCAACATTTATGTTACTCCCTTGGCAAAACTAATGAGGACCCTGGGGTTTAGTCCCATCTCTTACGCGGACGACACCCAGCTCCTACTCACCTTTGATAAGTCGAATCCTAACATTCAACTCACCTTCTCGGATGGCATGAAAACCATCGCTGCCTGGATGAGAGCTATCTTCCTGCAACTTAACGCCAAAAAGTCGGAGGTCATGTTGTATGGAGATGCAGCAATAAGCTGGTCTTCCAGCTGGTGGCCGGTGGAGCTGGGATCTGCTCCCACTCCAAAAGCAGTGGTCAAGAACCTAGGAATCCGGATCGACCAGAATCTCACACTTGAAGCACACGCCACTACCACCCCTGGTACCTGCTATCAGACACTCAGTCTTCTTAGAAGAGTGTTTCCCATGGTACCTGCCTCCACGAGAAAAACAATGATGCAAGCTCTAATATTAAGCCGTCTGGACTACTGTAATGCACTGCTAGTCTCAGCCAGTGAGGCTTCCTTAAACAAGCTGCAGGTTGTCCAGAATACAGCAGCCCGACTAGTAGAAAATGCAGGTGAAATTCCAGATTTACTGCACAGTCTTTAAAGCCCTTAATGGCCTGGGGCCAACATACCTATCGGACAAATTGTTAAAATACACCCCCTCCCGGCCCTTCGATCAGGTTCTAAGCTACTTTTTTGTACTCCAAGAATCAAAAAGGCTCAGTCGGGTGGCAATGCATTCACTTACCTTGCCAGACCTTCTGGAATGAACTCCCCTGCCAATTACGTGACTGCCAGAGCCTTCCCGTTTTCAGGAAACTGTTAAAAACTTCTCTCTACTAAGGTCCACTTGTCTGACTGTAACATGCTGTCCTAGCGCAGAGATACCCCTGACGGGGTGATTCGGGCATTATATTAACGAATAAATATCAAATAACAGTGCACATATACATCTGCAAACATCTGGTGGAATTATGCCCAGAAAACAAGTGAGAATTCAGGAAAAGCATGCGGCAAACAGCCAGGTATCACCAGTTTTATTTTTATTCCCTATTCCAGGTCAAAACAAGGAATGGACTGGTTCAAGCTCTATAGAGAAGGTCAGGATTACCTCCTTTTCAGGATGGGTAGGAGAACAGATCATCTCAAGATGTGTTAGGGGTGAAAGTAAAGGTCTTTCTGCACGTGGGCTCTATAGACAAATGGATGCAAGGGCTCGGTTTTGCAGCCAAAATGAACATATGAGACACTGCACCAACAATCCCATTTATTTAATTGTAACAGCAGTTACGTGAGCACCATCTGAAATCTAAAAGTGATGATCGTGATAGTGGGAGCTTACGTTGATTCTTCCATATGGGGGTCTCTAGCATTATATCCCACGCTCCCACACAGACATGTGGCCAAATACATCTTGCTAATGATGATGCAGAATTGTTTGTGTTTGGCCAAAATAAATAATCTTTTGATAAGGCACTTAAAACTTATGTAGAGAAATCTCTGGTGGGATCCCAAGGACTAACTGCTTTAATCTTTATTTTAATTTCTTTCATCCTTAGACAACGCAGGACCCTCTTGAGAAGCAATGGCCCCATCTTAAAGGTTTCCCCCTTGGGGCAAACATCTGTCCCCGTAGGGCAAGCAACAATGTCCCAATTCTGATGCCTTGGAAAACTTGGAGGATCTCTTGTGCACCCCCGGCCCTGGTGTGGAGAACAGTCCTTTGGTTGAAAGCCGAGCTGATGGTCTAGATGGCCTGAAGGATGAGGTTGACTCACATAGGCAGGCAAGGCTTTTTTTGATAGACCCTGGCGCTCCTTTTCTAAGCGGAAGAGGGATGATGAGCTAGATGGAGGTCAAGGTTCCTCTAATGTCTTTGACTTTCCTCTCTCAGTCTTCTTCAATTAAAACTTCAATGCACAGAAATTTGATCATCGTGCTCCAGTAGCTGTACTCCTTCGGCTAAGGCTGCAACTCATGTCCAAGGTAAGCTTTATAAGGCTTTCCCTGTGGATGTTAGGAGCCGGATGAAGGCGGAATCCCTGAAAGCATTCCCATAGTTTGCAAAGGCTGATACACCAGATATTGACCCTAGATTGTTATCCTTTGTCAAAAGAAGGATCAACCATTCCTGGCAAGCTTGCCAGGAAAAGCTCTTGGAATTCACTGACTTTTTATAAAAAATACTGGACCTGATTTTCAAGGCAAAGGATGGGAGTTCTCCTATAGACACTGAAGAATTGACAGGTTTGGCCCAGGGGGCAATATTTCTGTGGGCCAGCGCAAATTGTTCCACCTCATCTTAGAGATGCCACTCCATCATCTTATGTACTGACCCTAGACTCTGTGTGCTCGCTGTGTATAAGATGTGCCTGTCTTCTGGGTGCTTTTCGTCTGGCACGCCTTTCATAAAAAAACTGGCTACATTTATAAAAACGTTAACTTCATCTGGATAAAGCTCACGTAGCCCTTACAAAAAGGTGTTGCCAAGGGTATTTTGGCAGTGCCAGCCGAGGTCAGGGATGCAAGAGGTTCCAGAGGTTGTTCCCTACCATGATAGCAACAGGGGTGGGGATTCTTCCTCCTCCTTCACAGCTTACAGTGCAGTCTTCTTCCTTGTAGATCTGGGGGGAAGAGTCAGGATGTTTCACCACAATTGGTGTTCCATAACTCAGGAAGCCTGGGTCTTGGAGACACTCTTAGGTTGTCTCCCAGTTAATTTCTCTGCACCCAAACAGATTACCTTCTCCCAGGAGAATCACATGATTATAGATTTTTTTTTAAACAATGTCTTCGGCAAAGACCGAACATATGACCTTGTTAGCTCCACCTGAGAAGTTTTGTGAGCAACACAAAAGACTGAAATACATCACTTAGTGTTCAGTCTTCAAGAGTTCAATGCCTGGGTCTTGGTAGACATTTTAAGAGGGAAGGAATAAATCTTTTAAGAAACCTTTTGAGTGAAGGAGATTGGTTGGTGCATCTCGACCTTAAGGATACCTACCCTAGGGTCCCGAATCCGATCCTTCCACCACAGCCAGTTCTCCTTCAGTTTCAATGGGGTCCAAAATGTTTGTGTTTCTGGCTCTTCCATTTGGACTGCCATCAGCCCCTTGGTGCTTCACCTAGCTCATGCGTCAAATGGTGATCTTACAGGTGAGAAGAGTTTGTTTGTTAATATGTTTGGGTGACTTGCTCCTCATGACACAAGATAAGTCTTGGCTTCTCCAACAGCTGACTCTGACTGCAAATCTTATACAAATGTTTAGGGTTTGTTATGAACAAATGGAAACCCCACTTGGTCCCATTTATTCAGATTGAGATCCTGGGGTTCACAATAGATTTATTTCAGCAACACTGTCCATTCCAGATCACAAAATCAAGGGAAACACGAAAGAGCTTCACAGTCATCCTGATGTTCAGTGTATCTCATAGAATGATCACCAAATTGGTTGGTCTCCTGGCATTCTCCATCCAAGTGATGTTCCGGGGGACTCTGAATTATTGGGCCCTTCAATACCTGAAAATTCTCCATTGGTGCAGAGCCTTGTCTTACACAGTGTCAGTTCTCCTTTCTGAATATATTTAAATCGAACTGAATTGCAGGTTTGGATGACAAAGCCATCTTCAGTCAGACTCTGAATACCACAGTGGAGTCGGTAGCCAATTAAGTGCTCGATATAGCAAGTTGTTGGACCAGTGGCAGGTGGCACGGAGGCCAGGAAAAGTGCAGCTTCCCTACAATGATTAATTGAAACTCTTGGTGGGTAATTTTGACATTTGATACTTGTCCCCACAGCAGTCTCTCATTGTTGCTTTCTCCTCAGGATGGACAATGTGTTTCCACTCTAATACATCAACTGCCTAAGGCAATCTTGCTGAAATCACCAAGGACTTTTGGATTTAATGCTTGACTTTCCAGGGAATGAAAACTTAGTAGCAGATTGAAATTTGGGCTCCAGCCAAGATTCAAGAACAGGTAGTTTGATCCATCGCTATTTGGGAATCTCATGGGGAGATGGGGTCCCATCTCAATTGATTGTCCAGATTTATTTTACATCTATGGGCTGGATCATCTTGCAACGGCCAATGAAGCATTGTTTCAGACTTGGAAGGGATTGTATTGCCCTTACTGAATGATGCCCAGTGTCACCTTTCAGTTGAGGAGGCAGAAGCTGGAAGGGATTTTTAGTACCCACATTATGAAGGACCCATATGTTATTCCAGGTCTCCTTCTGTAGTCAACTTGTGAAACCCCAATATTCCATCTATTTTTCTGGACATTCTGCAGGACCCAGTGAGAAAAATACCTGCCAGTGGAACAGGGTGTCCCGTTCTTGCAGACAAGCGGACCTGCAGGAGTCGCCGGAAGATGCTGGCAGTTTAGTGATAAGCTACTTTCTATATTAACCACACTCAGATGACATAAACGAGTGTCTGGAATGGGAGATTCATCCCATGGGGCCAATGTTACATTTATCTTAAACATTTTGGCTAATCTAGCCTCTAAACTCCTCTCTTACAGAACTGTAAATACTCCCTATTTAGCAATATCTTTTCATTATGGTTCCTACGCTGATCTTTGGTGACTAAACTTTTGAGAGGCATAACATTCACTGATTCAAGTATGATGTTCTCTGGGATAGAGATTCTGTTTTGAAATTTCTTCAATTTTGGCTAGACAATGAGCTCTATTCAAAAAGGTAAATGTACACATGTGGATTTATATACATGTAAATCTAATCCTGCACCTTTACGTAAGTTTACACTTTTTCACTATTCATCACTTCTAAGTGTATATTTACACCCAAGCACATCTTCTCTGTGCACACATTCTCTGTTTGCAAAGCTCTGAATGGGTAATTTGCACATTATACTGCGTTCCAGAATGTGTCGGCTGCAAAAAAGGAAGTAAAAGCGATTCTTAAGACTAAATTCACCTGAACACAGACTAAGGATATTTGGTGATCGATCGTACCCGCTCTTTATGCTCGATTCTGACAAGGGTCCAACTTGTCAACCCAATCATGGTATTTGACAGTGGCACGACACACCCGGACTCAAAATGTTTTCAAACCTTATTGCTTTGCTTTATGTTGCTCAAGTTGCTATGTATTTATTCTACCAGCTTTCTTGTCCTATACAATTTTCCTCATCTACTGTAAAGCGCTCTGATATCCGCAAGGATCTTGTTCATGAATTTGAATTTGAATTTAAAATATTTATTAAGCGCAACGTTCACCATGCTGTTTCTTGGCGCTATGGAGGCAAAAATAGCAGTAAAACAAAAAACTGATGGGATAACAGGGAAGGAAAGAAATTTACATTGGGAAGGCTTGAGTAAAAAGAAGGGTCTTAAGATCTTTTCGAAAGGCAGAATAGTGTGTGGCCAAACGCAAGTGATCGGGGAGGGAGTTCCAAAAGGAAGGTGCCAAGACAGAAAAATTGGATCCGCCCCATTTCTTGCGTCTATACCGGGGAACCTGGAGGAGTGATTGAGTGGATGACCGTAGCTCACGGGCAGGGATGTACTCTTCGTGCTCTATAAAACTTACAAACAAATAATAATAATAAATTCAGACTTAGATGTGTAAACTCTCTGAAATCAAGGGGGTGGGGATATCTAAGACAGATGTTATTAATGTAAAGTTACTTATAACTAGTAACTTTTCAGACATAGGGCAGAGATCTACACCAACAGGGTGGAGCTCTCCCTATGATAAAGTTATTAGTTCTTTAAAATGTTTTTAATGTAAATTAAAAATATAAAGTCATAATTAAGTTAGACCTAATACATTGAAATAGTATAGCACATTAACTCTACAGAATAAAATGTTTATTGAATAATAAAATAATAAAAATATATTGGAATTTATAAATGTTTTAATATCAAAGTTTTGAAAAACTTGCTGGCCTTTTAATGTTTACTTAATATTACTTAATATTTCATAAATGTAAATAAGTTACGTGTTTACTCGAAAATTGTGCATGCAATTCCCATTCATTCCTATGGGTCTGTATTCCAATTAAGGAATAGCTTCCTATGGGAAGCTATTCCTTAATTGCGAATTGCAATTTGCAATTCCCAATTAAGGAATTGCAAGTATTTTAGCGATTCCTACATGCATAAGGAATTGGGATTCCTAAATAGCGATTTAAAAAAAAAAAATGACTCATCAGATATGATGCTTGCTCAGCAAAGTTTTAAAGCCTTCAATGGAGCCACTGCAATTGTGGCTCTGGTGAGCACACAGAGATTTTTGCCTGCCTCTGTGGCATGAGTTTAAGAGAAATAGAGCAGACCATATACTATATATCACAATATTCTGTATTGAATAAGATTACTCTTCGACATCCGGAGCTATAAGTGTTTATCACGTTTTTATACTTATTTATTATGTTATACAACGTGGAATATGGGCTCCATCATGTGACTAAGACTGATAATTATAGGCAATATATTTGTATTTTAGGGGCTACGGAACCTTGATCATTCAGGTAGCACTAACACTGAGACCCCATTACTGGGGCCCTTTAACATGGTCGAAGGGGCCTGGAAGAAGGTGCTGTTGCATGTGTTGAAATTATCTACAAGACTATATTCAAAATGCAATATGTTCAGCAGGGCTTTGGCTTTTCAATTTTCAGGATATATATCTCTGGGATCAGAAACAACCATATAGATTATTGCCGGGCATGTTTGTCCTAGTTAGAAACAGTAACAGATCCAGCAGAAATTATAGTGATTCTTGGGTCTGTCCAAATCTTTTTTTGGAGCTGGTTTTATTCTGGTTAAATCCTTTTTACAGGTGATAATTATTGCACTTTGCACTTTAGGAACGGTGGTCCCAATCATAGTTGCAAGTCAGGCTTGCATTTTACTCTACATATTTATTTATTTATTTTTCTCTGAATAATCATGATATGTATTACTATTTTATTGTGTCTTTTTATATTGTGGTGGTTTTTAATAACTTGAAACAATAAAAAAATCTATCAATCTATCTCCGACATTCAATGATACAACTGAGTTCTTAATTTTTATTTTAGAAGCATAGGTTAATGTAGGGGTATGCAGACAAAATATCGAACTTTTAATATCGACAAACACTAATATCGAAGTTTTAATATCGAAGGGACAATATATAGAAGTTAAGTAATATCGATATATTTAATATCGATATTAGTAATATCGAAGTTTAAAATATCGATGTAAGTAATATCGATGTTAATAATTTCGATGTTACTAATATCGATTTTTAAAATATTTTTGTGTATATTATTATGTATTTATTATGTTTTTAATTTAATTATATGTAATTCAATTACATTTTGAATTTTATTACTGTAGCGGGTTGTGGGTTTATAGGGGAATAGGGTGGGAAGTAATTTAATTATGTTAAATTATTTATTAATTAGTAGGAATTATAAATTAATATTTATTATTTGGTAAATATATTTAATTAATTGGTAATTAATTTTAATTAATTAAGTAATTGATAATTATGTTCTGTAGCGGGTTGTGGGTTTATAGGGGAAAAGGGTGGGAAGTAATTTAATTATGTTAAAGTAATTATTAATTAGTAGGAATTATAAATTAATATTTATTATTTGGTAAATATATTTTATTAATTGGTCATTAATTTTAATTAATTAATTAATTGATACTTATGTTCTGTAGCTGGTTGTGGGTTTATAGGGGAATAGGGTGGGAAGTAATTAAATTATGTTAAATTAATTATTAATTAGTAGGAATTCTAAATTAATATTTATTAATTGATAAATATTTTTAATTAATTAGTAATTAATTTTAATTAATTAATTAATTGATAATTATGTTCTGTAGCGGGTTGTGGGTTTATAGGGGAATAGGGTGGGAAGTAATTTAATTATGTTAAAATAATTATTAATTAGTAGGAATTAAAAATTAATAATTATTAATAGGTAATACGTTTTAATTTATTGGTAATTAATTTGAATTAATTGATAATTATGTTCTGTAGCGGGTTGTGGGTTTATAGGGGAATAGGGTGGGAAGTAATTTAATTATGTTAATTTAATTAGGAATTAGTAGGAATTATAAATTAATTTTTAATAATTGGTAATTAATTTTAATTAATTGATTAATTGATCACTATGTTCTGTATTGGGTTGTGAGTTTATAGGGGAATAGTGTGGGAAGTAATTTAAATATGTTAAATTAATTAGGAATTAGTAGGAATTATAAATTATGTTTAATAATTGGTAATTAATTTTAATTAATTGGTAATTAATTTTAATTAATTGATTAATTGATAATTATGTTCTGTAGTGGGTTGTGGGTTTATAGGGGAATAGGGTGGGAAGTAATTTAAATGTAATTAAGTAATGTTCTTTAATTAATTATTTTGTTAATTATCTAATTGTTAATTAATTATTAATTGTTAATTAAATATTAAATGGTATTTTTATAAAATCTTTAAATTACATATATTTTGCTCATCATGTTTTTAATAATTATGTATTGGTATTTGTAAATGGTTTATATCTATTTAATAGTAATTATTTAAAATAAAACATTTATTTATAAGTATGTTATTTTTACTCCTACGCTATCCAACACTTTCCCTACTGTTGCGCTCTTTGGAGTTGGAATAGTAATTATTACCCCTACGCTATCCAACACTTTCCCTACTGTTGCACTCTCTGGAGTGGGAATAGTAATTTATACCCCTACGCTATCCAACACTTTCCCTACTCTTGCACTCTCTGGAGTGGGGATAGTAATTTATACCCCTACGCTATCCAACACTTTACCTACTGTTGCACTCTCTGGAGTGGGAATAGTAATTGTTACCCCTACGCTATCCAACACTTTCCTTACTGTTGCACTCTCTGGAGTGGGAATAGTAATTTATACCCTTACGCTATCCAACACTTTCCCTACTGTTGCACTCTCTGGAGTTGGAATAGTAATTTTTACCCCTACGCTATCCAACACTTTCCCTACTGTTGCACTCTTTGGAGTGGGAATAGTAATTGTTACCCCTACGCTATCCAACACTTTCCCTACTGTTGCACTCTCTGGAGTGGGAATAGTAATTTTTACGCCTACGCTATCCAACACTTTCACTACTGTTGTGCTCTTTGGAGTTGGAATAGTAATTATTACCCTTACGCTATCCAACATTTTCCCTAATGTTGCACTCTCTAGAGTGGGAATAGTAATTGTTACCCCTACGCTATCCAACACTTTCCCTACTGTTGCACTCTCTGGAGTGGGAATAGTCCTTTTTACCTGTACGCTATCCAAAATTGAAATACATTTTTTTATTACTTTTACATTGTTATTAATTGTTATTTATATTATTATGTTATGTATATAAATTTATTTGTAATTTAATATATTTTCATTTATTTATAATGTATTAAAATAATTATTTTACAGTTAATATTAATTAAGTATATACTATGTATTATATTTATATTATAATAATTTTTTATTACATTATTTATTAATTTTAAATATTATAATATATTTTTAACTATGTTTATTATATTTATAAGTATTATTTTCTTAATATTACATTTTCTTAAATAAAAAAACGATATTTTCTAAAAAACGATATTTTTAACATCGATATATTTTTTTGACATTTTTGTACTTACCTTGTTAGAGATAGGATCCCAATATTATTGTCCTCGATATTTTTGTTGCGATATTTTGTTACCTCGATATTTTCGTAGTCGATATTTTGTCATAGAATCAATGTAGGTATTAGTGTTTAAAAGATGTATACACTTACACTTTCCCAAATAAGCCTGTGTAACAAAAATGTAAATTACAAACTCAATTGTATCATTGAATGTCAGAGATTAATCTCATGTGATACAAAATTTGTGATATATAGTATACAGTCTGCCCTATTCCTTTTTAACTGAACTTACAATTGTGAGTTTGGGGATATTGCCCACTCTCTAGGGTAAGGCAGTACACTTATGTATTAGACAAATTTAGGGAAGCGTAGTCCCCTGGTTTCTATGCCTTTCCTCTTCTAAAAAACACTCTATGGCAGTTGGTGTTCTGCCAGAGCAAAGGAGTATAACCCTCTAGTGCCCTGGTGGACTGACCTCCATACTCTAAATAAAGACTTAAGGGCCAGGTTGAAGAGGCATTTTACTGGTTGCAAATGACCCATCGGGCCGCTTGCAACCGGTAAAATGCTTTTTGGCATGTACCAACCATATTTTGCAAGTTGGTAACCTATTACTGACTTGCAAAATAGGGTTTGCGAGTCGCTATTAGGTAGGGGCGTGTTAAGGGTGTCTCTTCCTAATAGCGAGTCACACTGGTATGTAGCGATGTTTTGCTACCAGAAATGTGGCCACAAAAACATTCTCAGTTACCACCATCTTCAAGTTGGTGGTAAGCCATTCGCAAACTGGAAGGGCTCCCCTTTGTGAACGTGGGGGCCAACATGTTTTGAGGCAGGCAGTGGTCCTGCTCTTAAAAAAATTAAAGGATTTTTTTTCTTTTTTAAATACATCCCATTTTCCTTTAAGGAAATCAAGCTGCATTTCAAAGTAAAAAACTGGTTTATTTTAAAAGCAGTCACAAGCATGATGGTCTGCTGACCCCAGCAGGCCACCTTCCCTGTGAGGGCTGGCCATTTCCAATGGGCAGCAAATAGACCTGGCTCATGAATAATAATGAGGCAGGTACCTTATGGCCTATTGGGAATCGCAAACAGTGTAAAACACACTGTTGTACATTGCTGTTTGCAATTTCCTAATAGAGAATTACAAAAATGTGTTATTAGGAGATTGCTAATGGAAGTTTATGCACATCTGGCCCCAAGTTTGCAAATTTGAAACATCAAGAACCTTTATCTGGCCTTAGAGCAAAACAAACTTGCCACATTTTCTACTAGCTAGGAAATCCTTTTTCGGCAAATCAAACCATAGAAGAAAATAGCAGAACTTGACCTAGATGAAAATAACACAACTGCCAAGGTACAAACCATGAGTGTCTTCAAGCAAAGTTTTCCATGCAACATTTGAGCAAACATTTCTAATCCTAAATAAGACATTTTCTTTAGAAAGCGGAACATCTGATGTTCAAACAGGTGACACTAAAATCTTTACCTTGCATAACTCATTTAAAATAACATAACTTCAGTGCAGAGGTATATTAAGCATTTTCCTTTGATTTAGCCCTAGAAAAAGTGTGCCCTGCTTCTTGGCTCTGAATCAGAAGGGGTGCACTCAGAGTGTGTAAACACTCCATTTCAAAGGACAAACAGATTAATGAAACTGACAGCCTCAGCGCTCTCCGGACCCTCGCCGCTCCCGGCATTTTATCCTGACTGAATCCTGGTTTCCTGCAAGAATTCATGTGGAGGACGTTTGGCTGATGACCCTGGCACTTTTCAGAAATCGATTTGGACATTGGATTCCTGAGATACGGTGATCTGAGCTTTTGGGCTCCGCCCTTGAGGTGCGCCCGGGACGGGGTGCGGTTCTGTGGCCGTCCTGGAATTGAACAACAGCGGCAGGAGAACAAGCCTTGTGGGTCCCCCTCCTAAGTTTCGGTTTCGATTCTGTTTCGACTTGGGCCGACAGTGTGCGTGTCGTACAGGGACTGATACTTGGAGGCAGCTCGGCTGTTGGGCCTTCCTGTGGACTATTTGCTGGTTTGGCGACCTCTACCCGTGTGGAGCCCTTTTTGGAACTTTTGGTCCTGCGATTTGGGTGTCGGGCCCGTTGACCCTGGTGGCTCGCCTTGTGACGCATCTTCAAAATGGCGGGCAGAGGGGACAGGGAGACGCGCAAGACGAAAACACCTTTGCGCGGAGCTCCGGTTCAATCAAATGTTATGGACCGCTATACCCATTCTAAGGGGTCCCCCGGAACTGCCCTGCCTGCTCCTGTTACAGCGTCCGATCGAGTTTTGGAGGAGTCGGCGGAGCCCTCCCTGCAGGACATTATGGGCGCCATTTCGGGCGTGAGGGAATCCATCGGCCTACAGTACGAGGCCCTGGCCCATAAACTTGACACTGTGGCTATTGAAGTGAATCTGATTCGTGCTGATCTCGGCAAGACGAATGAAAGGGTACAATCATTGGACATTAAATCGTCCAGCCTCACGAAGGACGTGTCGGAGCTCCAGACGGAGGTTGGGAATCTCCGTCGGGTGAACGACTTCATGACCCGACGCCTGGAGGATTTTGAAAACAGGGCACGTCGCTGCAATGTTCGTCTGGTTGGTGTACCGGAGAACCCAGAACCCCACTCGGTGGATCTCCTGGTTGAAGATCTGGTCTTGAACCTCTTGCCCCTTCTGGTCTTACTAAGTTTTTCACAGTGGAACGTGCACATCGTGTTCCGGGGGGCAAAGGTAAGCCGGGAGCCCCGCCGAGACCTATTGTGGCGAAGCTTTTCCACTATAGAGACCGGGACGCTATCCTGCAGGCTTCGCGGGTGAAGGGCCCGGTGGCCTTTGAAAATGCCACGGTGAACTTCTACCCGGACTTTTCTCAACAAGTTCAGAGACAACGGATGGAATTTCGTGGTGCAAAGAAACGTCTTCGGGACCGGGGCCTACGCTATGCTATGCTCTTTCCCACCAGGCTTCGGGTCGAGTATAACGAGCGTACCCTTTTCTTTGATAGACCAGATGTTGTTAATGACTGGCTGGACTCCTTGCCTGACCGTCCTCCTGAGACTGAGCCCGCCGCTCACCCTGGTGGTGCCGAAGGTGGTGCGGAGATCTGACTGTTCGGCTCTCATGTCTTGCTTTGAATACGTTTTCAGGAGTATTGGCCGGCGTTCCTCTACAACATAATTATCTTGTCTTTAGTTTGTTCCCTTTAGTTCTTGGTGTGGTCGGGGGGCGGGTGGAACGGGGGCCTTTCCTCCTCCGGGGTCTTTGTGTAGAATAGGGGTCCTAGGGCGACAGGCACACTGCAGGTTGGGGTGGCTCTTTAGCTTTTTGCAGGGGTGCAGGGTGGGGGGTGTTCCTTTTCAGTTTGGGGGAGGGGGGTTGGGAAGTTCTTTCTTTTCTGTGTGTTGTTTTCAAGGCGGATTGCTCCTGTGTTTACTGCTGTTTCTGATGTCGTGCTCATGGACGTGGGGTCTTGGATCGGGTGGATGGGATGGGGGGTAGAGGGTTAAAATTCGTTTCCTGGAACGTTAACGGTCTGGGAGATCGTATTAAGCGCAGTGTGGTTTTGAAATGTATACGACGTTTATCACCGGACATTGTTTTCCTGCAAGAAACTCATTTGATTGGAAATGTTTGTTATGCAATGAATAGGTGGGGCTACCGCCTTGTGGCGCACTCGGGGTTTACCTCTGGTTCCAGGGGTGTGGGTATCCTTGTTCGAACCTCCCTCCCCCTGGCAATTGATGAGGTGATTCAAGATGACCGAGGGAGGTATGCGGTCTTGGTGGGTAGATATGAGGGCCGCACCCTATCTCTCTTCAATGTTTATGTCCCCCCGGGTTTGCAGACTTCCACTTTCACTGATTTGGGCCGCGTCTTGTTAGATCTCCCTAATAGTACTCTCTTCCTGGCCGGTGATTTTAATTCGGTGCTTTCCGGCCTTCACGATCGCCATCCCCCTAGGGATACTCCGGCTGCTCAGCAGTGGCTGGGTGGGTTTCTAGATACCTTTGGCCTTGTGGACTGCTGGCGACTGTTGCATCCCACTCAGCTTCAATACACATTCCACTCTGGGGCACATGGCAGTTTGTCTCGGCTGGATTATTTCCTGATGCCCGCGGCCCAGTCGTCGGCGGTCAGTGAGATTTTGCATTTGCCAAGGGGTATCTCTGACCACTCACCGCTCTGGCTTCGTTTTGAGGTTGGGGTGGAGACGGCGGGCCGAGTTGCTCCCATTAACCCATGGTACCTTTCCTCCCCTGAGACCCGTAGCCTCTTGCTCAAGTCCATGGATGCGTATTTCCTGGACAACGAGGGGTCGGTCTCTTCGGCTGTGTCCCTGTGGGAAGCCTTTAAAACGGTGATTCGTGGACAGGCCCTTTCCTTGATTGTTGCAGCAAAGAAAGCCGGGAAAAGGGAGGTGGTAGACCTTGAGGGGGAGATTTCGGCTTTGGAGGACGGACTGGACTCTGGTGTCACACCTGAGAAACTTCACGCCCTGGGTTTGAAGCAATTTGCCTATAAATCCCTGGTCACGGACGCTGCAAAGGTGATGTTTCGAGAGCAACAAGGCAGGTTATATGATGTGGGTGATAAAGCGGGTAAACTCCTAGCGTGGTTGGACAAGAAAGAAAGAGTTAATCGTGTGGTGCCCGTGATTCAGTCTGCGAGTGGTGAGAATGTGACTGACCCGATTGCTATTGTTGACCGTTTTGCCGAATATTTCCGTGTTGTGTATGCTCCCGTGTCTGTGAGGGATGTGGCTGATTCTCGCCTTCTGTTGCGTGATATAACTCTGCCCTGTGTCTCCGACTTGGACCGTATTGCTTTGGACTCCCCTTTTACGGCTGATGAGATAGCTACTGCTATCCGTTCGCTTCGCTCGGGCAAAGCATTGGGCCCGAACGGGTTGCCTATTGAGTTGTATAAGTTACGTCCCGATAAGATGGCGCCGTATCTCCGCGATATGTTTTTAGAGTCCCGAGAGCGCAACATCCTTCCCTACGATCAGCGTCTGGCGACGATTGTCGTCATCCCCAAAGATGGTAAACCGCGGGACCTTTGTTCCTCATATAGGCCTATATCCCTGTTAAATGTTGAACCCAAGGTTTTGGCGAAACTTTTGGCGTCCCGTCTTCTGTCGGTTCTTGGTGACCTGGTCCATCCAGATCAATCTGGTTTTATCCCGCATCGCAACACTGCTTTGAATCTACGTCGCCTTCACGGCGTGATATCGAGGGCGGGGCTGCTGACGGAACCGGCCATTTTGGCGTCTTTGGATGCCTCTATGGCCTTCGATACTGTGGAGTGGCCCTATTTATGGGCGACTCTTGAGAAATTCGGATTCGGGTGCGAGTTTATTAGCTGGATTAAATTGTTGTACGCGGAACCTCTGGCGCAAGTTGTGGTGAATGGTAGGGTGTCGGCTCCCTTCTCCTTGGGTAGGGGCACCCGCCAGGGTTGCCCCTTGTCTCCGCTGCTGTTTGCACTCGCTCTTGAACCATTGGCGGCCTGGCTTCGGTGGGAACCGTCCCTTAAAGGGATTCGTTGGGCCCCGGACTTTGAAGACCGTGTCTCGCTTTATGCGGACGATATCCTCTTGTATCTTACCTCCCCTCGTAAGTCTTTATCCGTTTTATTTGACGTTCTCGCGTCCTTTGGTGCTAACTCGGGCCTTGTAATTAACTGGGCCAAGTCCTGTGTATACGTTTTATCTGGTGTCTTGCCTCCGTTGCCGAGTAGGCTTCCCATTCAGGTGGCCCAGGATGGCTTTAAATACTTGGGGATCTTTGTTACTTTGGACTCGTCCCTTCGCTTTGATCGTAATCTCCTTCCCCCGTTACTTAGACTACGTTTGGACGTTGCCCGCTGGCGTAAACTTCCCTTATCTCCTCTGGGTCGGGCGGCCCTGTTTAAAATGATGTCATTGCCGCGATTTCTCTATGCTCTCCAGAACTTTTATGATCCTATCCCTAAGACCTACTTTCGGGAGATTGAGAGTCTTCAGAGACAGCTTATTTGGGATGGGCGTCCGCGCATTGCTCTCGCGAAACTTTCCATCCCATGGTATGACGGGGGCATGGCGCTCCCCGACATTAAGAGATATTATTGGGCCTCCGACCTGTCTGCCATCAATCACGTTATGTTTTCGCCGGGTCGTAATCCGGCGTTCGAGATGGATAAACTTCAGCTTCCGGGAGGTGATTTTAACAGAGTGCTTTACTCTCGCTCCGCCGGGCGCCATCTTGTGGGACCTACATTGACTGCTTTGACTGTGTGGCGCGCTGCGAATGTGAGCTTGGGATGGGAAGATCGCTTGACGTTGGCGACACCGCTTTATGCTTCGGAACGTCTGGGCGGTCTCTGGTCTACCAAGGGTTTCGACCGTTGGGATGTGATTGGGATTTGTAAGGTGGGGGATGTGTACTCTAAGGGTTCTGTGCGGTCGTTTCAGGCCCTCCAGGCTGACTATGGCCTGAATGGTCGGGAGTTCTTTCGTTATCTACAGGTCAGACACGCCCTTGCTTCGGTATTTGCTCCTGGTGAGATTCCGCCTGATTCTTCCCCCCTTGAAGATCGTATCCTCGACGGGCATCTTCCTGATAGTACTATCTCCCTGATCTATAAGAAGTTGATTAATAATCGGGCCGACCTACTGGCCCGACTTCGGGAAGCGTGGGTGGGCGATGGGTTGGAACTTGATGATGAGGACTGGCAATCGGCCCTCTCCTCCCCGAAGGAGGTGGCTATTCCGGCTCGTCTCCGTCTGGTTCAACTTAAGATCCTTCATCGGGTGTACGTTACGGGACCGCGACTGGTGGTGATGGGCTTTTCCTCCGACGGGTTATGCAAGCGTGGCTGTGGTTTGAGTGCAACTTTTTTGCATATTCTTTGGGAGTGCCCGATGGTGGCTGCTTATTGGACGACTGTGCTTGAAGTGATGGCTGTGGTGACAGGTGTGTCCTTGCGTCCGGAACCTCGTCGCTGTCTTTTGAATGTTTGGGAACCCACCGACTACTCGGTGGCCCAGACCAGATGGGCCACCCTGGGTTATATGGTTGCGAAGCGGGATATCGCACAACTCTGGGGGGCCTCTAGGCCCCTTGACGCCTCGAAATGGGAGGATAATATGGACTGGTCCATGTTCCGTGAGAAGACTGTCTATGTGGCCAGGGGCAGACCCGGGGCGTGGACGAAGGTTTGGGGTCAATGGAATGACTACCGTGGCGACATTTGTACTCCTCCCCTTGTAGGCACTGCTGAGATTACCCTGTCTCCCTAGGCGAGCGTTCCTGGAACCTTCTATATAGGGGTTGTACTGGTGTATCCGGTCCTCCCCTCTGATCTCCTCGCCCCTCCCCCCCCCCCCCCCGATCTCCTTGGAGCTTGGAGCTCCGTTTATGTTCTCCTGCTGCTATAACCCCCCCCTTTACGTCCTTTGGGCTGACTGACAGTACTATATTTTCGCCTTTTTGTGTGCTTGTTCTTTCATATAAAATAAAATCTGTTTTGTCCTGTATTTCGTGGGGAGTATTGCAATGTTGGTCGATTGTTGCCTATGCGGGCAGGTATCTTGTATTTCGACTCTTCTTTAGCGGCCAGCCCGTGTGGTTGTAGGCCCATCCTTGTATTTTTTGTGCTTACTCCAATAAAGGTTTTAAAAAAAAAAAAAAAAAAAGAAACTGACAGCCTCATAGAGCTGCTATCCTGGATCCTCTAAGGATGTAACATAACATATATAGCAGTGTTCCCCAAACTGTGAGTTGTGACCGACTGGTGATTTGGAAGCTGAAATTGGTGGGTTGGAAAAGTGTGAGCAATAAATAAATATTCCTTTATCTTGTCCCATTTGCTGGTGCTTAAAAGACAAGTCGCATGTCAGGCTATGTCTATTGACAAGAGTCTGCTTATTCTTTTAATATGGGGTTTGGTGTTTACTTTTCTTTCTTTGAGTTCAAAGTAAGAAGAGTTTCTAAATGAAATAGGGGACAATCTTGCCAGAATGCAGGGAGTTTGAATGGAAAGACTGTAGGATGTTGTTTATTAGCAACACACAGCAAAATGTAAATATGTAAGTGTTAGAACTGGGGTCTCTAGTTTGACCAAATAGGGACCCTTGCTTCTAGTCAGGGTAAAGGGGTACAGATCCAAAATAACCCCTGCTCACCCCCTTGGTAGCTTGGCACGAGCAGACAGGTTTAACTCAGAGGCAGTGTGTAAAGCATGTGTGAACACATACAGTAATACAGTGAACACTACAAATGGACACCACACCAGTTTAGAAAAAATACGTAATCTTTACTAGACTTAACACAAGACCAAACGACAAAAATCAACAATACTGTAATCAAAAATAGACTTTAAAATGGTAGAAATAGCTTAGTTCAATGTAGATGGTAACTGCGACACTTTACTTTGAAAGTACCTTGGATGCGTCACACAATACAAACAAAAGAGTCGCAGGGAAGGTGATGCGTCGGATCCTTGCTTCGGGGGAGGCGATGCGTCGGTTCCTTACTGCAGCGCTGGGGAGGTAATGCGTCGGTTCCTTACCGGAGAGGAGGTGATGCGTCGGTTTCTTACTGTGTTCCGGTGCTATACAACAAGATGGCGCAGCGATGCGACGATACGGTGCGATGCAAGAAAATGGCATCTCGATGCAATGCAACAATGTTGGATGTGATGCTTGCACGCCCGATGGCCGTGCGGCACACTCGGTAACTTCTGAGCCGCAACAGGCCCTGCGACGCGCTTCTCCGGCGATGCGATGGCAACCTCTGCAGCGGCGACACTCTTCTCTGGGGATGCGACACGTTTCGTCGATGATGCGACGGCAAACAGCTGCAGCAGCGGCACGCTTCTTCGGCGATGCTATGGCAACTGCTGCGGCGGCGACACGCTTCTCCTCGTTGTGTCACGATTCCAGCTCCCAGCAACTCGCAGTCTCTTCAGAGGGCCCAAACAACAGTAGGCACCTCTCTGCAGGCAGAATTCCACAGCAAGGGAATTCAGGGGAACATGTGATGAAGTCTTGTATCCCTGAGACTTCAGGCAGGAGGCAAGCTCAGTTCAAGCCCTTGGAGATTCTTCTTCAAGATTGCAAAAGTATGCACAACGTTCCTTTTCTCCTTTCCTTGGCAATAAAGTAACCACTGCAGGCCAACCCCAACAGCACAGCACAGGGGCAGTCTCCTCCTTCAGCTTCCTTGGTTCTTCTCCTTGGCAAAGGGGTCATCTTGATTCCCAGAAGTGATCTAAAGTTCTGGGGTCTGGCCCCAATATTTATACTGCAAAGTCCTTTGTCTCTGAAGGCAAAGTGTGTCTGCACCTAGTCCAAACCAGTTCTGTGCAGTCCTGGAGCACTTTATTTACAGGACTCCTTCTTTCCTTTTTCAGTGTGGGCCAGGGTTATCACACACACCACAGGAGGTGGAGCCAGCATTGTGGAGTGCAGGCACAGCCCTATTCAGGCCAAGGTGCTACTCCTCCCACCACTCCTCATGCAGATAGGTCTATTCAGCCTTGTGCTGGCTCACCCTGTCTCCTGAAGCCACCCCAGCCCCTGTCACTCAAAAACCAGACATGGAATACACAACCTAGCAGAGGCAGGCTTGGATGGTTTGGCAAGAAAATACCTACTTTCTAAAAGTGGTGTTTTCAAACACAGAATGCTGAAACCAACTTAACTAATTCTGAAATGTGTTGGGAACAAAGATTTGATTAGGTTCAAAACAAATTAAGTTACTCTGTATGGTGAGGTACAATTGATAAATATTCACAGAAAACCTTATTTCCGCACATTATCGTTTGTCTGCTATATAGCTTTATAAGTAAAACTGCATGTTTTAACCCCTGACTGCGGCGCAAATATGCCGCGGTGCGGGCGGGGGGGGCTAGGGGGTGGGTGTGGCGCTGCGGTGCTGATGCCGGCTCCTAAATCATGGTGGGCGTGTGCTAATGATGGCCGGGAGCTGTCTGAACTCCGCCCACTAATTAATTCGCACAGGTGGGGAATTAACACCGCGTGGGAGGAGCGGCAACGTGCGGACAGCTCCGGCCATCATGAGCACACGCCTACCGTGACTCATGACGGCCAGGAGCTGTCATGAGCACCGAAGACTTTAAAGGTAGGTGGGTCTCCAAACTATGTAATTCTAAAATGAATATTGACGTTCTAAAAGGTTTTCGAAGAATAGATATATAGCATTGTGAAATACAAAATATATTTGTAGTTTCTAGGCAGAACAAGAAAGCCAAAATGGTACTATGAGTGGACACTGAGTCACCGCCACTGCTTTTGCAGCAGTAAGAGAAAGCATAGCACACATGTATATAATTCAGGAAGATGAGAGGATGGCATATTGAAAGATGTTTTAAAATTGGAGCCCAAACATTTCTAATAACCTAGGTCAATGTATTATCTTTTAGGCAATTTTTATATTTTATATGTTCACAGTTAACATTATTTTTTTCTGTGACAAATTGCAGTTCTCTCTGGTGTCCATACATACAGAAGAAAGGTGACATCCCAGTACCTGAGTTCTCAGTATTATGTTAATTCTGCTAATCACAATGTCATAATCCAGTGTTTTTGTTGTTAGGCTTGGCCACTTACAGACTGTTGGACACATTGGTTCAATCTTTCAGTTGGTTCATCTGTCTGCAAGGATAACTAGTAGTAAGGTGAACTTCCTGATCTGATACTTCCCACAAATCAGACCAAAACCTCAATTTGAATAGGATGCACTATTAGTAATTAAGGCTTATGGAATACAATGTAGTATAATGATGGGATGTACATAGATTGGTGGTAGTTGCTTTGAAATGGGTAACCCTGGTAATTCGATAAAATGGCCCATTTTAATTAATTCTATACAGCCACCAAATTAAAGTACAATTGTGACTTTAAGATAACTCTACTATACAATACTAAATTGTCAGCCTTGTTTTGGGCGGAACAGCAAATGGTCCAAAAAGTAACCCTGGGCGTAGTGGGTGTAGCGGGGCTATGCAAAGGTCCACAGAGTCTCAAACAAACTCCGTGAAGGTCCACATGCACGCGCGCCCGCTCATTTCTCAAGAAATGCACATGCGCGGGCGCACGCACGTGCTCAGTTTTCACCAGAATTACCTATACGGCAAGGAAGATGAGGACTGCAGCCCGGGGACGCCGCAGTACATAGGTAAGTGGTTTTAAATGTATTTTTACTTAATGTTTACTTACTTGTAATAGTGGGGGTGGAGGCGGGGTCTGGCTTACTCCCGCCCACCCACGGAGTGTGCGGAGATTTGCCTTCTCTGCGTTGAACGCGGAGAAGGTAAATCTCCGCACACTCCGCAGGGGGAGCGGAGGTCTCTGCTCGGGGTTACTAAAAAAGACCAACAGGGTTAAAATGGGAAGTCTTTATCTGGGTGCATTGGTTCATATCAGCGAACAGTCTTCGCCACCCAAATATCTCCACACTGCTGCAAACATTTTATCTAGTTTAGGTTGCCCTGCAGTTTTAGATTCATGAAGCCAATTCATAGTTGTCTTAGCTGAATTTACAAGCACATATCCTTCCCTTGAAACAGTATTCCATCTGTTCTGTTCAGTGATTGAAACTTCCTTACTTACCAACCTAATTTGTGTACATTTGTGTACTTTTGACAAGAATGATTCCAGATTACTTAAGGCTATGGTATGACAGTTGGAAGTTGTGGATTGCAAAACTAATAGCGAGTCATTTCTTAATGTATCCTCATTTTCAGATTAATTCTGCCAAGCAATGTGTCTGTTTTACCTTTATTGGGACTTGGTTTGTAATTAATTACAACATCATAATTGGAAAACAATAAGGTCTGTATGAAATTTGCCATTTCTGCAGGGTCACCCCTATGTTTTCCCTTTTCCTGGACCCTATACTTTTGATAGTTGTAGAAAATTGTGAAGTTTACCCATGCTAACACTCCACTTTTCAACATGGTAACACTGAAATACTCCTAACTGGCATATGTAACTTGCCTATAAGTACCTAGTAAAAGGTATAACGTGTGCCCAGTGCCTGTAAGTTAAATGCCACTAGCGTACTACCACATTCATTAAGTCACTCAGTACAGTGACATTGCAACTATGAATGCAGGCCTGACATTTGTAGCTTGGCTGTTGTAGTTTTAAACTGCAAATTCGATCTGTCAAAATTGCCCCTGTTGACAGGTCAAGACATTCCTTTTAAATATTTAGAAGCCACCCTATGCAGACATTATTGCCCATAAGGCAGGGTGCATGGTATTTAAAAGTAATACATGGAGGTATTTAATGTTAAACATGTCCTTACAGTAAAAAAGCCCCAACAGCTATTGCTGATATAGGAAGGTTGACTATTCCATAGGAAAATACTGGATTACACTTTTATGTTATAATAACAATTTCAATTAGGAAGCAGCTGAAAACATATTTCGATAACTAGATTTAATACGTATTAAACTTCTAATTCAATTTGAAGTTGGATTTGTGATAAAATTGTGGGAAATATAGCTTTAGAAGTTACCTTTTCCATGCCTAAAGCCTCTGGAGGTCCGTTTGCAGTTGCTCTCCCACCTCTGCCAACCGGTAATTAGGATCTGAATAGGTGTCAATGGGTGTTAAGTACCTCCCATTAGCAAACAATAGACTAACCTGAATGGGCAAAGATGACCCCTCTAAACCTGAGGGCTGTATGCAAGGTGGGGCAGTAAGCATCATTTTTGACATTAGAGTGTACAATCCTGCTTGAGTGTCAAAACCTGCTTTGCAGCTCTGCTGGGGTTTTATATGTAACACTTGGGGCACACTTCAAAGAGGCATCCCCTATCACAGGCAGACTCCACTCACTGTGGGTCTCTTTTTTTTATTATACTGTTAAATCCTGTTGGAGTGACAAATCCTGCTTGACAGGTCTGAGACCTGAGAAAAGTGTAGAGGACTGAAACTGCTCACCCTTGTGTACCCAAGAGCCTGTGAAAGCCACAGGGATACAACAAGCTGCAAGAAAATGTCCCCTACAAATGTCCAGCTGATCAGTAGAAACTAGACCTGGACTGGGCACTCATGTTGATATCTGCCTGCCACCCTATGAGTCTCTGATTGCCTCTACAGGGGTAGTGGGGGCTTTAGAACTGTACTCTGGGGGTGGATTGGGAATTAAAGGACTGAAGTCCGAAGGTAAAATCTATGACCAGGATGAACTGATTGGTGCCTGGACCTACCTGTGCCCTTCTGCTGGCCTCAACTGGAGTGAGTGCTGGTCCCCAACAGCTGCCCTCAGGTCCTGGACTCTTGGCTGGCAACAGCTTCTGAACAGCAGGTGAAACTGAAGATGTTTTGGGCTCCTTGCGACCGTGAAGTCGGCTGTTTGCACTGAAAGATGGCAGTCTGTGACACCCGCCAACGCAGACCTCCAGCAGCTAATGCTCTCTGCGCCGGTCCCGACAGTCCACGTCAGCAGTGACAACTTGCGTCAACTGCTAGCATGAAGCTCTAGCAATGACAGGCTCTATGTCAGGTGTCTCAAGCCAGTCAAACACGAGCTACCAGTAGCTCATAGACACCTTCAGAATAGCTCCCAGCCTTGAGTTCTTTTTTAAATAAGTTCAGTTACATTTTCATTTTAAAGTGAAGGATTCCTGAGTTTATTTTGCATTATCACCATGCTGCAGATAGCAGGGCCTTATAATGAGCAGAGCTGGAGTCAGATTTATTACCCTGTCTGGGGCACAGAGGGGCAGAAATGACTCACTGAGGTATTTTAACTCTTAAATAAAATTCCTTGTCAACTTAGTATTGAAGAATGAGAACAAAAGAATGTTTCCGAATGCTTTGAAATGGGAGAAAGTTAAAATGAGGAGTTACCTTACTGTTTAAGTCAAGACCTCATTTGAACTTTCTCCCATTTCAAAGTGCCGCATTTACAAACAGCAGGCCTCTTGCTCTCAGTGGGCAGAAGACACCGTGCCATATTTATAACTGAAAAATACAATCATTTTTTGTTTAAATGGGAGAAATTTGAAGTGAAGAAAAAAATTCTATAAAACATTAAGGCCCTTATTATGAGTATGGCTCCTCGGCGGTCCACCCACTCGATTACAAGACTGCTGCCACCGCCAGGATCTTGGATCCGGTAGTGGAGAAAGTGGTAGGCTATAGAGGCTGTGCCAATGCTGGCTCCACCATGGTGATTACAACCTGCCTTTCCACTAACCTTTTCATGGCACTGTGTGCCATACACAATCTGGTGCATAGTACACAGTGCACCTGACGTGTAAGTGGCGCTGCACTGCCGCGGCATGTGCTGCAGGCTCACTTTATAAGCGAAGCATACCGTCTCTGTTCTACTGCTGCCGACAGGGGCGTAACACAGGTCCCCGTGGTGTGGGGGGCCCCCCAAGCTCCAGGGGTCCCCTCAGCACAGCACTCTGGCTGCAGAGCTCCTGATTGAACCTGGAGGGGGCCCCCTCCATGCGCCTTGCAGGGAGGCCCACTCAAGTTTTGTTACGCCAGTGGCCGCTGACACACTGCCAGCCCAACAGTAATGTCATAATATGGTGGCCGGACCGCCAATCTCCTAATGGGGCCCTAAGTCTTAATATTTTTCTCTACTCTCAATTAAGCAAATTGCATCTTAATATTTTATGAAGCATTTTTCTTCACGTTGAACTCCTCACATTAAAATAAATAGTTGTATATTTCTGTTATAAATTTGGCACTGTGTCTACAGTCCACTGGAAGCTAGATGCCTGCCGTTTTATGGAATCCATATAAACATAAAGTTAACTCTTTGGTTTAATTTTTTCCCATTTCAAAGTGTCACCTTCACACACAGTATGCATCTTGCTCCCCGAGGCCGGTAGACACGGTGTCATATTTATGACAGAAAAATAAGCCATTATTTTAAGTGGGAGGAATTTAAAGTGGCGAAAATGTTCCATATAATGGAAATTTTTGCAGAACGTTTTTCTGCACTTGAAATTTTTCCCATTTAAAAAATATGGTTGTATGTTTGTGTTATACATGTAACAAAGCTACTTATAGCAAAGGGTAGGTTCTGTGCCACAAGTACATACTACACAGACTTATCAGTCACCCATACACAAATGTTCCATTCATATGCACACATGTTCATACATTCAAAAAGATCACGATCTCACTGACACACATGGCAGCCCTGTCATAGTGCCCCTAGTCAAAGTATTCTGTTCAAATCATAGTATTTGGCTCTATGAGCATTAGGTTTAGTGAATGTAGCTGGACTTGGGGGTGTCTGACAACATTACACAAGTTGCTTGGCCTTCAGTAGCTCATGGTGATTTTCACCGATCAGAAGTATCTCTCACTACAGAAAATGTTGGATACCCCTCCTGTACGTGCCCCAGCAGTGACAGTCCCCAACACCGGACCTGCTCCTTGCACTGACAATGGTATTCTGGCTTCCCAGCCAACACAAACCCCTACCTGCAGCTCATAGCTTGGACCTGGACCCTAAAAGGTGAACTCTTCAGTGGGATGACCCTGGTTCCTGTATCCAACCCGCACTCCAATGCTCCTGAACTTGTGACTTTACCCCGGTGCAGTGCGAAAGGATAAATGTGAGTGGCTCTTTATGCTTTTTGGCACTATTTTCATCTATTGCTTTAAAAATGATTAACTCTGTTTCCGCTGATTTGATTTTTGTTGTTTCAGTGTTATTTGAAAATTTTAAACTTCCTCTAGTTTTGTGAATTGTTTTGGGATTGTTCCTGTGTTGTTCCTGTGTTATGTTTTCACTTTATTACTGCTTGAGTGCTGCATTAACACCTTACACATTGCCTCTACGTTAAGCCTGACTGTTTTGTACCAAGCTACCAGAGGGTTGAGCACAAGTGATCTAGTGACGTTTGTAGTTCACCCTGACAACGTTTTGCGATTATTAGTTGAGTACTTGATTACTTACATTGCATGGCAACTGCATTAAAACAGCATGACACAGAGTTCTTCAATCTGTGAGGCGTACCCCCCTAGGGGGGTTGCAACACCTTCTCAGGGGCGGCGCGAACTCCACTGTAAGAGCTTACCTTTCATTGTTTCCTAATCGATGGGGCACAACGTAATTTCGAAAGAAAGCTAATTCCAAGAGCTGAAATGTTCCTGTGTTGTGAAACCGAAAGCGAAACATTTCAGCTCTGAGAATTAACTGTGCCGGGATGGTTCGTTTTTCACAGAAAGAAAGCAAAGTTTATCTTTAAATTACATTAACCACATCCATGCTCATGACGAGCTGAGCTCGTCATGAGGCACGGCGCTCCGGTGCTCATGACGAGCTCAGCTCGTTATGAGCCGTGGAACGCTCACAGGCGGGGATAATTCCCCTGCTGTGCTGAGCGTTCCACAGGAACGGGTGTGGTCATGACGAGCTCAGCTCGTCATGAGCATACGAGCGCCGTGCCTCATGACGAGCTCAGCTCGTCATGAGCACAGGGGCGCTGTGCGAGCCCTCCCGCCCCCCAGCACAGCAGGGGAATTACCCCCACGCGGAAGGGGTTAGGTATGGGCAAGCCATACACTCAGGCTTTTCTTTAAAAAAGTGCACATTTAACGTAGCTATTTTCATGCTTTTTATACATTGTGCTCAAAGAGCACACTTTTAAGAGTACTATTTCTTTATAATAGGCTGAAAACAAATGGCTTAGGGGACAAATGAAGGGCAGTTGGCTCATGCTACTGTGAGGTTTGTCAGCTGAGGTTCCCTCACATGAGAGTGTAATCAATTCAGCAACTACTGTTTTATTTGTACTAAGTGAATGTAATTCAAGTGGAAATGGTGCTATGAAAAAGGCCATTGTCCTCAGTGACAAGGTTGACATTATTTGAGCATGTGGCCCTGAACCTTAATATTCGATATATTTGTTTTAACATTTACATGCACTGATTGTGCCATGCTCATTTTGTGTCAGTAGCAAATGTGCAGCTATGTGAATTGCAAGCGTGACTAGCTCGCACAATTTGCAGCTGTCACATTTTGCTCCCAAATAAATGCTTCATAGTGATCTCGCAACAACGTGCTTCAAAAGTAGGGGTTAGCCATACTTGTGGAAAGGCAGAAGAGAGCGTTTGATGATGGGATTTTTTTTTCCTTTTTTTCCTTTAAAAAGCTTTGTTTCTTGGTACAGTTTTCATATCCCTTTTGGGGATTGCATTACATATTGTTAAATGTTAATATTTCTATCTCTTTTCATTGCCATTTGTTTTTGTAATGATGTTTTACTTTGTATATCCTACTTAATAAAACTTTCTAAACTTGATGATGGGAAGTTTCGGCAGCCTTTCCATGCCTGTGTCGAACGGAAGGATTTCTAGCAATGTGCGCAACCCACGCCTTATATTCATTTCTTAATGTATCACCTCTGTAAAGCACCACTTGTTGCCTGACTGAATAATGTCTGCACTTTAGGAGGCATACAATTATATAGTAATGCAATCAGGCAACGAACACAAATGACAACATGATTAACATTGCAGCGCATAGGCAACTGGTCCATGAGTGGTTCTCGGGCAAAGTGCGATCTTACAAACAGTGCTTCCAACTAGTCCATTCCTGACCTGACTCCAATGTGGGCAGCGCTTCCTTTATATCGGAGGTGGAAGGTGGTGGTCCCAGTTACTAATTTTTAGGAACCAAGAATCCAACTTTGACCAAGAGAGAGCAAAGCAGAATAAGGTGAAAGAAAAAGGGCAACAAAGCTGTGAAAACAGAGACAAAGGGATAAAGCATAGATAAAAAACAACCTGCAAGAATGAGACAGAGGCAGAAATAAGAGGGTGGAGGAAGAAGGAGGCATGTGTTGGTTCGTTCAAGACTTGTCAGTCCTGGCAAACAGCCGCTCTGGCAAGATTCCATGCTCGCTGAAGTGACATAATAAATGCTTTGGCACCTGTACTTTTATTATTATTATTTTTTTAGCACTGCTTTTGGGCATCCACCATAAACCCTTTCAGCCTGTAACAGTCTTTTCTACTCTCTGCCTAGACCCACTCCCTGGAGGCACACACATCAGTCGTGGCTGGTGCAGGCAAGCACGGTAGGGCAGTGGAGGGGGGCGGGGGGACCGAATAGGTTTTATTTATTTATTTAATTTGACCTATTCCATCGTCTGTCGACTTCCCCGCTGCCGTCCCATCGCACTTACCTGCGTCGAACTCCGCTGAATTAAAATGCACTGCAATGCTGCCAGTTCACTGTGCAGCTCGGCCGAGATTCGTACAAAGTCTGTCAGACAACATTACTCTGAAGTCAAATAGGCAACATCATTCAGTTTTAATTAGTTCTAGTTTTTTAAACATGAGCCTGTCATGTGTCCTATACCCCGACACCCCGACTCAGGGCATAAGTCCTAAAAAAAAAACAAGTGGGGGGACTAATTAGCATAAGCAAAGCGCATTGGTGTCACAGGACATCACAGGAAGCGATGTCAGCACCCTGTGAGATCCTCCTTTTTAAAATAAATGTGCTAGCCTTTCCTTCCTTGCTTACTATGGAAGGAAAGGTAATTTACCTAACTTGAGGGTAATTACTTTGGAGGCGAATGGGTTGCTCCAGATAAGACTGTCCCATTATGACTCAACTGCATACCTAAATCCCTAGTAAAAATAATTTGCGCACAATTTATCTTGGAAAAATTTTATTTGGACTGGTTAATAAGCCTCTGTCATTTAACCACACCCACTCACAAACCTGCAATTTACTAAACACTCTTACTCTGTTTAACATTATTTGCTGGATATGGCCGTGGATATGCGGATGGCAATCAATTATGTAGTGTACCAGATTCCAGAAATTTCTGTCAGGAGGTAGGGGGGGCCCCGACATTTAAAAAAATTCAGCTAGGGGGGCTCAACCTAGAAAAGTTTGAAGACCTCTGCCTTAACATGACAAAATGATGTGGTCCCGCATAGTTCCCTGCCCACAAATCAATGTCGTGACTCATCATGGGTGGTCTACACTATGTAAATACCCATACCATCCCATATGGTACCATACGTTTAGTGGTGCATCATGAGGCACATTAGTTTATGACTTTCACCCTTGTAAGACATTAAATTAAACACAATTCACAAATTCTCTGTCGACTGTTGCATGCTTAGCCTGAAGTGATCCTAGTATAATTTAGTCAAATTATTTAAGAATAGTGTATTTAAAATAATTTGCTATAATCATTAGCGGCTGTGTCAAAGAATCATGTCATGAGTGCCTTGCACTTGATGTGTTTTTATAATGGTATTTAATTTTGTACTTATCATGTGTGCACACAGAACTCTAAAGGCCTTTAGGGTATTTCCATGAGAAACGCTCAGTGAAAAGAGCAGTACCGAAGGGCTTAGGCTTTATTCAGTTGGACATCAGGAACATTCCTTTCAATCTACGTTTTGCATTTTTGCAATCCGACCTTCTAAATCCCTTCCTTGATACTCTAGGCACTTCTGCTCATACTGAACAAGAAGCACTTAGGTGTGATTCAGTTTGCCAGTCACAGTACACATCTCCCTCCCTCCGTCCCTCCCCTCCCACAGCATCAATTAACCCCTTCCATGCTGATGACGGCCCCTGGCCGTCATGCATCACGGTGGGCGTGTGCTGATGATGGCTGGGGGCCGTCATGATCCCACCCACTCTTCAAAACGGCCGCACAGGCGCAGAATCGCGGCCGCGCCTTAGGGGTTGATAGAATGCTCCATTTCCGGATGGTTATTTGTCTGACTTGTACCTAGATCAATTAGGTTTGAATAAAATTGCGGGAAAGACAATTCACATCTCTGTGAACCTACATACGGATTGATGGCTGCTTCGGTTACACGGCTCATTTTATTACATTGCTGTTTCACCACCTTCACCACACTGCAGCCTGAGATTTAGGAACGCGGAACAGCTTCAAGCATTGAGACTTTCTGCATGAATGAAATCTGCATGCAAAACAGGCTTTGTGAATCACCTCTTGGATTTGCAAACAGAATTTCAGCAGTCGACCAGACCATATCACAGAGGATGATTTATGAATTTGACCTCAAGAGCTAGTCACAAAAAATGTTAACCTGGACCGCAGATTTCTACCTGCATTTTGGTGTATTTGGAATCCTCAGTTCCAGAAGTACTCTGGGCAAGGCCTAGCGCGACCTAGAGCAGGCTGCCATTATGGCGGTCGCGCCGGTCCTTAGGGCCCGGAGGAGGTTGGGGGGTCGACACGCCCTCTGACGCGGGGCCCCACCTCCCCTGAGCAACCAATGACGGTGCCCGTGGGCACCGGTTCAGCGCGACCTGTAGACGTTAGGGCAGGCTGGTTTAGACTGGTCTGCTCTGTGCCCCCTCTTTTTAAAAGGGGGTGAGGGGAGCGGGAACAGTCTCTTTTTCTCTCGCTCCCCCAGCATACGGGTCTGGGCCATCAAAAGGCCCGTAACTTGTTTTTCTCTTTTGTTTTCCTCTACATGTCTACGGTCACGGAGTCGTGGAGCGAGCAGCTGGTCTCTTCAGCGCGGGGGGGGGGGTGAAGGACCTTTGGACTCGGGGAAGAGTGAACAACAGCAAACAGAGGACGATTCCAGCCGGAGGCTCCGCTGCGTAGAGGGCAGTCTTATCATCCTTGGAGCAGCGTTAGTTGCAGCGGCCTCCTGTGGCACATCACTTTTCCCCTGCTGAAAGCTGTTTTTTCCTCGCAAGGCTGGAACTGACAGCGGGGATCGGAGTGTAAGTATTCCTGCTCCCGCCACAGGATTTGGTGTGTTGTTCACTTGTTGACTGGCTTGTCTTGCAGTGGGCGCAGGGGCGGCGGACAGTTAGTTAGTTCCCCGGACATGTTTGCACGTTGTTTTGCTTTAATTGTGGTGCCGGTCAGCGAGTGGATTTTGAATATTCCCGCTCCCGCCGCGCTTTCTTGTTGCTGCGCCTTTTGTTTCCCACGTCCTTTCCACATAACCCCCGCACTCTACCCCCCTCCCACATGTATACCACATTCGCCCATACAGTATTCCTTATCAAGACAAGAAAAGCCAACGTACACGTTCATCTAGTGGTAGTCATTTGTTGGCTGCAGTTTATTAGAAATACATGGGAACATAGATATACTTTGCATATTTTGTATGTTATTGTCTCTTGGCCCTTCTGGGTCGTTTTCTTTAGTAGGTTGGTTTTTGCGCTCACTTTGCGCGGGAGGGAGTAGCTTCTGCCCCGGAGTTAGGCCACCTTGCTACCGTGTCCGATTCTTGTTGTGCCCTGCCTTCCGGCGGGGGCTGGGCTGCGAGCGCCGTCTCCGTTTGCTACCCACCCCCCCATCTTTGGTAGGTCAACTTCCCAGCCGTGAGGCATCCCAGAGTGAGTGGTCCTACACACCTGTCCTTAGGCCAACTCACCCAACCGTGAGGCATCTGAAGGTGAGTGGACCGGGAAACATCCTTTACAATGGAACTTTTACAACGCAGTGCTTTTACAACGCAGGTTTTACAACGAAAGCCATTACAACGCATTGCACTGGGGGCGCTCTAGGATAGGGAATAGTTTTAATTTACTATCCAACACCTTCCCTACTATCCACGGGGACTGGAGTTGGAATAGTAAATTAAACTATTCACTATCCAGCACCCCAAAGCGCTATGCGTTGTAACAGCATGCGTTGTAAAAACTGCGTTGTAACAGCATGCATGGTAAAAGCATGCGTTGTAATGTCATACATCCGCTGAGCATTATCAGGAGATGGTTAGTATTGAATAGAAGAGTATTGCTGCAATTATAACCATCACGCGGTGAGCGCAGGAAAACTTTTTAGGAACGCTCGCCACCAGCAAGCCAGGTGGATAAACAAACCATGAGCAAATTACGGGACGTGCCATGGCAAATGGAAGTGGAATTATTTAAAAAACAACATGTCGTACAACAGATGTTGGCCGCCAACAGCATGTACCAAGAAGCGCCTAGCTAGTTGACTCAAATAACCACTATTTACAGAGGCTGCCCCCAAAGGCTCGAGGGCCGGCGCCATAACTAGAGCCGTGACCCCGGACACAACTAGTAGGGACCAGTTTTTGGGCGCGCAAAGCGAGCAAGGACTAAGGAAAAGTCCCCCCCCCACCGCCATCCCAAACAGGCGCCGGCTACCCCAGCCAATGAAGGCCGAGGCGGGATGCAAACACCCCCAATGGGCATGGGGCCTACCTGGTCTAGAGGGTGAAGGGGGTGGGGGGGCATATAAGCACTGCTCCCCCAGGCAAGCTCCTATCTTAGCGGAGCGGGGGAGCAGCACCCGCGTCGGAGCCCAAATCCATGTCCCACCCACCCACACCTAAGGAACAGCAATGTCGCAGGGCTGAGGAACAGGCAAAGCATGGCAAAAACTACGCTGATGTCGGTTGGTAGGGAGGCACACCGGAGGGCAGTGTGCCAGAATAGGTCCACTCGGATGTATGACATTACAACGCATGCTTTTACCACGCATGCTGTTACAACGCAGTTTTTACAACGCATGCTGTTACAACGGGGCTCCCTCACAGAGCAAGCTCGGTTTCGGCAGACTCTGGCCCCGATGTCCATGAGTAATTCTCAAGCAGATTGTTTAAAGGCTGTTTTGTTTCATCACCTGTGGGTGCCTTGTGAGAGTCCAGTATAAACATGCTGCAGAGAAATGTTGTTGTTCTTGTTGTTGTCTTGTTGATTCTTGCAACATTCATAAAAGTTTCTTTTAGATCAAAGAAGGACTTCATATAAAAGAAACGGGAGGGGTCACAGAGAGTATTTTGCAGCAATATTAATGAGCTGCTGCTGTCTTCAATATTGAAGACGCGTCACTATCGATGTAACAACGGTAGCGTTTGAACAAGTATGCTGTATGCATTGTCAACGACTTGGCCCGAGAGGGCATGGATGAGCTGAAAGGAGAGAATACATTTAATTCTGCTCAGGACAGGGGCCCGCATAGCATCAAGTGCTATGTTTTATGGATGTCAGGTATTGTCATGCTGTATTGGGTTGCTGCTGGTCACATTCATCACAATAAGTATATTAGTTTTGCTTCCTGACCTGTATCTTATCCTCCGTGTGGCACAATATCTTGACAATATTCATGAACGTGCAGACAAGTCAAGGGAGATCGTCTATTGACATTGGTGACTATTGGACGAACAAAACTACATAAAAAGGAATGTCTTTTAATTTCCAGTTGTGCAATTTTATATTTCTCTTTCTAATACATTCCCGGGAAGGAAATAAATGACTGACAGCGTGCGCGGATCAGCTATGTCTTGTGGATGGGCCCACAGATTAAATAAACGCGCGCAGCAGCGGAATGGCGTGTCCTTTATACAGGAGTTGTGTTTTTAAAGTTAGCTCTCTTCTTGTGGAGAGCATTATCAGGAGGGTATAGTCTTAAACCTAATACAATGCCCAGTATGTTTTCTAGCAGTATTTTCCACATAGCTTGGGTTGGTGTAGTTTACTACACAATGCACAGTAGTTCTTCTAGCAGTACTTTCTTTGCCACATATTGTGGGGTTGTGTAGCTTACTATTGTCAAGGGCAGGTTATGGGCCTCAGCCTAACCGATGATCGTCATGGACTTCAACTGACGTTCTCGTACGATGCGGGCCATGATCTCGAACAGTACCCTGATTATAACATACATGGCTAAATCGTCCTTTGGATCTCCCTACAAAGCCAGATTTTTAGTGGCAGGGGTGCGAATGTCTAAAAAAGCCAGCTAGAGGAGTTGAAACTTTCAGCCAGGTTGTTTGCAAAATAATGACGGGAGGGTCATGTAAGTAGCTGCAAAATCCTCTTCGTATAGCTTCTGGCACAAACCATCCGCAGTACAGGAAGAGATGGCGAGGGACACCTATTGGGCTCACAATTATGTCGGTCTTGGCCTTTAGATTAAGGGGCACTACTGATCAGTGCTGATAGTGCATATGCCCTCTGTATGAATAGTGACAGTGATTGGTTTTACCAGGAGTGGCATATGGGATTTACTGGTAAAACCCTAGAAAAGTGCAGGGTGTGTGCCAGGGCCTGTAAAGCAAATGCTACTAGTGGGATTATAGTTGGTGGTGCCACCCACATAAGTAGGCTGGTAAATGTATCGCAGACGTACCACCGTAGGGTCTGCACACCATGGTGCTGGGCTCCAGATACCCTCAAGGGCAGGGTACGGGAAGGGAATAATGGGGCAGGAACGTGAAGGCTAGATGGGTTGTTAACATACAGTACTGATCATATGGGTTCTGTGTAACACAGTAGTGAAGGGCCTAAGTACGCCACTGTGGCTGTCACAGGATGCGAAGAAGGGAGCTGGCATGTGAATTGTATCTGTTTGCCCAATATAAGAGCACTGATCATCTGTGCTTGTGTCCAGGCGAACATATGATGAGGCGAACGTTCAGCTCATTATACAAACATAGTTGGCCCACTGTTTTATAAGAATAGGGCCTGAAGGGGTATGAGTATGGCTTATAAAGGGAGGACAGTCTTATGATGGAAACAATTGGTATGGCATGTAATTTCTATCTGTTTACCAAATGCTAAGAGCACTAATCATCCATGTTTGTGTTTATTTATTTATGTCACGGTTTCCGAGTGATAAAGGGGAGGAACCACATCACGAGGACAGCAATATGCTTGCAAGAAATGGACCGGAGGCTCCGGAACAGGCATGGTCTGGGGGCAAAGGATTTCACAGGTCACAGGTCAAGAGTTCAGCTCCTGCTAGGCTGTCATGTTGCACTGAGGTGGCAAAGTTGTTACATACTGCATTTAACAGATTTTTTTTATTTTTTTATTATTTTATTAGGCATCAGCAGAAAAAGAAAACAAAAAGAGCAATAAAAAGAACAAAAAGATAAACACCTATATATATCGAATCAAAGGCAGAAATAATAATATGATTCACTTCCATAATTTCTCACTTTTCAATCCAATTAGTAACTGGTAGCCATAATTTACAGCCAAATGTCTTCCTTCTTATAGCTTTCAGTTTATACAATGCAGTTTCAAGTTGATACAAAGAGAGAAGCTTATTTCGCCACAGAATAATATTTGGTGGTTCTTCATCAAGCCAGCCGGACGTGACGCAAAAACGGAAAACAGACATACTTATAAACACAAACCCAGATACTGAATCTGAGATTGAGTTAGAAGCATTTTCTTCACACCCGAACAAAACCAAAGATGGGATTAGTTTAATTGAAATACCCAATTCGGCTGTGAGAAAATGCTCCACATCGACAATACATTTTGCCAGTCTTGGGCAATTAAAAAACATGTGAATAGCGTCAGCCCCATAAAGATTACAGCGATTACAACTCGTCCCACGTCCGACGCTCCATTTAGCTATCTTTCCCGGTGTATAATACAATCCGAATATAGACATATAATGCTGACTGATTAATGACCCATTCATTAAAACCTTTCTAGCGATTACTAAACTTCTCTCTAAATTTATAGAGGGGATATTTAATTTCTGCTGCCTTTTGCTCGCCACCGCCTCTAAATCGTCCTCTCTTTTTTCCAAAATTAATTGATACAAAAATCCGATTCTTTGTCGGTGTTCTATTGCTTCTAGAATTTCAATTTTCTCCAAAAATATTAATGAGTGAGAAAGCTTTTGTAGACAGAAGCTTCGAACCTGGAGGTATTTAAAAAAATCAGATCGATGTATATGATAAGTGTTTATCAAATGTTCAAATGAAACAAAGTCTTGTTCTATAAACAGATCCCCTAGCTTATTAACACCTAAATCATTCCACCTATGCATTACCCCGTCCTGAAATATCGCCGGCAAAAAAGAACATTTCTGCAAGGGTGTATATTTCGTTAAATTTATATTGAGACAGCATTTCTTCTTAACAGCTCGCCAGATAGAGTAAGCTGTATCAAATATCTTAAACTTAGTTTTTTTGTAGTAACTGGGCTCTATGATCCTGTTTAGACATTGTTTTGCCTCTGTCCCCAAGAGCATTTCATAGATGGAAGGGATCAGGCATTCCTCCAAATGATCCTCTGGTAATAGAAGTACACCCATATATTGCATTATAGCCATCCAGTGATAGATTTGAAAATTTGGCGCAGCCCATCCCCCTCTTTCTCAGGGTAATTCACAACTTTTAAGTGCTCTCCTAGCTCGACGATACCCCCATAAAAAACTAGAGCTCATTCTCTCCAGCCGTGTAAAGTAGCCGGATGGAATTAACAGAGGTATGGCTCGGAAAATATATAAAAATTTTGGGAAGATAAGCATTTTTATCAAATTGCTACGACCTAGTAGGGATAGTCTCAAATTATTAACCCTTTCTAAAATCTCGTTTGAAGATGCTATTACTGGCTCTAAATTGATTGGAATAATTTCCTCAATATTAGCCGAAATTTTAATACCAAGATATGTAGCCTCCTTATCTATCTTCATGTTTTCTGGATATCCCACCACGGAGTGGATAAGCTGGGTTTTGTCAATATTTAGTTTATAGCCAGAAACCAGGCCGAATTCCTCTGCTAGTTTTATAATGTTAGGAAAGGCTGTATTGAGGTCTGCCGTGGCCACAGCTATGTCGTCAGCATAAGCGCAGACTTTTATTTCCCAGCCATTTAATGATACTGGTTTAACTGCGGGGTTATTTTCCAACTTTCTTACAAAGGGGTCAATATATAGGGCGAATAGCAGGGGGAAACAGGGACATCCCTGTCTCGTCCCCCTTGCTATCCGCACCGGGCCCGACAAAGAGCCCGAGATCCGAATTACTGCAGTCGGATGAATGTAAAGTGATCTTATAGCTTTAATAAAGTTTTTAGGAATTCCCAACTTCTCCATCACTGACCACAAAAAGGTCCACGTGACCCTGTCGAACGCTTTTTCAGCATCCAACAGGGCCACCCCAACCGGAGATCCAGTCCCCTGAGCCCAATCAAACAAGGATATTATTCGCCTAATATGGTCAGTGGTCCCTCTACCCTGTATAAAGCCATGTTGTCTTATAGAGACGAGCCCTTTCATAAGATCATTTAGACGATTTGCAATAAGCTTCGAATAGATTTTGCTATCTGAATTCAGTAGAGAGATAGGCCTATAAGACCCCATCTCCTCAGGATTCTTTCCCTTTTTCCGAAAAATGGCAATAATTGCTTCCGCCCAAGATGGTGGGGCTTTACCCTCAAAAGCTCGCTGACAGATTTCGACCAATTCGGTTTTAAGTTGGACTCTAAATGTTCTGAAAAATTCCAGCGGTATATTATCAGGCCCCATGGCTTTGCCAGAGGCCAGCCCTAACATTGCTGCTTCTATCTCTTCCCAGACAGGGGGTGCTAGGAGATTAAGATGTTGAGCCTCCGATAAAGGCATAGAGTTTGTTTCCTTCAAATATTCACCTGGATCGATAGAGTCCCTTTCCTCGCTATATAGACATTGATAAAACTCTCGGAAGGCAGTCAATATCCCTCCTTTTGTTTCCTGCATGTTCCCTTTTAAATCCTTAATTAGGTCTCGTCCTTTACCATTGCGAAGCAATGGGAAATGGGGGAGAATTATAGTGCTTGATCGGCTAGTGAAACCACTGGCGTTTCTTCACAGTGCATGTGAGGTCACGTGGCCACAAAGCGGGTCACGTGACAACACAAGCACGAGCATCTCCCTAATCCGCCTGCCCCCACCAGGCTCGCATTCCCGCCCCCTCACCAGGCCGCACATCTGCCTGCCACACTTCTCCTCCCCTCGCACGCATTCCGCTGCCCCTCCTCCTCACAGCGCTACACGAAGGTTGGCACCCCGGCTTGTTTTTCTTGCGCTGAATGTCTCTCGCTTTCTTTCTTTGACTGCCTGTCTCTCTTTTTCTTCCATTGACCTTCTGTCTGCCTGTCTTTTCTACTTGGCCTCGCTCCTCTCTTTATGCTTCTATCTCACTCCACTACCTGTCTCTGCCTCTCTCACTAACCACTGCCTGGCTTGCCTCTCTCTGTGACTGCCTGTCTCAGCTTCTCTTTCTCTTTGACTGTCTCTCTCCTCTAACCCTCCTGTGCGCGTGCTCTCTCCTGAGTCTGCTGCCGTTCTCTCTCTCTTTGACTGCATGCCCCCCTTGTGTGCTCTCTCCCCTCTACAGCCCCCCTCTGCCTTGCGCTCCATGCCGCAGTCTCTCCCTTTATCTTTCATTTATGGCTGAGGCCCCACCAGCCAGAACCAAAACAAATCGCAGAAATATTTTTGAACGGGGCGAGGGTCGCCATTGGTATGCACAGCGCACTCTCTCCCCCCTCCCTCCTCCTCACAGCGCTACACGAAGGTTGGCACCCCGGCTTGTTTTTCTTGCGCTGAATGTCTCTCGCTTTCTTTCTTTGACTGCCTGTCTCTCTTTTTCTTCTATTGACCTTCTGTCTGCCTGTCTTTTCTACTTGGCCTCGCTCCTCTCTTTATGCTTCTATCTCACTCCACTACCTGTCTCTGCCTCTCTCACTAACCACTGCCTGGCTTGCCTCTCTCTGTGACTGCCTGTCTCAGCTTCTCTTTCTCTTTGACTGTCTCTCTCCTCTAACCCTCCTGTGCGCGTGCTCTCTCCTGAGTCTGCTGCCGTTCTCTCTCTCTTTGACTGCATGCCCCCCTTGTGTGCTCTCTCCCCTCTACAGCCCTCCTCTGCCTTGCGCTCCATGCCGCAGTCTCTCCCTTTATCTTTCATTTATGGCTGAGGCCCCACCAGCCAGAACCAAAACAAATCGCAGAAATATTTTTGAACGGGGCAAGGGTCGCCATTGGTATGCACAGCGCACTCTCTCCCCCCTCCCTCCTCCTCACAGCGCTACACGAAGGTTGGCACCCCGGCTTGTTTTTCTTGCGCTGAATGTCTCTCGCTTTCTTTCTTTGACTGCCTGTCTCTCTTTTTCTTCCATTGACCTTCTGTCTGCCTGTCTTTTCTACTTGGCCTTGCTCCTCTCTTTATGCTTCTATCTCACTCCACTACCTGTCTCTGCCTCTCTCACTAACCACTGCCTGGCTTGCCTCTCTCTGTGACTGCCTGTCTCAGCTTCTCTTTCTCTTTGACTGTCTCTCTCCTCTAACCCTTCTGTGCGCGTGCTCTCTCCTGAGTCTGCTGCCGTTCTCTCTCTCTTTGACTGCTTGCCCCCCTTGTGTGCTCTCTCCCCTCTACAGCCCCCCTCTGCCTTGCGCTCCATGCCGCAGTCTCTCCCTTTATCTTTCATTTATGGCTGAGGCCCCACCAGCCAGAACCAAAACAAATCGCAGAAATATTTTTGAACGGGGCGAGGGACTCTGCGGGTCAGCTTTCCATGAAAGAAAGCCACAGGGAGGGGGAGCTCACACCTCACGGGCGAGTTTATGGCACCCCAAAACAGTTGTCCCCAGCTCTCACACCAGAAAACCATGTGGAAGACTGTAAACAGCCTTCAAAGACCATCTTCACACCTCAGGACATGCTTGGGGGGCCATTACTGGGTGGGAGTGGTAGGGTCAGTCGCCAGGGCCTCCATACCAACTGTCCTACCAGATTGTGGCGGGGACTCTCCAACCGTACCGGTGTTCATAAAGTGCGCGAGTGCGTCCGGCAGGCGTCTGAAGAGTGGAGTTGCAATCTGTATGTATATGTCTATGGTGTTGAGCGCTTTCTTCAGTGAAATGTATAACCTACAGGCAGCAGGTCCTGTTTCCTGAAGCGTGGACTCTTACTTTTAACTCTTAAGATAATATAAAAAGTGACGTAATGTGGAGAAATAGCACCGGCCATTGCTCAAGTACTAGTAGACAATTCAGTTATGTGATGTGTGCTATATTAAAGACCCGCAGCATTTTTTATGTAACAGTCCGCGCTCGAGCGCCCCCTCCCCCCCCACACTTCTTATCCAGGTCACAATACTAAAACCACATGAAGTGATCCGAGTTTCTCAAATGAAAACCGAATTCAGAACACCCACCCAATCCCCTCGGGCATTTTTCTTTCCCTCGTCAAACAATCTTGTAGTCTCTCCATTTCGCCATGCTCTGCCTAGCTCCTTGCACGCCCCTCGCCTCCCCCTCAGCTCTCCCGTACTACCTCTGGTTCGCACCTCCAGCTGTCACCCCCTCCCTCCACTCCACAACCAGGCTCCGTTTCAAAGGCAGCCAATTACTGTTTGCATCTTTCCGTGGTACCGAAAGAGAGACATGCAAACACACACACACATAGACACACGCACGCGCTCTCTCTCTCTCGTTGCCTCCCCACTCTCTCTCTCACACCGAGATTCATATTGGCACAAAACACAGACTCAAATACGGACAGCCACAAATCAGTGCAAACAGATGATAAACACAAAATGAAAGATAAAGAAACGAAATGCACAAGGAAAAATAAATAATCACAGGGCAATGTAAATAGGTGATACACACACACTCACACACATTACATACTCGAAATAAACAAACAAAACGAAATAGGCAGTGACAGAACAGAATGTAGCTGGCTTCAATATTTGTCACCCCATCCAACCCCCCTCCCGCACCCTTCCTTCCAAGCATCCAGCATGTCTATGTTGGCACTGACATGAGCTCATATCATAGTTCATGTGCAACAGTGTTTGAGGGGTATTTTGATATTGCCTAGAAAATGTAATAACATTTCACTTTGTGCCTCCATCGGTCCTTGGGGTCCAAGAAGACCATATACACACAGCTCACATACCTCTAATTAAACACTATCTCAAGTCCACAGACGCAGCAGTGCACTGTACAATCATTACACGCAGGAGGCAGCCAGGGCAGCTGAGAGTGCACGTTTCTCATGCATGCAGGGAACTCATAGCATCAGTTTCACTCACAGGGTACTGAGGTTCACTCTCACACAAGAGGTAACGTTCTCTGTCTTCACTTGCCAGGGCAGAAGTACCTACTCACAGCACCACTCAGCACCACCACATCATCACTCAGTACTACCACAGCATCACTCAGCACCACCACAGCACCGCTCAGCACCAACACAGCATCACTCAGCACCACCTCAGCACCACCACAGGACCACCCAGCACCACCACAGCACCACTCAGCACCACCACAGCATCACTCAGCACCACCACAGCATCACTCAGCACCACCACAGCACCACTCAGCACCACCACAGCATCACTCAGCACCACCACAGCACCACTCAGCACAACCACAGCATCACTCAGCGCAACCGCAGCATCACTCAGCGCAACCACAGCATCACTCAGCGCAACCACAGCATCACTCAGCGCAACAACAGCATCACTCAGCGCAACCACAGCATCACTGGTTCAAATATGTTCACTCAATGTTTCAGACTTTATTACAAATATCACAAAAAGATGTTAATATTTCACTTCTGTTCTTGGATTTTCGTCACAATAAAATACACTGAACATAATCTTCACAAAAGTTAGTTACAAAAGTTTAAGCTATTGCCATTATAAATTACAATCACTTTTATTTAAGTATTAATTATTTAAAAAAATTAAAAGCCATTGATATTTGTAATATCAATACATCTAAGTCATATAAATACAAAACCTGTTGCATTACAAATGCTATAGGTGTCACATTTGCCAAAGTTATAACTATTGGCATTGTAAGTGACAAAGCCATTAATTTAGATATTTTCAAAAACAACACATAAATAAAAAAATTGTCATTTACAAGACCAATACCTCACACTTCCCTAATGCGAGACCTATTGCATTGCAAATGCTTGTTTTTTGGATGTCGCTGAATACCTGCTTCTCCCTTGCTCTTTTCGCTAACAATCTGCCACTTTTTTCACCAAACTCATAAGCTATTTCCTTATGTTGAATGTAATTAATAGCTATTGAGTCGGCTATTTTAGAATACACTTTGGCTTTTTTGATCGATAGGTCTTTTTGGACTAATCTACTCACATCTGATTCCCCTCCCTGTTTTAAGGTCTCTGCCAGCTTCTCCTCCGCTTTTATAATTTCTTCAAAATCGTTCCGCTGTTCGTTTAGAAGTTGCTTACGCTTAAACCCAGAATAACTCAGTTTCCCCTCTGACTACAGCCTTGAATGTATCCCAAACCATTTCGTAAGGGGCAGTACCTTTATTACAAGCGAAGAATTCGGTTATTACTTTAGTCATGTATTGGCGATATTCAGTCTCTAACAGTAATTTGCGCTCAAAAGACCATCGTGGTAATTCAATATTGCCCTGTTTCCAGATTTAGTTCCAACACTACCGGATTGTGATCCGATATTAATTTAGGGTGAATCTGGATTTTTGATTGTAATAAAAAAGAATGTGAAGTGAAAAAATAATCTAGCCTAACAAATTTTTGATGGGGAGACGAAAAGAAAGTGAACCCAGATAGATTCGGATTCTTCTCGTGCCAAACATCAAAGAGACCATGTTCCAAGAGTAGCCCGCGTAGGGCAGTATATACAAGTTTTTTCCTACCACTATATACGGCATTAGATCTTATATCAGCCTTTGCCTCCAAATTAATGTTATAATCGCCAGATAATATCACTGGGGTAGCCCACTGTGCCTCTAAATGTAGAAAATTAAATACCTCTGGGTCATCCAAGTTTGGGCCATAAATATTGCAGAGTGCGAACCCCTGCCGACCTCCCTTAAATTCAGCTAACACCCATCTTCCCCATCTATCAGCTGCTGTTTTTGTACAATCCAGCCAACCCCTCTTTTTTAATATTGCTACCCCCCTCTTAACTCCAGATTGTTTGGAGCAGACTACTAATTCCATCCCAAGATTTCTTAAATATTCTCTTTTGGCCCATGCAATGTGTGTCTCTTGTAAACAGAGTATATCCATACCCAACATCTGGACAATTTTGGCCAAAACTTGTCTTTTCCGTGGATCATTTAAGCCACATACATTTAATGTACATATCTTGATTTTTCTGATCATTGCATTTAATTTCCATTATCATTCTTAGCATTCTTATTTTTTTGATTTTCTGAAAATACCCCTTTTCACAATCGTTAACAAATAATAATACTCCACTTAAATCTTCTGCTGGTGCCTTTTTCACCCCCCCTTCACCTATACCCCGTGCCCCTCCTTTCCCGCCTATTTCCCCCCCACCCATTTCGCCCCACCCTACCCTCCCCCACCCCACACTCCCAACTCATGAGGCCCAAGGACCATAGGTCCCTGCAGTGATGGAGTGTCGTGTCCTCTCCTCCAAGAGTCTTATAATCATGTAATTAGCAATTAGCCTGTAAATGCAGTTACAATATCGCATTAGTGACCCAGGCGGAGATTCATATATTAGACCAACATAATGTTCTGTCACCAAATTTTATAGAGTTTCCAGATATTCTTTCGCCTGGATTTCCGACTGAAAGAACTTAGTCTGTCCTTTAAACATTACTTTGAGTTTAGCCGGATTTTGAAGATATATCACGGCGCCTTTTTTTTGGAAATCTGGGATTAGCTGTCTTAAGTGCCATCTCCTAGATACTGTAGCTTGGCAAAAGTCTGGTCTGACAAAGAAGCTGCATCCTTTAGCTTTGGCCCTTTTATCAGGTCTCGCAAGGTCGAAGATGTCTTCTCGGGCCAAAAAGTTATGGAAACAAACCAAAATTGCTCTTGGGAGAGTCTCTTGACCTTGGCTAGGTTTCCGCACGTTGAAAGGGAATCTATGCGCCCTCTGTATTTCTCGTGTCCATTCCCACGTTGTTAGCTCCGGGAAGGCTTCCTTCAATAATTCTGCAATAAATTTGCGCGGATTCGTTCCTTCTGAGCCCTCTGGGATGCCTAAAAAGCGTAGGTTGTTTCTACGGGTATGGTTTTCAAGTTCGCTCAACTTATTGGCGAGGTCGTCACGCTGTGCCTTAATACTTTCCACTTCCTCTTTCTGGGCTACTGCATAATCCTCAAGTACAGATATACGTGTTTCTGTTTCTGTGACTCGGTCTGCAGTTTCTGTTCCCAGTTTAATCGCCCGTCGTACTGCGTTCTTCACTTTGCTGCAGGTAGCCTGCACACGTGTTATTTCTGTTTTACTCTCAGCTCTGTGGTTCATTATTGTCTCATAAATCGTTACAAGAGTGATTTCCTGTGGGGCCGTAGTCTCTGTAGGATTTGGTTCGGAGCTTGTTGTCACGTTCAGTCTCTGCGTCACCTCACATAACTCCGTGGTTACCAAACCGGTTATTTGGGGTCCACCTGGCTTATGTTGTCTTTCTTTCTTCTTCCTAGTTCTTTTCTTTACAGTTGAAATGCTAAGATCGGGCGAGTTCTTACTATCTCCGGAGAGCTCGTCAGCACTGCTAATTCCACTAATATCATCCTCCCACTCCTCGTCTGATGACTTGTCGGAGAAGGAGTAAAAATTTTCCCCTGATTCTGGTACCGACAAAGTTCCTTGTGAGCCAAGCTCTTTTTCCTTCTGGATATGATGAATAGCAACACAGGCCACGCCTGATAGAGTATTTGACTCCAGGTTATTAACATCTTACACCGTCGCTTCCACGGTCACTTGTGATTGTCCGTTATTCTGAGCAATGTCAGAGGTAATTGTTAGTTCACCAATTGTTTCTTCAATTTGTGTCGGGGAACTAACTGTTGTTCCAGGATTTGTAGTATTCTCCAGCGCTGGGGTAGCTATTACTGTCTCTACCAAGGTATCGTTATGGCGAACACTTTGCCTTTCAAACATAGCGGGGAGTGTAAGATTTTGCACTCCTTTTTTCAGGGAGCGAGAGATTACTGGCGTCTTCCCTCTCTGTTCAGTTTTTTTTGACTTAGCTCCCATAATGATTGCTAAATTCGTATCTAAAGTGTTCGAGACCCCGCCAGATTCGACCGTACTCTCGTTGTTCTCACATTCCACATTAGTGGGTCTTTCAGTGGGTCTTTCAACTATATCCCCGGTGGTTTCCTTGTTCGCTTCAGTTCTTAAATCCTTATTTTTGCCACCACGCGTAGTCACTTTCATTGCTTTCTTTGCTGTGAGCTCGTCTACTTGCTCAGCTGTCTTCGCCTGCATTTTCTTATTTTTAAGGGACCTGCCTCCTCGCCCCCGAGCTACTCGACTCTGAAGTCCACCTAACAACAACAGCAGAGGGGATCTCCAGAGTGGCGCCCTGCGCCAAAATGAAATTAGATCGCTCGGCATTCGTATAGAGCTTCAGGTACAGTAATTGTAGTTAAAATTATGAGCAATCTATTTGTTAGTTTGCTGTATCCAATATTAGTACTTTTTTTCTTATTGCTCTGTTTTCTATTTGTTTATCTTTTCTGGAAAATACAGCTTTTAAAGTGCCTTTGAGCCCTTTCAAGACAAACTACACGTGAACTGGAAAATAATCAGTATTGTTCGGTACCTCCGTACTTCACTTTTCCCCCAGGGCTCCTCAGCTCACTCTCGTTCTGTTTCCTGGACAAGGCTAATCAGGCAGTCACTCAATCGCTGCTCTCCTTCCCGGAACGCCCTGTTCACAGGAGTCCTCGGCAGCCTGAGGCTCGACGAGCCACACATGTCCCGTGCTCAGCGGCTGTCAAACACACCCTGGGATCGGCCGAGTGCACGGAGCTCCGGACACAGCCCCTCGGAGGGGCCGGGTTCCGCACAGCAGTCGAACTCTCAGCCCCAGCGAAAAGGCTCTGGGTAAGTCTCTAAATCAGCTGTGATGCCGGGTGATCATTCAGCGGCTCCGTCCAGCGCGGCCCCTCCGACAGCGCAGCTCGTGCTCCCGCTCCCGCTCTCAATCCCCACACAGCCGCTATTGCTTCGGCGTGCAGAATATACAGAGCATTTTAGGCCGGGCTAAGAGTGTTGTACAGCTGCCCCTTTTCCGCCTTTCCGCCTTTCGTGAGCGTTTACTCCATCATTCACCACCGTATTCTTAGCACGGATCAGTCCAGAAGGAGAGTGAGAGGCTGCTTACACAGCCCACACCACGGACGCCATCTTGCCTCTCCAGTTATCCGTAGTTGGTAATTCCTAACTGAGACATAAGCATTTAACAGATTTTAGTGGCAAATATTAAACACTGCTTTTTCTACTGCTAGGCTGTCAGGTTGTCCTGTAGTGGCAAAGGTGCACATTGTGCTTTTAAGCAAGATTTAGGGGCAATTGTTCAAACGCTGTTTTTTAACTGAATTTGTCATTATCAGAAGGTATTTGACAGTCGTCTGCGAATCAGGGTAAATGTCTTGCCTTCATGACCAAACTGGGGGGCTGCGTACATCTGCAGTATCCCGGCGGCCAGTTGAACGGGTATCTGACAGTGGGCAATATTTTACTGCACGTGTGCACGCATAGGGCAATTAGCAGTTCTCCGCGATCCGGGGGATAGGTCTGGCCAGCATGCCTAAACTCAGGCAGTCGCGCACAGAGGCAGCTCATTTGCAGCTTGTTGAACGGGAAATAGTTGTGGCTGAATGGTTAAGGCAATGGATGACAAATCCATTGGAGTGTCCCCGCGCAGGTTCGATTCTGCTGAATATGAGCTCAGTTAAGTCGGTAGGCTGAAAGGGTGCAGGGGCCAGGGAGTCACTCTTCGAGCGGGCCAGGTGGCCACCCCGGCATGTAAAGCAGTAGTTTTCCTGTACTTATGCACGCAGGCGCCATGCATCAGTCCTCTGCGAACCAAGGAATAGGTCTTGCCAGCGTGCCCAAACTCTGCCGTGCTTACAGAGCAGAATTTTATAAATTCAGCCATTTGAACCGGGCGAGCTGGGTTTTCCTGCGTAAATAATTCCCACAGGAGGATGGGCTCCCAGCAGTTAATGATTGCAGGGGCAGGGATGGGGGGAACAATGCCCCAGTCACGTAATAGGTGGCCAGACATGGCCACCATATCACAGTAGAAGGAGAGGTGAGTCTGTCTGGGCTCCTAAATCAGGCAGGAGCACTATTCAGGAGTACAAAACGGGATGGCAGTAAGGAAGTGGTGCCTTCAGGAGACATATTTCATGCTACAGCATGGGGTACAGCTTCTCATGATGGGGTGAAGAAAAAATTTGTTGAAAGAAAATTTTGCTGCCATGGGTTAAAAGCAGCAAGGGTTTCGGCATGACCTTTCTAGTAGGCATTGGGGGGAGGCCAAATAGTGGGGAAACTACACTGGCCAGTGGCGGTAAGGTCATAATTGGTGAGCATAGTTTTGGTTCGTATCGGGCATCACCAGTAATCAAATTGGGGACGCCCCCGAGGGGGAGACAAAGGGTCTCACATGGAACCCAGGGATAGTTACAGCCAGTTGGTAGGCTGAAAGGGTGCAGGCCAGGGAGTCACTCTTCCAGTAGGCTGCCGCACGCCCATGCGCACCAGGGCGCAAGGATGCACAATTGCAGCGCCTCTTTATGGCGTTAATGCTCAGGGCGTAGTGGGGCCTGGGGGAGATATCCGTCTGGTAAGCTGGACCTCCTACGCAACATTGACAACTCCAGGGGCAGTGACAGCCGGTCGGTAGGCTGTCGGGGTTCGGGAGCCTGGGGAGTCAATCTTGCCAGTAGGCCTGTGGCCACCCTTGCACGCGTATGCGCATCTTGGCGCAAATATGCAGAATTGCAGCGCCCATTATGCTGTTAAGGCTCAGGGTGTAGGGGGGCACGGGGGAAAATATCCATCTGATAAGCTGTACCCCCTTACGCAGGCCTACTCCAGTGGAGTCTTTTTCGTTTTACCGGGATCTGGGCTGCCACTCATTCACCTTGCCATAGGCTCTAGCGGGGATATGAAGAAAGTAATGTATATACATGTTCAGATTACCATAGGAATGTTGATGTATTAGAAACATGTTAAGGTTAGCCAAGTAACCTCGTGTATCGATCAAGGTACCTGGACTTTCTGCGTACTTGTACATAAAATAAATAATATCAATATTTTTATTATGTAATAAATACGGCCGGGGGGTTACTCTCCCTAATCCAAAAGAGTGTGGTCTGACATGCTTGCCTTGTAGGGGGGAGGGAGTCATGATAAAAGGGCGGTCTTGGGTCTTAAAGAAAAGGGGACTTAGGCAGTACCAGGTCCTATTGAAAAACTGCAAGTCACAGGTTTCAGAGAGTACTCACTAGCGTACGAAGTAACAGCCACATGTACGACTAGCATGTGTGAATCCTTACTAAGGGTGAATTTTCACTTGCAACCTTTTTTTCTCAACATGTACATTTCCTTCCTGTGTAGAAATCCTACTGCATCTCCTCAAACTTCAGGGGTGGTCTCTTCCAATTTCCTGCTTGGACAGGGATTTACTGCTGCTCTTCACCAAATGGAAGGAATGGATCGAGAAAAAAAGATTCCATGCAGATCCAGAAAGAAAGTAACCGGTTTGTGGGTCTGCACTAACTCTCCATAGCGTCCCTGCTTTAGACCGCATACTCCCTGCCCACGACAGCAGATTTACTGCCATATACTATTACACTATGATATGTGTGAGTGAATACATTTACTTGACTTCAATTCAGTATCTCTTTGTGTATCTTTGTATAATCCTCTTTGTGTATGGTTTTGTTTGCACCTAGCTTTCTGATTTTGTTTGTAGTCCTCTATGTGGGGATTTCGTTAATAAAAAGGCGTTTCTAGGGCACACGTCAGTGGACACATTGGAGAGCAAGCACATAAGAACAGGAGTTGCCACCTCTATAGTCCAGAAATGACTACCTCTTTTTAAAACAGAATACAGGGCACTACAATACGGAAGAACTGTGTTTCTGTTCTGCTTATCAGGAACAATCAAAGACAGAAGGCAGCTTATGAGACGTTTTGCGTAAAAAAAGAGGCCAGTATTCCAAAGTATGCTTGTAACAACATGTCCTATTTTATAACAATTTCCGTCATATTTAAAAACAGAATTTGTGAGAATGAGAAGCAATAGAAGAATTGTCCCAGCTGGAGCACAAATATTGTATCGGGATCCTCTATTGAAACCAAACCACCACAATAAACAGTATATACCTGGAGTGTGTCTTTGTGGACGTTAAGATTAAAATCCTAACAAAGAGGATCTTATGAGGAAAGCTTAAAAACCGGCTGAAGAGGAGCAAAATAACAGGTGTGGGTCAATCTTTTCTCAAAGGGTTTATCCACATTCCTTGTTTCCGGTTTATCTACATTAAGGTGTGGTCTGGAAAGGGGACAACCTTTGGAAAACGAGGGTAGATCTGCACACCACCCAGCGGGGTCTGTGTGCTTTGATTAGACTGCAACAAGGAAAAGCAACAGGTCTCCTGTGGGTTTGTACCTGAGGGAAGCCACCTTTCGGTGACTCCTGCTTAAAGAAGAGGGTAAAATAAGTGAGCATTTCAGATGAAAGCTTGCAAGCTTGCATCACAGCTTGTAGTGTGTCTTGATCCTGGGTGTACAGCCCTAGATTGTCACTGTAGCACCTTACTGTGTGTTTTTTAACAGACAGTGCATGTGGCTGGATACTGTCCTTATGATGCAGTGCATGGGGCCCATCGTAATGGGGCCAGGTAATGTGTCTAGGGTGCTCTTTATGGCGGTTCAAGATTTACCAAATTCTCATGCAGCGCAGTGCAGCAGTTGCAAATGCTGCGCTGGGTGGGAAGGAAATAGCAGGAGAGTGCCAAATATGCTTAAATATGGCACTCTCCTCCCGTCTCCCTAGTGCCCAAATTAGCTGGTGTGCGCCAAGCAGACACCTGTGAGCCATAGTGCGCCATAGTGCAAGGGTGTCTCTGTGAGCCAAGCATAGGTCTAGTACTTGAAGGATACACTTAGACTAATTTTAAAAATGTTCCCACTTTGTATGTGTTTTGTACAGTGCAGAACACTTACGAAGTTTGAAAATAAAGGAGAAGAAAAGCATTTCTTATTTATAGTGCCTGGTTGAAGGGTGTGCTATTTTCTGATGCTAAACCCTGTCTACTTTATTTGGTAAATTGGGTTCAGTGTCTGAAATCTTGGGTGGTTGCATGGGAATGCCCATGAACCACCCATGGTACACCCCCCTGGTGCTAAGTAATGCAAAGCAGCACTATGTGCTGCTTTGCGTTACTTTCACATTAAACTTGTTTAGCGGTGGAAAGAAAATCGACAATAAGATTTTGCGCCAATTTGCGTCATTTTTGTGACTCAAACACGGACTGAAATCTTAGTAAATCTGCACCTTAGTGTTCCTAGAAACCTGTCTTGTGTCTGTCTCTATGATTTACTGCATCCTAGTACTTTAGTGTTCCTAATACACTGTGCAAGTGCAGTGCTGTGGTTACTGTCCCTGGGCTTCAGAATAGTGGAGTTCTGTTAATGCAGTGCCAGTGATAAACAGTGCTGTCACTACAAAGTCATGTAGTTTGATGGATTACTTTATGTTAGATGAGTTGTGTTAGTGTCTCTATGGCAGCAAGTTAATGCTGCTAGGAAGCAGTGCAGTGAAATCGGATAGTGTTTCTAAGGTGCAGCACAGTGTGATGGATTAAGGTCCCTAACATCCCTAATCGTGCAATGCGATGCGTTAGTATCACAGGGTGCAAAGCAGTGTCTCTAGGTCCTAGTACTGTGTGATGTGTAGTGGCCAATGGGTTCAGTTTAGGGAGTTAATGACCCTTGTACAGTAAGGGAAATTGGTGTTCAAGGAAGCAGTCCAGTATTCGGACCCAGTGATGCAGTGCCCAGTGGTACATTATAGTTCCTACAATATATTACAGTATGATGAATTCATGTTCTATGATACGTGGCATTTTGTAATCCCTGTATAAATGCCAGTCACTCATTTCTTTATAATAGGCGACTTGAAACGCTCTAAGTCGCCAATTATAAAGTAAAGACGTCAGAGCTCGACTATTATAAGGTTATTGCATTCGAGTTCTGATGTCACAATGTCGGCGGCCAGAGCCAGCAGCCAAGGTGAAAGGCAAGTCAGGGAGCATAATTAAAGCAGCTGTTTATAGCAACACACAGAAGGTTGCTTTTCTTTCTTCTGCTCTATGTTAATAGCTTACAGTGACAAGAGAGAATGTGTTTATTTTGTGACAGAGAGAACAGCTAGAATCTTTCTGCATGGTTCTACAGGTTCCGACCTACTGCAGCTTTTAAAAAAAAAAGGTATATTGATTTGTACTAAACTGTTTCTAATATCTATTTGCAACAAATTGCAAATAGGTTTTTGATGTGTTTAATTTTACACTAGAGGTTTTATTTGCATTCTTCATGTTTGCAAACATGCTCACTCTTTCACAAGAAAGAGCTACGCACCAAAGTTTTAAGTAGTTTGTGGGTAAGGTGATGGTGTGACCATGTATTATGTGGGATAAAGTATCCCCTGGCTTACATGATAAGGTTATTGCAAGTCACATCACAGTTCCATAACCTTATGAAGGTCTCTATAGGGTTATGGAACGTCTTGGTGGCTTGCAATATCCGTGTAATGCATGGCAGGAGGGTACTTTATCCCTCATATAATAGATGGGGATCTGCAATCCCACTATAAAAGCCCATCTCTAATTTATTTATTACAACTTGTGACTTTTTTAGTCACTTGTAATAAATAATATAATTGATGAAGTGTAATAAGTTATTACAGTTGACTTATGATGTTACAATACCTGCTGCTGGAGCCATCAGCCAAGGTGAAAATCAGGTCATGCAGCATAATTACAACTTAAGTTTAAACAAGGAAAATTGGAATTGGTGTTTCCTTCTTATGACATACAGCCAGATTCATCAAGCCCAAAACGGCTCGCAAAGGGCCAGATTCTGAGAATCTGGCCCTTTGCGAGCGCTATTTTTGCATTTGGGATTCATCATCCCAAATGCGAAAATCGCATTTTTAGAAATCGCTAAATTGCGATTAATTGCATTTCCTTAAATGCAATTCATGAACCAATATAAATTTGCGAATTCGCAATCTGGGGCCACTATTTACCGCGAAGTCTGACTACGTGGTAAATAGCGAAAACTTAGAAAAATGCACTTTAGAGCATTTTTATAAGTTGTATGTTACACACACACATGTCCTTTGGACATGTGTGTGCGCAACACCAGTGTATATTACCATTTCAGGGGTGCTAGAGGGTGTCCTTTGGACACCCTGGCAACCTTGAAATCGCTTCCTTATTTGCGAATCGCTAATTGCTAATCGTAAAGAAGGAATGACTCCCCACTCATTCCTAAGGGCCTTTAGGCCCATAGGAATGAATGGAAAAGCCATTTCTTATTTGCGATGAGCAATTAGCGGATCGCAAATAAGGAAGCTGTAGAAATCGCAAAAAATATTGCGATTTCTACATGAATCCCGTTTTACGAGTCTTTAATAGCGATTCCTTAAAAATCGCTATTAAGGACTCGCAAAACATGACAATGATGAATCTGGGGGATAATCATTTAAATAAAAAGTGATCAATAACAATCAGATATTTATGGCAACATCTTTATTTTTTTCACAATATAGGTCTTTGACCTTGTTCCACTAATCGCTCACATAACTCCTCAGGAACTTGTAATATCCTTATAACACACAGCAGTGAGTACTTTATCCCATATCTAATTCTGCGCTGTGGCTTTGTATGTGCATAATGCTGTGCAGTGTCCTGTCGGAATCTTTTGAAGCCAAAGTGTTGCGTTAGTGCCCTTGTAATATAATGTGGAGTGTGAGCACAGATGCTAGGATGCAGTGCGATTGGTTACTGTCCCTGAGAAGCAGTGCAAAGGACTTGCATCTGTTGAGCAAAGTGCAGTATTATGGGCAGATTGCAGCATGGGGGGCAGGTGCAATGAGTTTCTGATACAGGGATGCTTCTTCCATATACATTAAGGATGCAGAGAAAACTAAAGTCAGGCACATGTAAACACTAGTTAGAACTCAATAGAGCTCACTCTTGCAGCCACTTACATATACATTTACACTGATGCACATCTATTATGCTGGGAATGGGATAAAGTTCTCTTCACCCCTATCTAAAAAGGGACCATTCACTTTGTTGTGAAATTATTGTAATTGTAGATGTATCTGTATGGTGCTTCATATCTCCTGAGTGGAGCTGAAATGCACTGTAGCACAGGCCCCATGAGAGAGTGATGGGTTGGAAGGATATTGTATTTGCAGTGTGGGCTTTGTGGACAGTGTTTTTGTGACATGCGTTAGTGATCAAAGTGCTTCTCTTTTTATGTTCTGGTTCACAGCACTTAAAGGGGCTATCCAGTGTTTAGGAAAAAACTGTTCTCCTTATCCAGTGCTACAGCACTGACAACCCCCAACTATACGTATTCTAGAACATTGTTTAGTTTCATGAAATCTGTTTGGGTATTGAGGTGTATTGTGATATCATTATCTGGATGTCCCTTTAAAGTCAAAGAGTGAGACATAGAGCGCACACAATTTACAAAAGTGGGATGCTATGAGTTACTCTGCAGTTTCCATATGATTTTGTTTCCACATGTGATTATTTAACCTTCAACCCACATGCTGTGCTTGTTGCAGCATTTAGTGGCAGCCATTCTGTATCATCTAGGTGGAGACTCGCGAGAAGGAGGGGAGAGAGGTCCACTGGGATGCCCTGCTTTAGACACTATCCCGGAAACTCTACTGAAATTCGAAGTGTTTTACCATGTCCATCCCTGAAGCTGGTAGGTGGCTGACTGGGTTCTTGAGCAAAGAACTACATTAAACTCATCCACATTGCCAGATGGTTGCATTGCAGTCAAAGTTTATGAAGTTTTACAGCACAAGTGGCAGTTATGGGTGGTTGATCTCTTAGTTCATTAGAAGCAAATGTTGTCAGTTTTGTGTGGATTGGTTTATTTTTTTTGTGTCGTAATTCTTTATTGAGAAATTAAAGGCAGAATACACAAAAGTGTAGCACAACATAATGAACCCACATGACTCTTTTGTCAATTCATATATTAATGTGCTATCAAGGAGAGAAAACTACACATAAGAGGAGGGAGGAAGGGAAAAGGAGAGATTAAATAAAAGACAATGCACCAATAGTGGAAGAGAGGGATATTGTACATAGTATGCTTAAAAATCCACAACTCTGGTTGTTCATAACCACAGAATAAGTTAGACAGAAACGATCATGGACAGGGCAGATAAATTAGGATGTACAAAAATATTAAATATGTAAAATTAGATGTACTTTGAGGATGATTGAAGAGTCATAAATGAATAAATAAATAGACGAAGAAATAAATAGATAGATAAATGAATAAATAGCTGAGCAAATAGGTGGATGCATAAATAGAAGAATGAATAAATAGAGGAATGGTGAGAAATGTCATCTCCTCACCCAGAGAAAGAAAGAACGGGAGCATAAGAAAATGAAAGAAATAAAAAAAGAGAAGGTAAGAAGAGAAAGGAGAAATTAAGAAAGAAATAGTTAGGGGGAGAAGGTGAAAGAAGGTGAGGAGAAAGAGAAGGAGAAAAATGAAATGGGGGAGAGGGAACAGACAAGGCGATAAAAGAAAACATTCAGGAATCTCTGAGAAAAGAAACCCATACTTGTTGGAATATTTCTTCCTGATCTTTGTAGTTTAAAAACTCTTTTTATTAACAAAAGGCAAAGGAAAATACATTACAGAAAGAAAAATGAAACGTAAACAAAAACATCAGGTGATGCCATACATTCCTCATCTCATAGGTCATTATTCACAGGTACAAAATCGCATACAACAATATTTTGTACTAGGATCATAGGGATTCCAGCGCTTCCAATTCCAATTGTGGCGTCGGTGGTTCACAAATCTCTCCTCGGTGACTATTCCACGTCCCCCAGACCTTCCCCCATTTCTCTGGGCAACCCCATGCCACATACACTGATTTCTCCCTAAACATACACTAGTCCAGATCTTCAGCCCACCTAGAGACTCGGGGCGGCCGGCTTGCGCCCCAGAGCTGAGCAATATTTTGTTTAGCCACCATATACGCCAGTGTCACCCATCGCCTCGGGTACACATTCCAATCTGTAGGTTCCCACACATTCAATAGACACCTTCGGGCTTCTGGTCGTATTTCCTCTCCCAATACCTCTTTTAGTTCATCGTGAATCTTCGTCCAAAATGCCTGTATCACCACACAGTGCCAGAGAATATGTATAAAGGTGCCAGGTTCTCCACATTCTCTTCTACACTCTCCACTCCCCCCTTGCCCCATTCGCACCAACCGAGGCCCGATTATATATGATCTATGCAATATCTTTAGTTGCACAAGTCGGAGCCTCATCTGAATCGCCACTACCTTTGGGGAGGAAACTGCCTCCACCCAATCTTCGTCGTCTAATTCCAAACCATCTGCGCTCCACTGAGCTCTGATTCGCCCCAGCGGATTCTCCATATTATTGACCAGTTTCCTATATATAAAGGAAATAGTTTTCTCGGGAATGTGTCCATCTAGCACCCGGTCCTCAAGAGGCGATGCCTCTGGAAGCACCGCGTCTCTGGGTATGTGGGTGAGGAGAGCACGTCTCATTTGCCGATATCGATAGTGTTCATTATCGTGCAGACTAAACTGTTTTTTAAGAGACTCGAATGTGTGATTCGTGTCCCTTCCCCAGACATCCTTTATCTGGGTTATCCCAATAAGATCCCACTTATCTAACCCCTTAGATTTCCACAGGCTCCCCAGTTTCTCAGAATTCAGCAGGGGAGTGGCCAACGTCAATTTGCCTTCCCAACCTAAATATCTATTGGCCGCGTGCCACACCTGTATCGCATGTTCGGTTGGGCCAACTAGTGCAAACTTCCCTGGCTTGGCATACAGAGCTCTATCTATCATTCCACCCAGAGCCAGCCCACGGTCCATGGCATAACCCGGATCTCCCGGGGGTCTGTAGACGATATGATTCACTGCAGCCAGCTGTGAAGCCCAATAGTACTTCCTTAAATCCGGGAGACCGATTCCGCCATCGTACCACAGGAGAGTTAATTTAATAAACGCTATTCGGGGTCTACCGTCCCACAGAAGCTGCCTCTGAAGAGTCTCAATTTCCCTAAAATAGGAGGCCGGTACCGGGTCCATCGATTTCTGAAGGGCATATAGGAATCGGGGCAAAGCCATCATCTTAAAGAGAGTGTCCCTTCCAAGCAATGATAGTGGAAGAGCTCTCCAGCGCTCCACATCCTTCTTACATCTACTCAATGGGAAAGCCAAATTATTGACGTATCTTAACTGTGGATCAAGCGTTATATATATACCTAGATACTTAAATCCTACTGTCTCAATCTGAATTGGGCATGATTGCGGAATCTTTGTCGGGTCGCCAACAAGGACAAGAAGCACCGACTTTGACCAGTTTATAGAAAATTCTGAATACCTACCAAAAATGGCTAGCACATCCAGAAAATTGCCCAAGGACGCTTTGGGATCAGTGAGATAGAGCAAAACGTCATCCGCATATAGTGAAATCTTATCTTCCCATTCTGGTGTCCACCTCAAGCCACGTATCGATCTATCCCATCTCACCCACGCCGCCAGTGGCTCCAGTGCAAGAGCAAAGAGCAGCGGGGACAACGGGCATCCCTGTCTTGTGCCCCTCTCCAACGAAAAATCCTTCGATCCACAGTTATTGACGACCACCCTGGCCAGGGGGTTTGCATATAATAGTCGCACTCATCCAACAAACTGACTTCCAAAACCCAGCTTCGCCAACACCGCAAACAGATAATTCCATTCAACCCTATCAAACGCCATAGTGGCATCTAAGGAAACCAAGACCGTCGGTTCATGTATCTTCGAAGAGCCCCTAAGGACACCATGTAACCTCCGCAAATTCAGCGCCGTATTACGACATGGCATAAAGCCAGATTGATCCGGGTGGATCAAAGTCGTGATTACCTTTACTAACCGAGTGGCGAGCAGTTGCGCCAAAATTTTAGGCTCTGCATTAAGGAGCAAAATAGGCCTATATGAGGAACATTGTGTCCTGGGCTTACCCGCTTTGTGTATGACCACTATATTTGCCATCCGCTGGTTGTATGGAAGCTGACTCTTCTCCTTACTCTCTAAGAAAATGGCTCGGACATGCGGGGCGAGCCAGTGGGCATTTACATTATACAACTCAATCGGTATCCCATTGGGGCCAGTCGCCTTACCGGATTTTATCTTCCTTATAGCCTGCGTAACCTCATCATCGGAGAAAGGAGAGTCCAGATAGCACCTATCTTCCTCCGACAACCCCGGCATAATAATATCCCCAATCATTTTGCTATTCTCAGCCTCTGTAAACCCTCTACCGGCGGTATAAACATTCTTGTAATACTCCGAAAATGCTTCAGCTACAGCTTGTGGATCTGTAACTTTATCTGACTCCGGTCCTTCTAACTCAGGTACCAGCCTAGATGCCCATTCCCCATGCTCGAGCCATGCGATCAATTTACCGGCTTTATCACCATGTTCATATATGCAGCTCTGTAAAGCATTATTTTGAGCAATCGCTCTATCTCTCGCTAGGCAATTGTATTCATCCTGTCGGAGTCTCAGTAAGTGGAGGTCCACCGGCGCATGCGACCTAGCAACTCTCCCCTCCAAATTTATAACTTCTGCCTCTTTCTGATTTACCTTCGCCTGACGTTTCTTCTTCTTCCCCGCAACCAGAGATAGGACCTCACCTCTTGCTACCATTTTGTAAGCTTCCCAGAGGGACTGCGCCGAGTCAACTGTCCCCACATTCTCCTGGAAATAACGTTCCGACATCTGAATTACCTCCTTTTTAATGGCCGGCTCTTTTAATTGCCAAGCGCTAATAGGAGCTATCCTACCAACCGCCGGTCGTCCGAGCGTGAGCTGTAACCACAGTGGAGAATGATCAGAAATACCTCTCCCAAGATATCGCACATCCTGAATCATGGCAGCAATATATAATCTAACCTGGATAAACTACTGTGCGCTGCTGATATGTGAGTGAAATGTGTCTGCGTCGGGTTACGTACTCGCCAGCTATCAACCAGTACTCGGCAGCTATCAACCAATCCCAGCATCTCAAGGAAGTCTGAGAGCCATCTCTGCGATTGCCTTAGTATTCGTGGCGGGCTACGGTCAACCTCTCCATCCAGTACGGCATTGAAATCACCCCCCAAAAGTAGGCGGCCGAGGGGCAACGTAAGAAAAACAGTGCTCAGGTCTCGGAAAGTGTCAGACTGAAGGCCCAGTTGCACATATATAGATAGAAAGGTGACCGTCTTACCCCCCAGTAGCCCCGACACCCCCACATATCTGCCCCTCTGATCCAGCCACGTAGCCTGCACTGACATGGGAAAGGAATTTTTAACCAAAATCCCAACCCCCCTGGATCCGGTTGTGACCCCGGCATGTGCCATCAACTTATATCCCCCTTTATGGAGGGCCATGCATCTGTTGCCCACCAGGTGCGTCTCCTGCAGCAGTACCACATCTGGGGAGTGTCGCCTAATAAGCTGACTAACCATCCCTCTCTTTATCTTGTCACCCAAACCATTCACATTCCAACTCAGCACTTTCATCCCCGATCCTCGACTATCCTGTGCCATCTGACCCACGAAAAAGGCATATTACTACATTATCATCACCTGACGCATAAAAATAAGGGGAAATCGACCGTTTCAACTCCACTGAAAACATATACTCACACCATATGACCAATCCTCCCTCTCCTAACAGAAGAAAAAAAAGAAAAAGAAAACAAGAACTGTACAACAACTTTCCCATCCCTCCTCCCCCCACCCTGCAGCCCTGCTCGCGGCAATTGCCAACCCCCAATTTGCAGTGTGCCTGTCGCCCCATACTCTAACTAACCAAATATCTAAAAGTAGATTCGAGGAGGATGTCAGCGCCCCGCACCCCGCCTCCGCCCCCAGGATAACATATCCTGCGCCTATTATAACTCACAGTCTCGAGGAGCTTTCCCAGGGAATGTCTCGTAGTTGGACCCCCCCTCAACAACCCACACACCACAAGCAACGGCAGTGCACATCACTCTTGTTCCTGTGAGCCGTCTCCATTCTCGCCGCTCTGCCTCCTGGGCTCCCCCCGAGGGGGAAGACTATCCAACTAGTCAGAGGCTATTTCTTGATTGTCGAAAAATCAGACCTTGCCCTCCACCTCAACTCGCAACTTAGCTGGAAATAACATGGCATATTTCAAGCCTCCGTCTCTGAGTCTCTTCTTAACACCAAGGAAACTCTGCCGCTGCCGCTGCCGCTGAACAATTTGAGTAAAGTCAGAAAAGAAGGAGAGGGTGGAATTCTCATATTTCAGGGGGCCTCCTGATCTGGATGCCTGCAGGATAGGATCTCTGTCCCTAAAGTTGAGCACCCTTGCGATCATCGGACGAGGTGGGGCCCCGGCTTCGGTCTTCCACCCGGGACCCTGTGTGCCCGTTCTATCATGAAGAAATTCCCCAACCCTTTCGGTTTCAGATGTTTAAGGATAATATCTTCCACAAAGAGGTCCGGTGCGGAATGACTTTGCGGAGTTGGGATGCTAGAATACTTGCCAATATATTAACATCTCAGTTTATTAAGGAGATAGGATGGTAGCTAGCTACCACAAGCGAGCGGATCTCTGCCCGGCTTAGGGATAACCGCAATTAATGCCCTATTAGAAAAAGGACCAAGTGAAGATGTCTGAACGGCCTCATAGAAGGCAGAATGAAGAGTATCTATTGTTTCTTCCCCAGACCATTTATAATATTCCACAGAGAAACCATCTTCACCTGGGGATTTGTGATAAGGTAACTTGGCATTTGCTGCAGCAATTTCTCCTTTGCTGATGTCACCATCAAGCAAATGTCTACCTTCACCTGTAAGACATGGAAGATCAATATCTGCAAGATAGGCAGTTAATTGATCTTCAGTTGCTGAAGTCTCAGGAGTGTAAAATTTTTCATGAAAGGATACAAAAGTATTTGATATTTTTCGTGGTTTAGTAAGAATCCCACATGATTCCGTCCGTATTGCAGGTATAGCCATGGCAGCCTCGCGTTGTTTCAGCTGTGCTGCCATTAATCAGCCTGCTTTCTCCCCTTGTTCATAATGTCTACTTTTTAGACGCTGAAGAGCATACTCAGCTTTGGAAGTAAATGGATTGTTGAGCGCCACTTTAGCTAACTCTAGGCACTTGCGGTTGAGTACAGTGGAACGAGATGAATATAGACGTGGAGGAGAGATAATTTGAGCCTCAAGTTCAGTATGATGCAGGGATGCTGACATATTGGCCCTGCTGCATATCTCATCAATTGTCCCCAAATAGCTGCTTGTGCAGCTTCCCAGACGGTTCTACAAGAGGTAACTGATGATTTATTATTGGTTAAGTAATCAGAGAGAAAAGAATGTAGTTGGGCTTTACCCTGAGGTGAGCGGTATCTCTGAATGTTCATATGCCATGGTTTACGGCCTGCATAGGTTAAACCAACTTCCAGAGCAAGAAGAACCAGGGAACAGTCAGAGAGAGAGGCTTAAAAAATATTGGATTTACTAGTGATTGCACCTACCGAATGGGAGATAAGAAAATAATCTATCCTAGATTGGGTGCCATGAGCAAAATAAAAGAAGGTGTATTCCTGATCTGAGGGATGAGAGAGGCACCAATCATCTACCAGTCCATGGTCCGATGCTATGTCACCCAACAAGACTCTGTCTCCCTCACTACATTTGTCTAAGGGGCCAGTTCTGTCTAGAACCGTGTCGCGGGCAAGATTCCAGTCCCACCATTGACGTAGCTGGATGCTCCAATTTCCACCAGCAAGTGATTCAGGTTGAGAAGATAGGAGCATTTAGCACTGGTTGGAGCATATATTGAGCCAACACAAAGGATCCTATCTCCTATTTTTAACTTAGCAAAGATACATTTGCCTTCTGGATCAAGCCAGGTTTTGACAATTGTGATGGGTAGATTTCTAGATTAGATTTGTTTATTGTACAGTTAATAAAAACTCACAATTTTAAAACGTACAATTATATAAAGGACAGTCAATAGAAAAAGATAAAGCTTAAAAGGAGCGGGTAGATTCACGTGGTTAAAATTTTAAAAGTCACAAATTGGATTGATGCAGTCCATTAAGATTAGAGGGACTAGGTGCATACAGTTGTTTTAGTTTGGCTAGTGCTTCCGGTAGTCCCTGTGGCTGTCTCTTTTAGTCTACTGGCCACTATGTCCAAACATTTTGTTGTCCTGCAGTTTTACTGGGTTTCTACGGGATTAAAACAAAGCATCACAGCCTGTCTGCAGCTTGTTATGCCCTTCTGATTCCATAAGGCTCGAAGCAAGGAACGTCTTATGTCCAGAAGGTTTGTGCAGATGCAAATGATGTATATGAGGTCCTCGTTTCCGGAAGAACAGAGTCGGCAGCCATTTGCTGTGTTTTCCCTTTTCCAGGGTGCTAGGTGAGGCGTTATAGGTATTTTACCGAGGCGCATGTTGAGGAACTTGTTTTTTGTTATTTGTGTGAGACCCGTTGTAATATACTGTTTTGGTTTGAGAGCTGTGTAGCCTTTCAACACCACCCATCCGTGCGCTCTCTTGGCTAGGGTGGCTTTGTCCTCAATAAATGAGACCATCTTGGTGACTTTCGATACCATCTTTTTGAAGGTACCAAGATCGGTTGGTAACTCCCATAGGTTTGATAGTCTTAGGGTCTCCAGTGATTCCATTAGATAGTTCCTTGGTGGTGAGTTATCTCTGATGGACAATTCAGTCCAGAGGTGGGCGTTTAGGGATCCATGCTCGGCATCTCTGATTTTCTGCCAGATTTATATGTATACGCCTCTTCTCTCCACCGTTTGCTTCTGCAGTCAGAATTCAAGGCGGTTTTGAGCGGGCGATGAATAAGTAGGCAGGTGGAATATTGCCCTGTATGCTCGACTAATGGTGTTATCTAATGTCGTTGCGTCTTTGCCACGCATGGATTCGCTGCCGTAAGTGAGCATTGGCTGTAAGCGAGCTTTTATTACCTGTAGGAGGGGGCCCAGTGTCCGGTTAGGAAGAGCTTTCTGCAGTGGCTTTATCGATAGGTGGAATGTCGTGCCCTTCCGACAGATAGCCTCTAGTTGTTGTTTGAATGAGCCGTTGAAATCCAATATAACTCCTAAATATTTGTAAGAGGCTACCTGCTCTAGCCTCTGTCCGTCCAGAAGCCATGTGAAGCTCCGTTTTCTGTGGTGATTCATTGTCATAATTTTTGTTTTGTTTAAATTGATTGTTAATGAGTTGGTTGTGGAGAACGCGTTGGTTTTGTCCAGAAGATGTTGGAGGCCGATTGGGGACCGGCTGATGAGCACTAAATCATCTGCTTAGAGAAGATTTGACAGTATGATGTTACCCGGCCGTGGTGCATGAGATTTGGCTGTTTCCAGCTCGCCAGGGAGATCTGCAAGGAAGAGGTTGAACAGCATAAGGGCTAGGACACAGCCTTGTTTCAGGCCTTTGCTGGTCCTGATTTCTCTTGAGAGGTGCGTACCAGATCCCAGTTTGATCCTGACCCAGGTGTTGGTGTATAGCATTATCAGCTGCTGTAAGAGTGGGCCTGGAATTCCCCATTTGTTCAGTTTCTGGCAGAGTTTGTGGCGGTCTACGTGATCAAATGCGGCGCTGTAATCGATGTAGCACAGGAACAGAGAGCTCTTGGTGGCTTTTGCCGCATCTGCCAAAAGAGTTAACGCCATGATGTTCGTCGTAGTGCCCTGGCCGCTACGAAATCCAGTTTGGGTTGCTGGGATGATGCTCTTTGCGGTTGCCCAGGATGTTAGGTCCTCCAGAAGGAGGCCTGCGTAATACTTTGCCTCGGTGTCGATTAAAGCTATGAGGCGATAGCTGCTTGGGTCGTTCCTGGCGCCCTTTTTGTAAATCGGGCTTATTATCGAGCCTTTCCAGGATGTTGGTATGGTTGTTGTTTGCCTTATTTTTTGAAAGACTGGGGCCAAGATGTTGCTCCAAAAAACGGCGTCATTTTTATATAATATTGGCGGGATCCCGTTGGGGCCAGGGGCTCCCTCAAGTTTGCCTTTTGAGATTTTTTTCCTAATCCTATCTGCTGTTTCTAGGTGTAGATTGTCCTCTAAGATTGCTAATGGATCGATGGTTATTGATAGGTCTCTGTCTGCGGTTGGATTGTAGGGCAGGAATGATTTCCTTTTGCGGACTGGGATCTCTTCTTTGTTAAGTGTCCTGATCTTGTTGAGGCTCTGGTGTGCGTCATCTAGCCAGTCTCCCCCTCTGGAGTTGACCGCTTTTGGATCAGTTGAGTTGAAGTGTGCTGATAGGTAGTTGGCCCAGTCGGTTTCTGGTATATTGGAGTAAATGCCTTTATGGCCTGGCTGTTGGAGGTTGTGGATTGTTTTCCAGAAACTGGAGCTGTTCTTTTGTTTGGAGCTGTGAACAATTTTTATCCATAGTTCTTCATTCTGTTGCCTTTTTCTTTCCCAGGTCAACTTTTTTAGTTGTGCTTTTAAGATGCGGAGCTCCTTTAGAGGGACTTCGTTATTAGGTTCTTTTCGGAGTTGTTGTAGGGTCTTTTTTATTTCTCGTTTTATGTTTTTTATCTCTAATGTTGTTTTTCCGTTTGAAAACCGTGTAGTGTTCCCTTTTTGGGTTTTTAGCTCAGTTGCGTGTTTGGCTCCCAGTTCTATTACAAAGTCTGCCCAGGCGTTTAGCGGGTTTATGTTTGAGCGAGATGCCTGGTGTATGATGATTTTTGCACTGGTTGATAGTTCCTCAGACTCTGTGGTCTTACACCTTATTCGTTTATAATTGGAGGTGTGTTCTGTGCCTATGTATCTCTTTTCCACCGCTTTATTCTCGCAAGTCACATCTAATTTAGCTTCTAATGGAAGATGGTCGCTTTGAGCACTTTCACCTATCTTGAACAAGCTGATTTTCTTGTACAGTGGAAGTGTCATTAGCATGTAGTCAAGGTGTGAGGATGTACTTGAGGAGAAGTATGTTGGAGCTGGTGGGATATCCTCTGTGAATCGTCCGTTGAGTACTCTCAGGTTTAGCTGCTCAAGGTCTTTCAGTAGCTGGATTGAGGTGTTTGTGTATTTGTTAGGAAACGGAGTCGATTGACTTGGGATTTCCTAGACAGTATCCATTTCCTTTGTCATATCGTCTGTTGGGTTGTCTCCGAAGAGGTGAAGGTTGAAGTCACCTGCCACAAGTGTGTTCTCCATTTCCCTGTCCTCCATAAGTCTTGTCAGTTCTTTGGCGAGTTCCCTGGACCCCGAATGTCTGTGCTTCAGGTGTATGTATATGTTGATGATATGCAGCTGTTGGGTTACCTGGTTGTTTGTGATTGTTACTGATAGTGCCTGTATCGCGTTTGGAGGAGTGAGGCTTACTTTTATTGCTTCCATTGCCCCAATTGTTGTTATTGAGGCAAATGTCACCAGGCCGCCGGAACTGTGGCCATATTGAGAGCCTCTGGTTGCCGGGTGCATTTGGGTTGTGTAACCTTGTAGTGGTATGTCGTTTGTTTCCCACGTTTCCTGGATAATAATCAAGTCGAAAGATTTTAAGTGGTTTAGTGTTTCGGGATCCTCCAGTTTGTCTGAGAGTCCGTTGATGTTCCAGGTGCATATTTTGATTATGGGGAGGACAGTAGGATTGGAAATTGAGGCTGGTGTTCTTAGTCAGTTAGTTTCACCGCCAGCTATGGTCCGTGTTATTGATGTTCTGTATGGTTCTGAGTGGTGGGAGATTAAGTGTTGATGATATAGTAAGTTTTTCTCCGGTCCTGGGGAATAGCTGCGTGCTCCTTTCAGTATTGATTTAGCTGATTGGAGGCGTTCTTGTTTCTTTTCTTCGAGGAGCAGAGTGGGATAAGCGGGCCTTTTTGCTGCTTCAAGCTTAATTCCCCACTGGGAGAATCTGAGTGATTCCTCCATAATTGAGTTTACTTCTTCATTTGTTATCCATGTGGACTTTGTTGTTTCATTGCCGTGTGGATGTGGGGCTGGGAGAAATTCAATTACAAGCAGATCAGAGGTGTTTATGTTTTTTAATTTGCCAATTGAGTTGATCAGCTTCAATATGCTGCCCCTGTTTAGAGTATCCACTCTTCCTCTGGATTTAAATTCGGGGATGAAAAGGATTGTAACCGAGTCGGATTCCCCCGGGGGCTGTGTTGGCTGATGTGCATTTTGCTTGTTTTCGCTGGGCCCTTGTTGGAACTGGGTATTGAGTGTTATGGGGCTTTGATTGGGATTCGCCCGCTGAGGTTGGTCCTTGGGCTAGCCACTGTCAGCTTTAGTGATGTTTGCTGTCCGGGGGTTCCCCATTAATTCACTGCGAGTGGTCTTGATGTTATGGCAGGTACATGTATTTGGGATCTCGATGGTTATAGCCTTTGTTCTGTTTTTTTCAGGCTCTTCTTGGGCCTTCTTTCCGACGACCGCGGTCAGTTGCGTTGACATTGCTTGGTGTTCACTTTGGGCTTAGTGGGCCTGTTCTGGTGAGTTGTTGAATGTTGAGTTGTTTGTTTGGGCCAGAGGCTTCTGCTCTGTCTGTTTGCCGGTTTTCTTGTTCGAGAATGACTGGGTTCCCGTTCCTGCTGCGGTTGGCGTCTTTGCGTCTGGTGAGTTTTTAAAATGGGGTGAAGGACTCGTATGCTCCGTGTGGTGCTTGTTGGCTCCTAGCAACTCCGTTCCCCCCGATGTAATTGGCTGACAGTTCTCTTCTGTGCAGGCCGCTTCTGCTAGCTTCCTGTTCCTACCCTTTCTTTTTTGTTTGCTTCGGGTGCGCGCATTCTTTGGGCTTCCCAGTTGTTCAGCGTATCCTCTTACTAGAGTATTCTGAGGAGACTCTTCTGATAAGGTTTTGGGATTTGATGGCTGGCGCCGTTGCATGATGGCTTTGTTTGAGTCGTTGCCATTTCCTGGTGGGCCTGTGTTAGGGGATGGACTGGCAGGCCTGGCCTTTGTTGTGGGAAGCTTTGTGGTGTTCAATTTTATGTCCTCCAAGAGGTTTCCCAGCATTGTGGGTAATGATGATAGTTTGTCGATAATTGGTGAGCATACGCAGTCTGTTCTTCCAATTTGAGATAGTTTGACTGACTCTTGTCCTCTTTTTATAAGGCCGTTAAGATCTGCAAGTTTTCTGTCAATCCCCATGGTGGCCTCTGCTAGCCTTTGCAATACAGTCGGTTGAAGGTCTAGTTTATCCGATTGGTACTGAAGTGCTGTGGAGGACAGTTGGATGGTGTTGAATAAGGTTGCCCAAAAGGTGTTGGTGGGGTCTCTTGTCCCCTCTGTGGGGTGTTTGAAGCTCTCTTCGCTGGTGTTATTTGTGGGTTGCTTGACGTTATATGCTGCCACTAATTCGCTCCATTCTTGTGATGCCAAGAAGGTCATGTCCCTGTCCCAAGAAGATAAGTTCCCGTCTGCCCTGGTTGGGAAGGAGTTTGCGGGATCTGTTTTTGTTCCCTGTGTGATGTGAACCTTAGTGTTGCCTTGAGTTTTTGGTTCTGGGTGAAAATGGACTTTGTGTGCACGAGGCAGTGCTGTTTGTTGGTCGGTTTTTGCCTCTGCCGCTACCTGATGGATGGGTAAGGAGAAGTGTATTGGGGATGACTTCCCGCCTTTAATGTGATTGCTAAGCTGCCCCGGCGACTCTTCCGGCTCTGGGGCGTGCGTACTCGATGTGTCCGTCTTTGGCGGTGAGCTGGTTAAGATTGTTTCCTGGGTGCCTCCCTCTATTGTTGGGGGTTGGCTAGTAGCACAATCTTGTGACTTTGGGCTTCTAGCTTCTTGTGTCCATTGTTCTCCAGCCCCTGCTATGCCTTTGGTGTAACCCGTGCTCTCCTTTGAAATTGGAGGCGTGTGTATTTCTGCGACTGTGTAAGTTGAGGTTTGGGGCAAAGAGTTGTTTGTGCCAGCTGGTTGCAAAGGAGTTTGGAGGCCTGTAACAGAGTCATTTGACGAGTAGATCGCATTTCCTGGTTTTTTTAAAAAGGTGAATTTTGTGTAGATTTTCGGTTGGTAATTATGTTTTGTTTTTGCTGGCTGACCTGCTAAGTTAATTAGTTCCTGGGTGCTTTTCCTTTTACTGCTTGTAGATGAGTCTGGTATTCGAATTGGGGTGTGGACTGTGTCAGTTGGTGGTCCTTCGTTTGTGCAAAGGTTGGAGCCATTATGGTCACTTTCCTGTGGGATGGTATTGCTGGGGGTGTTGCTGGCTTCCTTGGTGCTGCTAAATGGTCGCTTGTTTTTTCCAGGTGTCTCTAAGCTCGTGGTTGTATTATTCCTTTTTCGCTTGGTTGGTTGCCTAGTTAGGGTTTTTTTTTCTCTTCCCGACCTCATGATGGTCCTGCTGGGTCCCTTCAATGTCTCTCCCCGTTTGTAATGATTGAGATGTTTGTGATGTTCGTCTGCCTCTTCTATCACTTGCTCGAGGTTGCTGAGAGAAAGTGGTCGGGGCTTGGTGGAGGCTTGTCAGAAGGGGCATCGTGGTTGGTTCTGCAGGGCGAGGCTAGTCTTAGGGACACTGCAACGCAGGGGCGCTGGGACACTTCTTGATTTGCCTCCCGCTCCCGCTCCCAGTCTCCTCACCTGTACGCCTGCTGTGTGCTTCTTGGCTGTGTGTTGATTAATGGCTTGATGGCTAGTACTTGGTGCTTTAGACCGCGTGGGCCTCCAGGCTGTTTTCTCTGCTGGGGTCAGGGGTTTACTGTCTGCTGTCTTTCAGCTACCCACCGGTCACTGTTAACTTCTTTGCCGGATGGTCCCTCTGATGGTCCTCTGGCATACAGTGATCTCCAGGCACTGGGCTCCTGAATGGTCTCAGACCTCTTGCGGCTCCTTCCGCCTCTGGGGCGACCCAGGCTGCTGCTGTTTCCTCTGCCTGGTGCCTGGCTGCCCAAAGGTCCCCGCCAGAATGCTCCTCACTGGAGTTCCCACAGTTCCCGCCTTTACCGGGATTTTACCGGGATTTTACCGGGGTACTCGCGGGCTGCCAAGTGCACCCGCTGCTGAATGCTCCCGTGCCCCTGCTTGAGGGCCTCTCTGCCGCTCCCGGCTCCCGCCTCCTCCGGTCGTTCTCGCGTTTGCCCGCGGCCGCGAGAGAGACCGCACTAAGACTCGGGGGTGGCTCGGGAGCGGCTCGGAGCAGCGTGCACTAAGCAGGGCAGAGCACAGAGTTCACAGGTGCCCCTCTTTTCTCCCGGCTCAAGGCAACCCCAAAGACGGCTCCGGCGGTCCACAAAAGGTTCTTGCTTTCCTCGTAGGTTGTGTCCGACTGACGGCTGCTCGCGGCTCACTTGCGGCTCACTGCTGACCTCTGGTGATGGGTAGGGATTTGTGTAAGAGAATAGCCAGTCCACATTTCCGGGACTGGCCCTTTTAAGAAGGAGATTAAGTTGTCAAGCTGCAATGAATGACTTTTCCCACCCAATCTCTCTGTAACTTAGATGATTCCAAAGCATCCAAATGAGTCTCTTGCAGAAAAGCAATATCAGTTCTTTTCGGTTGCAGATAAGAGAGTACTTTCTTGCACTTAAAAAAATGTGTACGGCCATTAACATTCGACAAGATGATGTAAGGAATGAAAGGTGTTAAGTTATGAGGGCTTTGAAGCAAAGAAGCAAATAACGTATAGAAGTAAAAATTGTGCAGATAATGGAGGGAGCATCAGGGGAAAGACGGTTGATGGAAAAAAGGAATAAGGGAAGAAGCAATGGAATGGAGTTGAAGAAAGGAAAGGGGAAGATGGAAAGTAAGTTCCGGGTCAGGAGAAAGATCGAGGTTGAGATCAATAACCTTCTGAAAAATGTCAAGGAAGTTAAAGGGTTGTGAAAGGAAAATAAGAGTCACTTGTTGTACACAGAGTAAGTGAGAAGGAGTAAAGGCAAGATTCTCGAAAAACTAGAGAAAAGACAGAGGAAAGAAAGGGAAAAGAGGGTAAATGTGCTATGCAGGAAAAACGTAGGACTGCTCTCTATGGGTCTAAACATTCGGGCTATGCGTGCCGGCGGAGCCCCATTCAGTGACAAAGTCAGTGGTAAAATACATATCTATGCAATAATATTAACAGTATTGGGGTTGAGATTATAAGAATACTCAAGTTTTCAAAAGTTTGAGTATTCAGCATTAAAAGTTGAAGGAATAGGGGAAAAAGATGAGCATCTTAAGAGTACTGTGTTAAAGGAGAGGAGGAGATCAAAGAAAAAGGAGTGGAAGGGAGAAAAAGGGGACGGTCCATGTAATATAAAATGATCATATGTATGGTACAATCATACAAACCTTACATAGCATAGTAGTAGTGGTAATTAAATGTTATCATAAGTGGATATTATCACAGTTAAGTATTATCATAGCAAAATTTTAGCACCGTGTAGTTCAATATTATCACAGTTAAATATTAAGACAATTAAATATTAAATATTATCATAGTTAATTAATATCATAAATATTGGTTAAACGGAGGAGAGGGGAGGGAAATGTGTGAAAAGAGATTAAGAGAGGAAGAGCGTAGCAGTACATATAATTCATAACAAATTCATAACAAATAAGTAGGTATTCAAGTATATAGTAAGTTATCCTGATTCCTGTCATATAAGGTTTAACAATACAAAACGAAAAACATAAGCAAACAGGCTTTGAAAGAAATTTTGAGGATGAAGAAATGTTAATGTAGGTGCCTATTTTGGGGAATATTGGAAAAGGGAGTAGGATGAAAGAAGAACGTTCTAAAGTAGGCAATATATAAGAGAATGAGCAAGAGTTCAGGTACGTATCTAGTTGCCATCTTCGGAAGTCAAATAGGCAGCAAACATTCAACAACTTATTGATATAGGAAAGTAAAATATTCAGCTAATGTTCAAGACGCACCCTCCTCGGATGAAGAGGGGAGAAAACGTTAGAGGAAAGCGTAATTAGTCATTGTCTCTTTCCTGTGTAAATGCTGCCACTGCCTGAAGTACATATAGTAAATCGATTTCTTCATCGTCAATGGGTGTCAAGACAGCGGATTTCCAAATTATAAAAAATGCAGGGAGGTCAATCAATCAACACAATTCAGGACACACCCTCCTCTGATGAACGGGTTTTAGAGGAGAGCGTGATTTGTCCCTGTCTCTTTCCTATGTGAGGGCGGCTACTGCCTGAAGGGCCTGTGCTCGGTCTCCCAAAGGGGGAACAGGTCGGTCTAAGTCTCAGCCCCTGCCCTGGGACCAGCCTGGATTATGTCTGGATCCACCTGCGGATGTCGTAGAATTTAATGATGGGAGTTGGATCCAGGTTCTTGTAACAACATAGTACATTCCATGTTCTGAGGAGAAAGCTTGTCCAAGAAATTACGAAGGTCTTCTGGATTAAAGAACTCCTTGGAGATCCCATCTTTGGTAATCTGCAAACGTGCAGGCTGGAAGTGGCCATATTTAATATCAAGCTGTCGTAGGTGGGGTCTAAGATAAAAGAAAGCTTTGCGGCTGTCATTAGTTTCTTTCGAGAAATCCACTGCCATTCTGATCTCATGACCTTCGAATGTATGTGGGCATTGGGTACAAACCGCTATGATCGACTGGTGGGCTTGTTCATGTCATAGGAAGCAGACTATGGGTGGGCGTGGTTGCATATTTTTCCCTGTGTTGGGCTGACCAATTTGATGGGTTTCTCTAAGAAAGGATTTTGCATCTGAGCCTTCTATTTTCTCCGGGAAGCCAAAAAACTGTCATTGTCTCGATGGCTTCTGTCTTCCAGATCTATTACCTTACTCCTGAGAAATAAAAGCTCTTGGTCTCGGTCTGGTATAACATCAAGGCGGTTCTCAACCTCTACAACCCACGCAGTTAGGCCATCCATCCGGCTCTGAAATCCAGCAATGGCTGTACATATAGATTTAGTCTCAGTCATGAAAGTAGATATAGAGGTCTCCATACCCTCTAATCGTCAACCCACAGCAGAGATTTCTTGAAGTATCCATTCCATGGTAGAATCCGTTGAGGTTGTCATCGTAGGATTAGTTGACTTCTGAGTTGAGAAAGTGGTGCCACTAGTATCTGAGGTGGGACGGCCCTGGTTTAAGGCTTCTGAAAAGAGGAGTTGTTTTGTGACTTTACCAGATGTCTTACCAGAAGGCATCACCAACTCTTTTGTGACAGTCTTTTGACATATAAATTATTTTGTACAATTGATGTTTATGGTATAGTAAATAGGTTTCCTCAAGAAAAACACTAGGGGCCCGATGTAGGTAATTTTTTTTTACCGGTTCATAAATACCGGCTCATACCGAATCGGTATTTATGAACCCGAAACCCATATGTAGGTAACAATCCGGTAAAAAATACCAAATCGGTATCAATCGGTATTCAAACTCGTTAAATACAGAATCGGTATTTACCGAATCGGTAATATCCGAGTCGGTAACACCCATACAACCCTATGGCCTTCCAGTCCTATAGGAATGAATGGGAGACACCGAATCGGAATTTACCGAATCGGTAAATACCGAATCGGTAAATACCGAATCGGTAAATACCGAATCGGTAAATTCCGATCACGAAAATTCGAATACATGACATGTGAGCCTATGCACCAAATCAGGGACACCCACCACACCCCACAACAAAGCATCTGAGAGATCAACCAATCAGTTGCAAGTACCACAACCCAGTACCTGGAGGTGGCCACACCCATGCAGGTGCAGACCAACAGAACTGCAGAGAGAGCTGGAGGGGAGACAGAGGAGCAGGCTGCACTGAGACCAGCAGAGAAACAGCATGGAGTCCCAGGAGGCACAAAAGGATGGAGGGGACAGAAAGAGGAAGGTCAAATTCAGCCCAACAGAGCTCCAGGTGCTGGTGGAGGAGGTTGTGCAGCACTACAGCCAGCTGTTTGGGAGACAGTCTCTGCAAGTAGCTGAGTCTGTTAAGAGGAACACCTGGCTGGCAATACAGAGCAAGGTCAATGCCCTAGGAGTGACCCACCGAGAAATTGACGACATGAAGAAGAGGTGGTATGATCTGAGGATCACCACCAAAAAAAAACTAGCCACCCAGAGGAAGGAATCAGGAGCAACTGGTGGGGGCAAGAGCCGTGCCCCAAGCCTCACCGACCTGGAGCAGCTCGTGGAATCCACCATGGAGCCTGAGAGCATACATGGGATCGGGGATGCTGATAGCTCAGCCAGAGCTGCAAGTAAGAAAGGTAAGATGCATGGACATGTACCCCACCCATTCCCAGGCCCCTTCCCCAATGTGGGTTAATCACTCACAATCCAGCACACATGACTGTAGTCCCCAGCAAAGCATCATGGTAGTTGTAGTCATAGGTACATACATCAAAGCTGCCAACACCGAACCCTGCATGCCATGCCACACTCCCCATACACAAACAGTCTAGGCAAATGAAAATGTGTGTTCGGAATCTGTGTTGGGAAAACACGCAGCTGATCATTGTCCATGTCTGTTCACAGGAGAGTCATCGTGCAGAGCAGCGCTGGAAGGGGAGTGTAGTGCCACAACAACGTCTGCGAGGGAGAAGGCCAAAGACACCGCTGGACCTAGCACTGTCCCTGAGGATACAACCACACCCCAGGCACCCACAGCAATGGAGCACGACACCACTGCTCAGCCACTGTCGCCCCTGCTGTTCGAGACACAGACTCAGCCAGCACCTGCAGAAGCCACAACACCCAGCTCAGGGTCCCCTGTGCATGTGAGGCCAAGGAGGCAGGACATACCACCTTTACGGTTGTTTGAGAGCTCCGATGAGGAAGTGGTAGAGGCTCCCAGACCTAGTACACCAACAATGGCTGGCCACGCTGGACAACGTGGGTCACTGGGATCTGGCCGTGCAGGTGACCGTGTCCGTAGGGCACGAGAGCAGGATGAGGGGCAGGATGTGCAGGGGGTCTTCGCTGGGCTTGAAGCCACAATGGTCAAAGTCCAGCGTATGCAGGCCAGAGGCATCATGGCAGTGCACCGGCAGGTGCGAATCCTGAATACCAGGATGTCGGACATCGATCGGGGGATAGGTGCCATGGCAAAGGGGATGGAGGCCATGGGCAAAGGGATGGAGGCAATGGGCAAAGGGATGGAGTCCATGGCGGAGGGGGTGAGGGACATGGGGGTGCGCATGGGCACCCTCTGTGACAGGCTTGAAAGTGACCACGAAGAGAGGCGCAGGTATAGACGCGAGGTCAGGCTGCTCAATCAGTCGATTAACCGCTTGGCAACTTCTACCACCCTGCAGTGTCGCCGCTCTGTTAATCTGCAGACTGACATTGTACACTGCTGCAGTGACTTGTCCCAGGGGATGGGGAGGGTGACCTCAGCAATGGAGGCAATGCAGACACAGCTGACAGCCACAGGTGGCAACATGGTAGTTGGGGACACTGAGGAGTTAACGAGCAGGAGTGGGTCCAGCACGCCTGTTCAGGACATTCGTAGGAGCAGCAGACTCCATGCTGATGACACCGGCACCACTGCGCATGTAGACCCCCAGCCCCGTGGCTCGCAAAACATCATGCGTAAGCGCAAGCATTGAGAGACATATTGAACACAGGACAGGTCATAGTGAAGAGAACTTTGGCCAACCATTGTGCAAAGTGCATTTAATTTGATATATGTTTTTTTGGAAGGTGCAGTTGTGTACATTAAAGTGAGTGTTCCAAACACTGGACATGGCTGTGTGTAATCGCTCAATGAGAAGTATCTGTTGGTGATTTCAGCGCGTCGCAGTCGACCATCTGTTGCTGGTGCTGCTCCTGCTGCATGGTGATCTGCTTGTACTGTGCCATCATCAATGTCCTCATGATATGTCAGTTCTATCTCTGTGCCCTCCTTGGTGGCAAGATTGTGCAGCATGGCGCACGTCGCAATTATCTTGCAACAGATAATGGGCGTGTACTGACGTGCACCTCCACTCTTATGGAGGCACCTAAATCTACTTTTCAGCAGCCCAAATGTACGTTCCACCATGCAACGTGTTGTTCTGTGTGCCACGTTATAACGCCTTTCACTCGTGGTGGATGGGTTCAGGTAGGGGGTGAGCACAAATGACCGCAGGGCATATGCACTGTCACCTGGGTGGGAAAGGATAATTAGATTAGTCACGTACTCAGGTGTGCACCTTCTGGCGTCTGTATATCCCACTGTTGGTGAATATGTAGGAGTCGTGGGTACTCCCTGGATATTTGGCTACAATGTCCGTTATCATGTTGCTAGCGTTGCAGATCACCTGCACATTGAGTGAATGGGTGGACTTCCGGTTTCTGTATATGTGCTCAGTTGCTGCAGGTGGGCATAGAGGGATGTGCGTCCCATCGATACAGCCGATGATGTGCGGGAACTGTGCAAGTTGATAGAACTTGGTGTTTGTCCTTGCTAGTTCTGCAGCTGTCTCAGGGAACTCAATGTAGTGCTCCATCCTCTGCATCATGGCGTTTAGGAATTTTCTGAAGAAGCGTGACAGGCAGCTCTGGGACACTCCACCTACAGCGGCTATTACGTGCTGGTAGCTACCAGAGGCAAGAAGGTGTAGGCAGCACAGCACCTGTACATGGGGTGGGATGGCGTGTGCTCTTGGGGTCGGGTGTTCCAGATATGGGTGGAGGTCCCTGATGAAGTCCAGGATGGTTCTGGGGTGGAGTCGGTACCTTTGCAGGATCTCTGCTTCAGTGAGTTGGAAGAGTGTGATCCTTTGCCTATATACCTGCTCCTCCCTTAGCCAGACCCTCTCTCTTGCTGCCTGTATCCGTAGTCGCCGTGCAATAACGTAGAAAGACGCCATTGTGGGTGTACAGTTGCATTTTGGGAGCTTCTTATATATCCTGTTCCTGGTTTCCACCTGCTTCCAATCCATGTTAATTACCGACTCTTAAATACCGAATTTCACGAAATTCGGTATTTCCAGACTTTGCTACATCTCAAATGGCCTTTTTTACCACTTCTTATTTACCGACTCGGTAAATATGAATCCGGTATTTACCGATTTGGTAACTTACCATTTCTTATTTACCGATTCGGAGATTATGTATTCGGTAAATTCCGATTTGTGTAATACCGAATCGGTGTTTTACCGACTGGTATTTACCGATTCGGTACGTTTTTGGTGACATACATCTCGATGCACTTATACCGGTCAGTAATGGCCGATTTTACCGATTTTCGGCCGTTACCGACCGGTATTTGGCTACCTACATTGGGCCCAAGGTCCCCTAGACTAGTAATCCAAACTAGTTTGATGCAAATCAGCAAAGTTCAGTACAGCATGAGGTGTGAGGCAAACAAGAGGATCCCAAAACACAACTGGAGCACAGACCGCTCCTTCAGAGGAAGAGGTCACCTCATCGCATCATGTGAACCAAAAAAAAAAGGAAACCCTACCTCAGAGTTATTGGAGTGCATGCAGAAATGGCACGCAGCTCTTTCACCTCACTTCCATGCCGCCTTCTCAACCTGTCTTAGAGCGTCAGTAAGCTCAGATCAACAGTGAACAGTAAAAACCCAGATAACCAGGGATGTACAAGACGTCTTCAGGTAATTACGACACAAGACCACAGATGAAAGAGGGGAGTCCCCGCCCAGACTTTTCTGGGCGATGACGGTTAGAGACTGGCCCATTCTTGGCTAAACAGTTAAGTCGTGTTGCAGCAATAATGCAGGGAGCCCTGGGACCGATAGTTTCACCAGGGCAATGAAAAGCAGCAAACAGTGACTCGCTGGGGATGTGGAGTAATCCAACCACTGAAGAATCTCACAAAGCACACACCTCCAGAGGTGCCAACGACCATCAGGCATTCAACAGCCAGTCCCTTCGCTCATCGCGGCTGTAAGTATAGACTACAAGCAGGGGGACTTGGGTAAGTCAGGAGGGTCCAACAGAGTGACAGACCAAAATTCAGTAGTCAGTACTCCTTCCAGGTGCCCAGAAACACACTGTAGTAGTAGTAGTAGTAGAGCCAACTGCCACCGCAAGTCAGCACAGGCCGCTGGACCAGTAAACTGAGGCTCTGGTTAGGGAAGTCATAGGCAGCATACCGTTTTACCGTACCACTTCCTGCCGTCAACAGGCAGCATCCAGGATCAGTCGCTGTTGTGTGTCAGCAGGCTGAACAGTTCTATGTCCATACATTTAGGAGCAAGGTGCAGTAGTAGGCCCAGGTACTGATGTGGGTCTGCACAAAATGGTCGCCTAGTAAACTTCAGATCCACCAAAGGGAGCCACAAGAAGTACCCTGTTCGCATGTGAGGCTCGTCAGCAGCCAGTTTCACCTGAGCGCTGCGATGTGCACCATGGTGCACACCACTCTCCCATTCACAGTCAGGAAGCCAAAATACCAGAAATGGTGGGCGCTGCTGAGTAACGAATGCAGAACAAGTCACTTCATCCGCTGCATCCTTCAAAGGGCTTTGTCACCAGGCTACAGTTGCCGGACTCCAGGGACACCGGAGTCAAATGACAGTCAGGTCATCTACGGGCCGGAGCAGCAAAAGCAATGAGAAGAGGCTCCTCCTCTCCTCAGCACACAGGCTCACAGTGCCATTTCACAGCTTCACATGTGCGCCATGAGCCACCATTTCCCACTCATAGGGCCACACATAACTCTTTACCAGAGAACTTTGCTTGAGGCCGTCCGCTCTCATTGAACTTGTCAGCTGGTCGTTCTCGGTCGTTCTGTAATCCGATATCAGGGCTCACACCAGCAAAATGCCATGAGAAAGCCCTCACACCGCCGTCTGGGGATCCCCACAGCGCTGAGTTCTGGAATTAAGCAGCCATCTTCTTTATGGCCAGACCACGCACACTCTATGGATTGGATTAGTGGTGATCTTAAGATATAGGGGTGTTATATGGCTTTCCTGGTCACTGGTTGCCCTGGTATTGTTGTTCCTGCATGTCCAATCTGGGGTAGGTGATCTGTTTTGTTTTGGTCTGCTCTGGTTACAAGCTCCCAGTACAGATTGCACACTCCACAGAAGATGTGACCCAAACAGATAGGAGCCACAGAGAAAAGGGACTTCTTTGCAACCTAGAGGACTTCCATTTCTACAAACCCTAGGGAAAGAAGTGAATAGTAATGGCCAGAGAAGTATAAACGTAGGCTAAGATCTGCTCTGATGACAGTCAGCTGTGATAGTGAGCAATTATGGTAATTTCCAGGAACCTGGTCTTGTTTTCATATCTGTTTTGAACTGTTCTTGAGCAAAGTGTCCTAAATTCAAAATTGTTCAGTTTTGCTATGCTATGATGCTGAGTTGATTCTGTGAAACCAGCTTGAAAAAGCCATGTCTTCCTTTCTGAACTTCAGATGGTCTTGTATAAGTCACATATAAGCTGGCAAGAGTTCCAGAGCAATGCTTCCAGCACTGAGAATGCTGTACCTAGAAAGAATATTTCCTGCCTAGCGATTCACGTCACACAAGACTACTACAAACACTTTTGTGTGATCAACAAAAGAAATGAGGGCAAGATGGGTGGTTTTCAGCTTCTTAGCAAGGAGTGCCTACTTTCGAGCTGCATCAAACTTGAAATCATGTTCTAATCAAAAGTCATGGTCTGTGACAGAAAAAGACAACCATTCCTCAGGAATGGCTTACCGTCACAGGCATGTTATTCTCTGTTTTGAGAGTCTGATGTATGTGCAAGAGTTTGTGGTCACAGAAGTATGAGGCCTGGAGAATACCACAGCTCACATCCCCCACCCCTGCATAAGACAGTTCAGTCCACACTCGCAGGAGATGTGAGTGGGACATTCTCTGGGTTCAAAACCACTTTTGTTTTGTTTTTTGGCCCAAATAACTCTTCAATTCGACGCATGACGTGGTACGAGTGGAGGAAGGGCAGATAGCAAAGAATAGGAATAATACAGATTTTCAAACTCCCATCATGCCCGATGTGCGCATAATATGCAACTGATCAGGCAATGAGCTGAGCAGGCCACACCCTCCCTGAAGACCAGCCTGTGGCTAGAAAGACCAGCCTGATAGTGGCGCTAACACCATAGAAGGAGAACCTCAGGAAACCAGACCAGATCTCACCCTTGCATCCTGATGAGACCAGAGCTCTGATGAACCAGTAGAGCCAGTGAGCCAGCAAAGTGGTATGCTGCAGCATGAAAGGCAAGATAGCAATTCTCATGCTCACCACCTTGAGCATACTCACTTAGTCACAGTGACTCAACACGTGCTCTGTGGACTCTGGCCTCTCCTCCCCATGCCCCCTTGTCACTTGTACCATGAGCTCTTCTTGGGCATTTTACAAGGGCTTTTTTGTTCGTGGTCATCAAAGTGTTTTCGTTGCAATTGTTTTGAATATTTAATGCTGAAAGAACCCAAACGGGTGATAGCACCGAGATTCACCGGCTCTCTCCTTTGTCTAGTTTCGAAATAATTTGCTTTATACACCAGTAAAAGGTGAAATCCTCTTCGATTAAAAACGGACTGAAAAGTGATCTGTCCCATGCGCAATGTGCAGTGTTAACTCCAATCCGAGGTGGGGGGGTTTAGGGAGGGGGGGTCGGGAAAAAAAATATATATTTTAACTTACCTTTCCTGCCGGCCGCCGCAACCTTCTGCTCCCTCGCTGCTCGTCTGCTCCCGTCCCGACACTACAATTCCCATAGGCACAGGCTCCCAGACCCCACCCAATCCCAGCACTTCTCCCAGCATGAGAGAAGAGCTGGGATTGGGTGGATTAGGCTGGTTTTGCAGGGTCTTGGAGCCTGTGCCTCTGAGCACTAGGATATCTCAAAGGAACAGCCTGGAGATAGCCAAGAGCGCATGTTGATTTGGCCAGCCGTGGACTGCCGGTGTTGTGTAAGGCCAAACCAACATGCACACTTTTAGTGCCTACCACCACTCCACCTGCTTTGTGATGCTGCAGTCTGGCCCCTGCCCCACCCCCATCCTCGACTCGCCGCGCTAGAAGTACAAATGACATTAAAAAAGTTTTACTGTCATTTTGTTTGTCTTCTGACTGCTGCGTTTCAGCAGTGGGGCAACGAGTCACTTCCTGTTTACTTCCAGGGTTTGGCCAGTGTCCGAACCTTATGCATCCGCATGCATGAGAGACGTGTCATGGTATTTACGACCACATTTTACAATCTGGGTCTGATTCTTAAAGCCATTTGCTCTGTAAGTTTGACTCATACGCTGGATTTAAATCATTATACTCATATGAAATGTAACTCAAGGATGCAATAACACAATGCGGGAGAAAAAATGTTTTAACAGATGCAAAGCAGCTATTTTGAGGCATAGTTTGGGCAGGGAATTTATGGAAACCCACAAGCTCGTGAGATTGTCAGTATTCGCAATTTCGTACAGGATCCTGGCCCACATGCATCAAGCATTTTTGGAGTCGCAAACGGTGCGATTCCTTAAAATCGGCCCTTTTTGGGATGCATGAAGCAATTTTAGAATTCGTAAAATTTTTGCGAGTTCTAAAATTGTGATTGCTTTCAAGAAGTCGCAGATGTGCGATTTCTTGAAAGCAATGCATCATTACTTTTAAAAGTGCGAAATTGCAATTAGGGTGTCAAATTTACCGAGTGATTGAACCACTCGGTAAATGTGGAAAAAGTGTTTAAAATGTTGAAAATGCTTTTTTTTCAACATTCATGTTACGGACACACATGTCCTTAGGACTTGTGTGTGTGAAACATGATGCGAAAAATACATTTCAGGGGTGCATGAAATTTTCAAAGTGCCACTCGCAATTTGCTAATGCCTTCCAATTGACTCCTATGGGCCTTTTGGCCCATAGGAATCAATGGGAATTGCGAAAATTAACTTAAGAATTCGGTATTTATTTGGGATTCGGTAAAAATTGCGATTTTTACCGAATCACAAATGAATACCGAAAATAATGATGCATATCATTTTGCAATTCTTAATTTGCGATTCGTTATTTTTCGCAAATTAAGAAGTGCAAAATATCTCAATGATGCATGTGGGCCCCTGTGCCTCCCTGGAAAAAGATGGAAATTTACTCCAGTCAAGATCGGGAGATATGTACATATGTACAAAATTCCCACTTTGTGATTCCCAAATAGCGAATCCGTAGAAAACGCTATTTGGGAATCGCAAATGGAGAATACATGTAACCTGCAAGTTCCTAATAGTGATTTCTACAGATCATACAGATTCGCTATTAGGAAATCACAATTTAGGAAGTTGCTAAATTATGATTACCTAATCAGAACTCGCAAAATGTACACAATAGCCCTTTAGACAACTATTATGTGTCATTATGCTGTAAAATCCAATATTTTGAAACCTTGTTTGCAATGAATCTTTGAGCAGGGTAAGACCCACCAACCACGATGCAAGTAAGGCTTGCTTAGCACTCCTCAACTGTATTGGAATATTTCATTAATGCATCACCTGAAACTGTGAACTATTAGTAAATGTATATCAAAATTATGCTGTAAAATGCACAACTTGCCACTGTTTAAAAAAAAAATTCAGCAAGACCCATGGAACAATAATGGAGGTCAAGCGTGCTCCCTTTACTCTCTGGCCCAGGTCCCCCTCCTATTTCTATGGGCGTTTAACTGAAATGTGCACCAGCCCTGCCAGGCTGGTGTTTGTTTTTAACACTTAGAACTTGCTGGAGATGTCCAACACAACAGGCCCAAGTAGTAGCTCTTTATTAGGTCTCTATGAGGATACATTGAAAGCCATGTTCCATTCTTTGATGATAGTACTTCAGTTTTTGTTGCATCGGAGGTAGAATGGTCCTTCCACTTTAGCCCTTTTCTTCAGTCTTCCCTGGACGAAACGCTGTATGCCTATGTGCTTGCATGTGTGCGGTCTCATCGCTGCACACTTTGGTTTCTGTTCCACCATCCTACCTATGAAAGGCTTGTCTGGTGGGCAACTGAAATGCTCAGATGGGTGTGGGCAGTGGGCATTAGTAGGGCTCTGAAGTTTTTTTTATCAATCACAATACTTCGGTATGAAAGAATACCATAAAAGTACAAGTAAAATACATCAAAGTTAAAAAAACAAGCCAATTCAGCAATCTAAAATTCTGTGTGATACACGTTCAATACATCAGTAATTAAAATAAAAAATAAAATTACATCACAGGCAACCTATGTTCTTCCCATATTCCTTGTTGCTCTAAGCCTAAACACTGCCCTTAAGAAATTTACAGTACAGAACAGAGTTAATGCATCTGAAGACAATTTTAGAGATGACAAGGCCAGCCTTGCCTGTTTAAATCTTGCTTTCTTTAAAATTCTCTTTAAAAAGAGACTCCTGGCTTGTGAATAAAAAGGACATAATAAAACAAAATGAAGGGTGTCCTGTGGAGACAGTTGGTCGCAACCACATGGTCCCTTCATCTCTATAGACTCTGTATACCTGCCGGGTAAGCTAGTATGTGGTGCAGGAGATTTAGCCTTAACTGTGTCATTAAAAACCTATTATGGGCGTTATAAAGATAAGACAAATATGGTTCAATGCCCACAGATGTTTTGATTAAAAGGTATTCTCTCACTGACGGTTTGGTCAGCTCCCTGTCTTCCCTAAGTGTTGTGACATACTTAAAAAATCGGTCTTTAACCATACACTTATCCTACGTGGATATTTTAGAGGGGTTGGTAAAAAGGTCTCCTTCACATACTTTAGCCATGGGATGTTAAGTCCCCGGTCTCGGGCGAGGCAGTCTGCTAGGACCTGCCTACTGAGTGTTGCCTCCGTGTTTGCCCAAATTGTGGCCCAGCAGACTAGGGGTTCAACTCCCAATCTGTCCCTGATGTGCTGAACGCCAAGTTCTTCATGGACAATCTGGGATGGCGTCTCTGGGGAACTTTGAGCAGGCGCAGAAGATACTTATTTTCCTCTATTTGTAGTTGCTTCGTGTCAATAAAATCCCATACCTCACTTCTATAGAGGACTTTAGCGCAACACATAGAACTGTATAATCTTAAAATTTGCTCAGGTGACCATCGGCGTAACCTTTGTGCAAAATTCATGATCGATCCAGAGCAACTAGCTAGAGTGCGACATTTCTCCTCAAGTACATTTTTTTAATTTAGGCGCCTGTCAAATAAAATCCCCAGATACGAGAAAGAGTGCGTCTTTCCCAGGCGATGTTCTCCAATAGTGTAATTATACGTTTTGCTTGTTTTTTTGCCCGCTTCCATAATATATGATTTGGACAAATTGAGGGTCAAATCTAGGTTCTCCATAAAAGAAACAAAGGCCTCTATCAAAATCTGCAGCCCTTTGGGAGTGCAGGAGAGGAGAACCGCGTCGTCCGCATAAAGCAGGACGGGGATCCCTCGAGGTGCAATCCTTGGTGTTTCCGCCTTTAAAGTGCTTAGTGCCTGATCCAACCTATTTATATACAGTGTAAACAGAAATGGGGCCAGAATGCAACCCTGTCTGACCCACTGGAGCATGAAAAAGGTTCTGTGGTGTTTCCCTCCTGATTGTATCTGACCGCTGCAGTAGTATTCGTATGCAAGGATATTAAAATAATAATAAGTCCTGGTTCCACTCCAAGGTCGCCCATGATTACCCATAGTTTCTCTCGGTTAACGCGGTCGAAAGCCGCCGCCAAGTCCATAAATGCCAAGTACACGGTCCCTTGACTGGCAATGGTGTACTTGGCTACGAGTAGGTATAAATTAAGACATTGATCGTTGGTTGACTTCCCTGGCCTAAAGCCAAAATGGGTGTCAGTAATAATGTTATGATCCTCAGCCCAATCCATTAGCCGGCTGAGGATAACCCGCCCTAGAACCTTTGCTGACACATCAATTAGTGAGATAGGTCGATAACAAAGTGGGCTGTCCTTGTTACCTTTTTTAAAAATTGGAGCAATCGTGGCTGTGGACCAGGATAGCGGCATAGCTGTGTCTACTGCTGCATTAATGACCCTAGTCAAAATAGGCGCCCAGAGATCCACCTTACTCAGAAAGAGGTCTGGTGGTATCTCATCGGGACCCGGGGCCTTATTTCGGGTCAGACCTTCAATCCCTGCCTTGATCTCATCCAAGGTGAAGTGTATCGGGGTAATATTCCATTCCCCCCCTGTTATCCTCCAGCTGAGCCTCGTATGGGCAGTGATTGTAAAGCGCATGAAAGTGTTCACGCCGCTCCCCGGGCAAGATGTTTTTAGCTAACCTGGGTTTATTTGCCTCTTGGAAGCAAGGATTATTTATAACCTTCCAAAAGGCAGTTGTGTCCTTTAACTCCATTGCCTTCCTCAGATCCTCCCAGGCTTGCTGTTGTAGTTTTGTTTTACGGCCTTTAACGGTTAGCTTGTAATTTGTCCTACACAAGATCACCCTGTCCTTATCTCTTGGAGAAGATTTTAGCCCTGCTTTCAGCTCTCTCAGTGTACGAGAGCACTGATTGTCAAACCGCCTGGGGTCGTCCGATCCAGCTCTATGTGAAGTAGTCCTGAGCAGGCCATCAATTAATTGAGCGACCACTTCAAATGCCCTAACTAGTTCGACCCCCTCCACATTCTGGTCTAAACAGTTTGCAATGAGCTGTTCACCATCTTTCACCAGGGCTCTATAAAAGACTTCACCATTGGCCTGTGACCATCTCAGCCTCCTGCCTTGATCTGTGGCAGATACCACCCCTCCCCACCACTAGATGGTTTCTTGCAGAGGTTTAACTCAACAAGGGACATAACAAGTGGGTTATGGTCACTGAAAACACTTAGACAAATTCTGAAGCCCGACACCCAATTTTTTAAACCTACGGAAACAAAAATGAAATCAATGAATGAAACACATCCTCTACCTTTGAATGTGGGGTGGATAATTTTGTCCTTTCCAACTGCAGCCAGATCCATGGTATGTGAGAGGGCGTGTGTGTTTAATAACTTACATAGTGCTGTTCCCTCCTTGGTGTGTTCCATGTGAGGGCCCTCTTCCAATGTACACAATGACCAATCCCAACCATTGACTTTCAAATTTGGACATAGGTGGCAGTTAAAGTCGCCAGCTAAAACCAAGTGGGGTGCCTGCGCCCCTTTCTCCTGTATATGAGTGAGCCTACTGTCCAGCTCATCCATGCTTACAGTACCCTGACCCGGTGGCATCGCATTATAAACATTTATGAGAATTAACTTGTGACCCTTATTATAGAACTTGAGCCCCTGCATGATATCTGAATCCCAATCCAGGTCAGTCCATCTGCCTTGTATTCTAAGATCAACGTATATGATCAATACTCCCCTTGCTCTCCCTGATATTGCTTTACGGGCCGGTACAAAGTAAGATTTATAACCCTCTAGATGGAGGGTGCTATTCTCTACTTCCCATGTTTCCTGTAAACAGATGATTTGGAATGTCCTAATATAAAGTACCCAGTCTTCGTTCTTGAGTTAAGCAGATAAACCTGCTATGTTCCAAGAAACTAGTTTAAATTCTCTCTCCTTTTGTCTGACTGAACTAGCCAAAATTGGGTGGGTCTGGGGCCCATGAGCTTCCATGTTTGGGTTGTTAAACTCCTGCGTTAGTGCTACTCGGTGGTCTGAGGTATTTGACCTTCCAGCTCCCCCAGTTACGCTTGCCACCTCTGTCCCTCCCGAATCTACAGTAATGGCTTTGCTTACATGTCCGTGGACACCCTTGACTGCCCCAAGCAAGCCCTGTCAATCAATATCATTCAAATCTCTGGCCTCACAAAGAGGGGCATAAGAGTTGTATCTCAAGACTATAAACCTCCCCCTTGCGCTTCCCCCAAATGCCCCCTGTGTGCGTGCTGATAATTCGGGTTCATCATGTGTCTATAAAAGAAGCCTAATGGGAGCATTGTGATACTTAGACCACCCTCATCTTGATAGAACCCCTTACTCTGGGTAAGAAACTTACGCACAAGCTCGGGGTGTCTTAGATTCACAATCACGCAGTCCCCTGGAAAGGCTTTCCTGGTGCTGCCAATCCAAGACACCCTTCTGGCCATCAGAATGTGCCTGTGTTCCCTAATATTAAACCCAACATTCCTGCACATCCAGTACAATCCTCTTTTTCATCATAATCAATGTCATCTTCACATTGAATGGCTTGACTGGTGGTTGGAGGCAAGCGTGACAGAGCATCCGCCCTCACTTTTTTTCCCCCAGCGATGTGTGTTACCTCAAAGTTGAATTGTAACAGCTTCGATGCAAGACGGGCTGTTCGAGGTGTAGCATTTCGGTTGTTGGTATTACCTAGAATAGCTACCAAAGGTTTGTGGTCAGTTTGTAATGTGAATTTCCGTCCCCAAAGATAATTCTTGAATTTTTCAATGCCCCATCAACATGCAAGAAGTTCTTTTTCAATGACCGAATAGTGTGTTTCTGCTTCTCTCAGTACCCTGGATGCAAAACCAATGGTATTTTCCTAATGTCCAATTTCCTGTGTCAAAACTGCCCCTAACCCATAGCTACTAGCATCCACAGTCAATGTGCAAGGTACATCAGAAACAAACGGTTTCAAAGCGTTGACTGTACTCAGATGTTCTTTAAGCCAAGTAAAAGCTAGTTTACAGTCATTGTCCCATACAAATTCACTTTTATCCTTCAACAATCTCGAAATAGGACGTACTTTTGAGGCATAGTCTTGAATAAAATGTGCATAGAACTCCGTCAAACCAAGCAGAGATTTAACGCCTGCTTTGTCTTTTGGAGCGGAGCATCCAAGATGGCCTGGACAAGACTAGGCTTGGGTGTGACCCCTGCAGTTGAGATGGTGTGCCCCAGATATTCCACCTTGTCTTTTGAAAACACACATTTGTCACGTTTAAGAACCACACCATACTCCTGAAAAATAGAGAGGATCTTGCCAAGAACCACATCATGTTCATGCTCATCCTTCGCAAATAAAAGGACATCATCCTGAAATATTGCTACGTTTTTTATGCCTTTAAGTAAGTTGCCCATAACCCTTTGGAAGACAGAAGCTGCCGAAGCCAGGTCAAACGGCAAGCGACAGAATTGGCACATCCCAGAGGGAGAGTTGAATGCAGTGTAGTGGCGTGACTCTTTATCAAGTTCAATCTGGTGGTACACAGAGGCCAGGTCCAGTTTAGAGAAAACTAGAGCCCCTGCTACCACACCCAGCATTTCTGTTATATTGGGTAAGGGGTGCTAGTCCACCCAGATCACCTTATTTAGGCTGCGCAAGTCAATGCAAATTCTCAGTTCATTATTTTTTTTCCTAGCGACTACTATGGACGAAGACCAGTCAGAGGACTCAATGGGTTCCATTACCCCTCTCTTGTGCGTGGACAAAAGTTATTTTTCCCGGTCTTCTCCAATACTGAAGGGTATGCTTCTGATTTTATGTTTGACAGGCATGGCATCCTCTCTTACCTTTATTTTGTGTCTGAATCCTTTAATACGACCTAACTCTCCTTAAAATACTTTAGGGTATTTGTTGAGCAGTTCTTCAACATGTGTGTGATCACGGATAGCCAATACCTGTTTACTTGCACCTGGGCATAACATCATGCTAAACAAGCCTTGATGGGATCATCCTAAAATGTTCAGGCAGTGGACAGCCACATATATTTTCCCATGTATATGCCTGTTCTTGAAAACCATTACATCCTCAAAATACCCCAGAAGCTCTATTTTGTGTCCTTCATAGGACACAGGCTCGCGATCTGGTGGTTGTAGGGGTCTTTCCCCCCATTTTTCTCTGAAAAGTGACTCTGTAATCATCGTGATCCGTGCACCTGAGTCCACTAGTAGTCTCAAGTTTTGGTCATTAACTTCAATTACCACATACGGATCCACACAGTCATTAGGATCTCCACTCTTCACACTTCCATCGTTCACAACAAGCACCATGTCTTTTAATTCACTCAGGGTATTCTCATTGTCTCTATCGCTTCAGTCTTTTACACAACCTACACGAACATTGTTTTTTTTAAAAGTCTGACACACTTTGTCAAAGTGACCCATCTTTCCACAGTTGCAACATACAGCGTTTCTAGCAGGACATGGTATCCCATTTTTTTGTGTGTGAAGGATACCCACACCTGAAACAGATGTCAGTTCTCTTGAAAAAAATATTCTGTTGAAAATCTTTCTTTTTCTTGTAATTGGTAAGGCGTTCAGGGTTAACCATCTCAGTGTTTCTACTTTCCAGTTCCTTAATTGAAGACTGAGAAGTTTCTATGCTCTTAGCTATACGAAAGGATTCATCAAGTGACGGATTTTCTAAAGAGAGTAATTTTTGTCTGATAGTTTTGTCAAGACATTTACTTATGAATTGGTCACGAACCAACTGCTCACTGAAATTCTCAAACTCACATTCTGCGACCATTTTCCTTAGAGCCGTGATGTACGTGTCAACATCCTCCTCTAACTTTTGCGCCCTTTTGAAAAACTTGTGTCTCAACACAACAACACTTGGTTGCTTATCATATCTTATTTTAAGTTTCCTAACCGTGCTTTGGTATTCATCAGTTTCCTCACCAGCTTCATCAACCACCTCTGGTAAATGCTTGAGTGTGTCCCGACCTTCAAAACCTAGAGAGTGGAGCAATAAAAATCTTTTTCTTTCAGGTCTAAATCTGTGCGCTCCTATTGCTCCCATATAGTTTTCAAAGGCGTCAAACCATTTTCTCCACGCATGGGGTGGTTCTCCTGGAGTGTCGAGAAAAGGTGGTGGAGGGTGAACAGCCTGCATAATGTGAGGCGGTTACCAATATTCAAACGAGAACTTAATATAAAAGTTACTAATTTTGGTAGTGTGGAAGAGTAAATTGTTTTGATAACCCTCGTATATCTTTCTCTTTGTTATTCCCAGAAACACATTAATACCGTTTATCCACATCAGATAAATCCCATTGCAACTGCCAAACTGTTCTTTTTCTTTTTCCATGCAGCAAGTGAGCGTGCCACTGTGTAAGTCTGCACGCAGTAGTTGTACGCTGAATAGTTTTTAACTATGCCACAAAATGCTGTCACACGCGTTGTTTCTTCATAGATACGAGAGAGATTCCCAAAACACCTTTTTTCCTTTTTCTTCAGGCATATTTTTTTTCTAAATCCCCATTCCGAATACAATTCATTAATGTGCCTCCTGTGCCTTTAAGAGATGTCTATTTCTTTCCACAACAGGCAGGCAGGGGGGGGTGCAATGCGAGGACTGCCGGGGCGGAGCCGAGACGCGCCAATACTTCCCCAGTCAGAGTGCGTCAGCTCACACGCCTCATCTCTTGTTCCTCGCTGCTTCTTCCCCCAACATCCCAGCGCTCTACCGGGTACCTCCGATGACCGGACACAGCTCACCACCGTGTTCTTCAATCAAGTACCAGTAGAACCTTCTTTTTTCTAAGATCTGCTCCTCACCCAGTCGTAGTGTCGAACACCTGTTTTTCGTGGGTTCTTTGTGGGAACTATGTACCTCGTCGCCAAAAATCAAGTGTAATAACTCAAAGGCAAAGGTTGTTTTAAAGTTAAAGTCTTTATTAGTTCCCACAACTCAGTCCGGCATGCAAGCCGGAACAGCGTACAATGGCCGGCAACCAACTGTCCGACCAACGGTCACAGTGACGTCCCAGGGCCAACGGGCAGCACGAGACAAAGGCAACAAAGCCCACGCGCACACAGCACGCGACGGGCGAGACTACTACACACTTAATCACTGATTAGCAGGGGTAATGTGCACAACATCCTAAAAGGCCAAATAAATGGGTTCAGGAAACAGGAGGGTTAAGGCAAAAAGTTTGGGGATGAAACTGCAAAAATGGCCAAGCTAAAAAGTAATGCACTGTGTCTCTAGCTTTACCTTACCTGTTTACAAAAAGTATATACATATTGTTCCTTTTTCATATGCTTCACAGCATGCCATCCCTGCCAGTACAGTTTGTTTAACTCACATGGTTTATAAGTATGTTCAGGTTGGTTTTGGCATATAGTTTCAACTGGGCCATACCTGAAGCTATCTTGCCTCTCAGATACACCTACTATACCTCGCTGTATGCCATTCTTACATGTATCAATGGTTTTAAATAACAAGGAATCATAGTATTGTGTGTGCATATTGTATTTTGTCCAGTGTTTGATTTACTATTTTAATCTTCTTTTCATGTGTGTCTGTTTTTTCTTCATGTATGTTTGTATATGTATTATAGTGTCCCAATGACCCAGGCCTACATTGTATCTGTTCTGCTTATTATGCTATTATTCGGATAAGAACCAAAACACCATCAACAATATATAGAAACCCAGCTTCCCTTGATTTATTGTATACCTTATACACAAACAGAGTACTTTGTTCTCACATGCATTGCACCTTTGCCTGAGCACTTCCCTCGCTCTATTCATGCTACTTTATTCACAGTACACTGCAGTACTTGGATTTGTAATTTTATTTATGGATGTATTATTATATATTAAAAAATGCTGTGTTACCTTTTCTACCTAGGGACCACTGATGATAATGTGTAGATGAGGGATATTGCTGTTTATTTGCCGGGCCTACTCGCAGTCGCCAAACAGAAGGCTCATGGGACCATTTTGGCTGAAGTCTACCCTTACTTTATCCGCATTGTGGGATCGTCGATCATTAGCCCCACACGTTTGAATTCCTCCATATATCACTCCCTGATTACAGGGGTGGATTCCAATCACTGTTACTGCTTGCTAGCATCCCCGTACGTTTGGATCCTGCTGTATACCGCATTCTGATTATTCTGTCCGGATTCTAAAAATACTTAAACCTCACTGTGGGACCTTCCACTATTTCTATACAGTTGGACTATTGAGCCGATAACACTTAGATCATTCCGGCCGTAATGTATTGTCACTCTGCCCGCATCGTGGGACTGATTATTCCCTCGACTTAAACAGTGGGACATTTTTCTTACAGCAATTTCGCCTTGATGAAGTTCCTTTAAAAGAAATGAAAGGCATTGGCTGTTATCCACTATCTAAAGAAAGAATAAAGAATATTGAAAAGACTATATTGAATAGAGTGCTACCTCCATTTTTTCTTCAAGTTATGTTTCTGGATTCCAGTGAGACCTAACTGCGGTAGGTCTCGGAAGTTGATTGCTCAGGACTGTTTACTATGTTGGTATTATGATTGAGGTGCTGAACGTTTAGTAAGCTGCAGTATGTATTTTTTTGTAGTTGAGGGAGATGTTGTCAGTTAAATTGGAATCAAACAATGTGATGAAGACATGAAGTTTGATGTCTAAGGATTGGATCATGACCTTTTCCATTTTCATACAGGTTACCATGCATCTCAGAATTCTGATAATGGTAACCTGAGATAGGATGTTTTTCCCAATATGGCTGTGTTCATTGATACTAAGGAAAGAAAACATAGTTTATTGGTCCAGTAAGTTATATCTTCAATAACAAATATTGAGGTAAGTTTAAATAGCACCCAGTCTAAGATTGTAGTGATTGTCACTGGTTTGGGCTCCTGTATTTTCTGTAAAGGTCCCTTTTTTGCGGAATTTGAGGGTAGGTCTGTATAGGCCAATGGGAATGGAAACTCTGATATTTGGTGCCTATAAAAATATCACATGAAAAACATATTGAGAAGCAGGTTTAAAATTGGACAGCTGCAATATGTAGCCATGAGGTATTGCTTTGTCTTGAGAAGCAGATGCAATATCGGCGGTCCACATTGTGCACTCATGGGATATCACTCTGAACAGAGGAAACGCAGCATTAGGATGTCAGATGTTAGATGTGAAAGGTGTCCCAGACCTCAGCTTGACTTCACATTTGGCTGACAGCACCTTTAGGTGCAATATCACCTTTGGTGCAACAGCTGGATGAGAGTAGAAAACATATAGGAAGACTAATTAAATGTATGTATGAAAAATCAGATTGGAGTGCTAAAATTACTTTGTGGTGCAAAACCACTCTGAGGAGTAAAATCATTGATGACACAAAGTAAGCAGGACTGCAGTATCACATTACGGAGTAAAATCAGAAAAAGGTGCACAATCATTAAGAGTACGAAATCACTTTTAGGTGCACAGATCATATTTCATAGAGGAAATCATTTTGGTTCAAAATCACCCTTTTTTGGAAGTAAGCAGAACGTAGAAGCAAAATTATAATTAGAAACAAATACGCACTCAGGTGCGAAATCACATTTTAGTGCCAAGGCCCTATTGGGACAGCATAAACAGGAGGGTAAGGAAGTTTCTGGTTGTAAAAACACATTTAGGAACAAAAGGGAAGAGGAAATGTCATCATATATCAGTAAAAGAGGAACAAAAACTAGTATGTAAAAGATCCTTAACCTTTTGAACATCTGTTCAGTACTTCATACAGATGGGCTGTGGCTTGAATCAGTAGATTTTTGGTTCAACGCAAGCTTCTCCATCTGGGGAACCAAACTATTTCCAGGCACAAAAACTCTTGCAGCTGAAGGGGCCTGTGAATGAAAGAGTCTCCAAGTCTGGCTCCATTCATACTATCTATCGCTTGATTCATGCAGTCTATAAATGTGCTGTGTCTTGCCAGGGTCTCTCTTTGATTCCCCACCAGGGTCTCCATCTTCTCTTTTCATACCATGTGTTGAGGTTCCTCACTTTGACCTCTGGCTGTGCCACCTGTGCCTTCGGCTCTTCCCCTCATATTATAAGACATCCTACGCTCTATGCTTTTACTAGTGGTTTAAACCTCAGTAAGGAGATCCAAGATCAATTATTCTCTCCTGGGTCATTTCACAAACTTCCCTCCTTTGAAGAAAAGGGCCCCTAGATGAGAGAATGTTCCCATAATCCACTGAAACCCACTGTATTCATCATACAGGTTGTAATCTGTGGAGGTTCAGGTACTCTTCTCCAGCCTGCACTGACACGTGCCTTTACTCCCCTAGGTTCACATGGCTGCCACACTGGGCCAAAGGCAGAGGGCGCTCTCCTCCCTCATATACGGGGTCTGATGGTCCACAGGTTACCCTCTCTGTTCTGTGATGTATGGCAGGTGCGACCAGCACTCAACCTCAGGACCCACACCATTGAAGAATAGGACCCTTTACCCCGCATTTTTTACTTTGCATGGTTTTACCCCGCATTTTTTACTCCGCAATAACTTTTACAAAGCAGGGCTTTACAACGCAATTCGTTACAACGCATTCCCCATTCCAACACAATTACTATTCTAACTCCAGGGAGGCGTTACTTTGGGGAATGCGTTTTAACAGTTTTGTGGTGTAAAGCCCTGCGTTGTAAAAGTTACCCTAACTTTGGAGGAGACGCGGGAGACGCTGTGGGAGTACCTTTCCCTGCTTTGCCTGTTTTGCGGAAGAACTCTGCTAAGAACTCTACGGCTCGCCGCTCCCGCTGCGCGGGAGCCGCTTCGTGTGGGTGGACACCCATAACCCACCAACGCTGCTGTACCTGTCTGGACGCCGCCGCCGAGGGGAAAGGAAGATCAGTGGAGGCTGCAGGGGTAGCGCGGCAGGGACTCACTATCCCAGGAGTCCCTGCTTGACCACGAGACATCCGGTCAGCGCACCCCTGCGTGCCCCGCCCCACCGGCAAACCAAACAAATTGTGAGCAGCTGCGCTGCTCCGTGTGACCCTAACTTTGGAGGAGACGCGGGAGACGCTGTGGGAGTACCTTTCCCTGCTTTGCCTGTTTTGCGGAAGAACTCTGCTAAGAACTCTACGGCTCGCCGCTCCCGCTGCGCGGGAGCCGCTTCGTGTGGGTGGACACCCATAACCCACCAACGCTGCTGTACCTGTCTGGACGCCGCCGCCGAGGGGAAAGGAAGATCAGTGGAGGCTGCAGGGGTAGCGCGGCAGGGACTCACTATCCCAGGAGTCCCTGCTTGACCACGAGACATCCGGTCAGCGCACCCCTGCGTGCCCCGCCCCACCGGCAAACCAAACAAATTGTGAGCAGCTGCGCTGCTCCGTGTGACCCTAACTTTGGAGGAGACGCGGGAGACGCTGTGGGAGTACCTTTCCCTGCTTTGCCTGTTTTGCGGAAGAACTCTGCTAAGAACTCTACGGCTCGCCGCTCCCGCTGCGCGGGAGCCGCTTCGTGTGGGTGGACACCCATAACCCACCAACGCTGCTGTACCTGTCTGGACGCCGCCGCCGAGGGGAAAGGAAGATCAGTGGAGGCTGCAGGGGTAGCGCGGCAGGGACTCACTATCCCAGGAGTCCCTGCTTGACCACGAGACATCCGGTCAGCGCACCCCTGCGTGCCCCGCCCCACCGGCAAACCAAACAAATTGTGAGCAGCTGCGCTGCTCCGTGTGACCCTAACTTTGGAGGAGACGCGGGAGACGCTGTGGGAGTACCTTTCCCTGCTTTGCCTGTTTTGCGGAAGAACTCTGCTAAGAACTCTACGGCTCGCCGCTCCCGCTGCGCGGGAGCCGCTTCGTGTGGGTGGACACCCATAACCCACCAACGCTGCTGTACCTGTCTGGACGCCGCCGCCGAGGGGAAAGGAAGATCAGTGGAGGCTGCAGGGGTAGCGCGGCAGGGACTCACTATCCCAGGAGTCCCTGCTTGACCACGAGACATCCGGTCAGCGCACCCCTGCGTGCCCCGCCCCACTCGCCCATCCTATAACTTCAGTGGAGAGACCGTCTTGCGGGACGCAAGCGGGACGCCGGGCGAAGCCCGGGCAAAGGGCGGGCCGTCTGTGGCCGTCCGGGGCCAGCAGGGGCCGGGACGGGCCACCCCCCTAACAACTAAGGTAAAGTGCCCACCTTGTTGATGTGGATGTCACAATAGTATCCTTGTAACCCGGCATGTCTTCACACTCCCCAATGTCTACTAGATCAGGCAGAAGCTCTAGACAAGGGGGTAATTTGAAAACAACATGCACGATGGATAATTTTATTACCCGTGCGGTGTCAGTTGTAGAAAAGGAGATTATTATGGCAGAACGCAGACTATCACGTGAATTCCTGGCACAAAAACGTTCCTCCTTAGGATCATTAGCACGTGTTACATCCCCGGTGAATACAAATCATGCTGTACCCTTAATCCCTGCACCAACTGGTTATACACAACCTTGTGCTATTGATACAAGGCAAGTCAATGGCGCACTTGAGATTGTCTCAGACCCTGCACCTTTAAGCAAAGGTGGTATTACTACAAACAACCGCCCGGATATCACAGTAGTTGACTCATCAGCACTACCTGTAATTTTGGTTCATGAGGCACCCCCAGGATTAGATCTCACACCTACGCTGCCAAAAGCAAGACGAGTTGTCACGAAAAGGAAGAGAGTGGTTACCCCGAGAAAAGCCTATAGATTAAAAACACTCAAGAGAATTCGTAGGAACTACATGATTGGAGGCTCCTACGGTAAACCTATAGAGCCGGAAACCACGAACACTAGGTTAGAAACAAGCAACCTACAAGTGGGGGATGATTACATTGTGATACCCGACCAAATGCAGACCTTGGAACCCACAAACAGTCCAAAGAATTTACCTGTTGCGAACCCGTTACTCGACCAGATTCACAAGCTCATGACAACCTTGCTTTCACCAGTTATTGTTAAACTGAATGACTTATCAGAGCGAATAGATAAATTTGAACAAACCACACTGGACAATTTTTTTGCAGTGAAATCCCTGGTAAAATTACACTCCAAGATCGGAGTAGATTCTGTTAGGGTGGATACAAGTCCCACAGCACCAACTTTACTGCACCAACCACGACGCCCTAGGAAAGATAACGTGACAGATCAGAACGAATTAAATGGTGTTTCAAGGGGAAGCCAATTTGAGTCCGTCGAGGTACACCAAACTACTGTAGGAACCCAGCTGACTGTTCCTCCGAAACCTGCTCCACGGAAAGTAAATATGGTGAATACAAATACTACTACTCAGTCTCTGGTACCACCAAAATTAGGCAACGGGATTGAACCATCTACCTGTTCTACCAATGTACAAGCAGCCAATCTCAACAGAGACAAACTAGTATTGAAAAAAATACCAAATGCGCATCTACCACCGGGATGCCAACCATATGTAGTTGTTCTAACTGGGGTTCCTCCCTTGAAACCTAACAAAAGGGAGTCTTATGAGGAGCTGAAGAATAAGACTCTATATTGGCTTAGAGAAAACAGACCCTTGCCATATGCTGTAAACTGTCAGGTTATCCAAGTCAGAAGAATTAATTGGTTGGGCACTAGGCCGAAAGACATAGTAGGGGATTGTATTCTGGTCAATTTTAAGGACCCCTCTGTTGCTCAGCTAGTATATGGCCAGAAACAAAGAGGAAGTTACTTGGGAATTGGTACCTGTGACCTCAGCTATTTTTATCCCATGCAGCGACCCCAAGACCCAAGAGATCTACCTCGGTTAGGCCTGACAAATAACAGGTATTCATTCTTCGACCCTCCAACCCCAGTAGGAAGAATGCCTCCAGGGAATATGGATGGGGATAAAAATTGGTCATGGTGGGGCAACTGACAAGAAGGAACAAGTGGTTTAAGTGGGTCTTTTCCCCAGTTGTTTAAAATTCATACAGGGGATCATTGTGTAAAATCAACTGCAAATACCTGTGCTATGCTTCCAATGTCTGATAACCCCGGAATTGTACATGGTAGTAATTTGCCCATTAGTCCCCTTGTGGCTTACCAGGGGAGGGATATAGTGAATAGTAATCATGCACATGCCATAGACAGATCGCTAGTGGTACTAGACGAGCTCCAGGATTCTATATCTTCCCATGAGTACCAGAATAATGTAAATGAAGGGGTACTATTAGTTACATCTAGCGTGGATAATATTTGCCCAAGTACCTTATCATTATGCAATTCGAATCGTGGTATAAAAATCTTGTCATGGAACGTCGCAGGGCTGACAAGAAATTTGTGTGACAGGAACTGGAGTACTTTCATGGAAGAGCATGATATCATCCTTTTACAAGAGACATGGGCAATTAACATGGTGCACAGACTTGGATACAAAGCATTTTATTGTGGGGCAATAGCATCTGTAAGAGGTAGACCGTCAGGAGGTTTGATAATCTGGGTAAAAGTATGTCTGAATGTTGCCGTATCATCCTGTAATATTGATTCAAAAGATTTGCTCGGGGTGAAAATTTCCGCGAAGGATATTGGGGATATCTATTTGATAAATATCTACAATAGACCGAATATAAGGAAAAGGGAATCGTTGGTTGTGGAACACTTAAATTTGTACCTGAACACCTTAGATCAGAACCCTAACATAATAATAGGTGGGGATTTTAACTGCCAATTTGAGCCTGTCGTGGGTTTAGAAAACCTATTAGATAACGAGGACAGGGCCAACGACATACCTAGCTTAGATAGTGTAAAGGCAGTCAAAAGCTCAGTGGCAGTCATGCAGATTTATGAGTTGTCGGTATCCCACAATTTAAGGGCTTGTAATGGCAGACTGGATCCTGATAAGCCATCCAGCTATACTTATAGTAAAGGGAACTCGAAATCACTCATTGATTTTATATTAATCTCTATTAATTTGTGGCATTTATTGTTGACCTTTTCTGTAGTGAACAGACCAGAAAGCGACCACTTTCCCCTTCAGGTAGGGCTGCTTTCTAAACCATTCCGTCCATTAGATAGTGGACGGGATACAAATAATGATGTGGGAGAGGTCGAGGTTACAAATAATAGGAAAGCCATAAAATGGCCATACATCTTGGCAAAGGAGGACATACTCATAGGCATTTATAATACTTTCTATAACATCATTTCCGCACATAAAGATCTGCTCATGGGTTCCCACGAAGTCCTCAATATGCACTATTGCCTAGTAGAGGATTTAATCCCCCTTTTGAGTAAAACTTGCAACAGTAGCAAAGGCAACATAAAAAGGCAATTGGAACTGGAGACACCGTGGTACAACAAACAGTGTCGCCTAGCCAAAGGTAACTTAATCAAAGCAGTCAAATCGAAAAACCAGAAGAGGGTGAAAGAGTGTAGAATTGAATATAAAAATCTCCTTTCAAAAGCGAAAAAAGAGTGGGATGACTCAATCTGGGAAGACCTTTTGAATGCTGCTAGGGAACATGATCAATGTACCTTTTGGAGCCTGATATCTAAAAGCAACAAATCGGGGAGCTCCAATAGAGACTTCTTTTTAGACGAAAAAATTTGGTACGATCATTTTTCTAAATTATATGAGGCAACTGAGGTGCTCTCAGATGACTCCATTAATGGTTTTCATCCATCCTATCTCAACTTGGAAAAATTCTCCACTGATGAGACACTGCGTGCAATAAAGGCAATTAAGGCGGGTAAGGCGCCAGGCCCCGATAAATTACCAGGTGACCTGTTTACCCATGATATTGAAATATGGTGCCCTTACATTAATTTTTTATGCAATTCTATTTTGCTTGGTACTCCAATCCCGGAATCATGGAAGGGGGCGGAAATTGTCACTATTTACAAAAAAGGAGACCGTTATAATCCCGGTAATTACAGACCGATAAGTTTAATAGATATTTTACAAAAAATTTTTGCCAGACACATTTTAAATCGTCTTTTAGATTGGATCGAAGAAACCAAGATCCTCTCAAAATACCAAGCAGGCTTTAGAACTAAGACAAGTACTGTAGATCAGGTACACAGGTTTATGTGTATCTGTTGGAAATATGTCCAAATAAAGAAGTGCAGTATATATGTAGCATTTATGGATCTACGCTCGGCGTTTGATCTTGTCCCTCGTTCTTTGCTATGGAATACTTTAAGGAACATGGGTATTCCGGATGAACTGCTGTATAACCTTATAAAACTCCATACTGATAACTTTGCAAAAATAAGATGGGGAAGAAATGGTGAACTTACTCAAGCAATTCCGGTAAGACGGGGGGTAAGGCAAGGGTGTGTGTTGGCCCCGACCCTTTTTTCCTTATTCGTAAATGATATCCCCCCCTATCTGGCTCAATGTAACCATGATTCCCCTAAATTATGCAATGAAGTAATTACAGCGCTATTATTCGCAGACGACACCATTCTTATATCCCAAACACCTAAAGGGCTACAAAATTTAGTTAATCAATTTGACAGTTATTGTAAAAACAAGGGGCTAGAAATAAACTCAACTAAAACTAAATATATGGCTGTCAATCCCCCAAAATCCTTTAGGAAAAATTTGGTTCTAAATAATACTAAACTGGAGTATGTAGAACACTTTGATTATTTAGGTATTAGGTTTGATAATAAATTGTCTTGGCTACACCAGCTTGAAAAAAGCAGATTGATACTTAAGCATAATTCCCTTCCAATATTAAAAATTCATGGAGGGTGCACCTCAAAAGCAATAACACCTGCGCTTGAAGTGTATAAAGCTAAAGCCCAATCAGCGGCTCTATACGGTGCCGAGATTTGGGGGCCTTACTCAAACCAAACATTCCAATTAGAGGAAAACGTATTCTGTAGGCGTCTGTTAAGGTTGCCAAAAAGAACCCCCTTAATCCCAGTCTTTTTGGACATTAACCTAAAACGCACTGACTATTTGTGTTGGCTGAGACCACTGATCTATTGGGTAAGATTATGGTCTACTCCGGAACTTGTAGACTACAGAATGGGTCTGATGGAAGTTATGGAATTAGATACATATAATGCCATTAAGTGGCTGAGACATATATCTGTATGGTTTACTAAAATAGGCCTTACACACTTCTGGAAAAACCCAACTTCTATACAACCAAACTGTAAAAATCAATTGAAACTTGCGTTCTGGTACTATATGAATACTAATATCTACGAACGGGCCACTGGTTCACTTACAAACAGGTTTTTGGAATTCAAGGATACCCCTTTATTTGAGGAATTCATGGATGAGGTAGAACCACCACTGGCTAAAACATTGTTTCTCCAATATAGGTATGGGGTACTACAAATAAATGCTAATACCTGTAGGTGGGGAAATTCGAATCCTAGTAGGCACGATTCATATTGTAAGCTATGTGATCTAAATCAAAAGGAGGATGAAGCCCATATCCTTTTCTTTTGCCCATCGTACAGATTTCAGCGTACAAAATGGATCAAACCCCTTTGTAAAAACCTGGGCATACGCTCATACAAAGAGGCAGAAAGACTACTTAGATCCTTGTCTACTCGCCTAATAATTTTTGGAGTCAGTAAATTCCTCTACAGTATCTGCTTGCTTAGAAAAAAGTATGGTCTTAAAACATAGATATAAAGTTTATTTTTAAATACTGGCTTTTTAATTATTTATAGATTGTATATAGCTGTTTTTATATTAGGTCTGAATAACTCCTTAAGGTGATAATACTATGCAAAGGTGAAAATGCATTTCGCTGCACCTGAATGTACAAAAATTAGTATGAATTATGAATGTCCTGTTTGATCTGGGGATTGTATATTTGTCCAACTTGTATTTTTAAAATATTTGTACTTTTGTTTTTTGTTTTAAGAATCATGTTTATATGTATTTTATATGTGTTGGCTTTATGGCAAAAGTGTCGAATAAAAGCTTTACAAACAAACAAAACAAAAGTTATTGCGGAGTAAACAATGCAAGGTTAAGACATGCAGAGTAAAAATGCGGGGTAAACAACATTTCCCGTTTATCACCTCCTCTGTCTCAGGAAAAGCAGTCACAGCACATAAGCAGCATCTTGAGTCTATGGGTCACAGGAAGGGACAACTGTTCACTGAAAGTGATGGGTGAAGCAAGAAGCCCTCTGGCAACTGACCAGACCTATTGGTGGACCACAGGATCACTCGTCCGCCACTGTCCAGTTTATCACCTCCACTTGGCTCCCTCTGCTGGCGTAGACCCGGATTTGTGAACCACACTGGAGCTTCATCTATTGGTCCAGCTGGTTCAATCCTCCTAAAAAACACTGTTTGTGAGTATTAGGGGGCATATCATCAACAACCGGCGATAATTATCGCTAAGTGCACTTAGCGCTAGGATAATTATTGCCGGCTACCGCTGCTTTCTATTGCGGAGATAGCATGCTATCAGCAACGCTTATCTCCAAAGCGATAGAAATCAAGACGCAAGCTGCCAAATGTGCGATTATCGCTGGATATCCAGCGATAATCGCACAACGTTTGCCGAATGCTTTCTAATAGGGCAGGGCAGACTTAGCCATGATATCCACCTTCCATAGGATATCCTGGCTAAGTCAGATGAAAAGCAGGCGTAAGGAAAGTAGCGATAACCGAGGTTAGCGCTACTTTTCTTATCGCTCTGCAGGTTAGCGTGAGGCTAGATAATAGGTTAACAACATTTCTCCTGTTATTGTGGAGAGGAACGCCCACTTCGCATCTCATTAGAGCTGCCAAGCTGGGCGTTAAGGGAAAGGGCGCTGAGGCAAGGTGTCACTCGATAGCGTGACCTTGCTAATAGAGTGATACAATTATCGCCGCTTTCCGGCCGAAAACGGCCGCTAAAGCGCTGATAATTGTCTTGATGATATGCCCCTAAGTGCCATTGTGGTATCACATTTAGGAGCAAAATCAAATTAAAGTCCTAAATCACACTTGGTGGACTGGGGGAGTGTGAAAACCCTTTTAGGGCCTCAAAACAAGCAGAAATGCAATTTGCACCTATTTCCTTACTACTGCTTAAGAAGTTCATTTGCTTATCTACATTCTCGTTGCCCATCAGGCATCAGGTTTCTGCTTGGTGGTAAATGTGAGAGCCGAATTATCAAAATGAAGACATAATGGGCTTTCTTCACAAACAAAATTTGTGCATCAGAATCTGTAGGTAAATGACTTAACATGGGTGTAGTTTTACATCTTTCTAGAATTCACAAAATATTTCCAAGTTACCTCTGGAAACCTGTGCCAGTCACGGTTTTTCCCTGAATACCAAAACGATTTTGAATTCCTTTTGTATCCGTGGTGGACGCTCTGTCCATTTGTAATTCTACACACTGTACATTTACGCATTGTGGAATGCCAGTAGCTTTTTATTTTTTTTCCTTCATAGAACACTAAGGGCCAGATGTATCAACAAACCAATTTGCGATTTCCTAATTGCGAATCCCGGCCATCTTGGCAGGGTGACGCTCTAGCTTCCCTCCTGGTCCTGACTATCTTAGGGCAGAATGGCACCAATGCGCAGCGGACAGATAGGCAGAGTTAAAGCTCGGCCTGCTATGCTGCGATAGCACTTTGCTTTGTTTGTTTAAAAAAATCACCAAAACTGTTTTAAACTCACTTCTTATTCTTTGTGAACCTTACTGCCCTCTTACTTCGCAGCTTCTGTTCTCGCCGACTCGCCGGTCCACCGTAGCAATCCCTATGCTGATTGAGTGGAGGGAGAATACCGAGCTCGAGGTAATAGACTGACCCTCAGTACTTCCTGGTAGGGACATTCACGGGAGGCCATCTTGGCAGGGTGATGCTCTAGCTTCCCTCCTGGTCCTAACTATCTTAGGGCAGAATGGCACCAACGCGCAGCGGGCGTGCCGCTGGTGCCCCAAAGTCAAGCCCATCTGCGCCCCTCCGTGCCCGGCTGGAACCAGGGGCTACAACCCCTGTCAGTTTTCCAGGAAATAGCATAGTCTATAGCTTCCAAACTCAGTATGCGCTGAGAAGGGGAACATTGCCAATTGTACCTCCCAATGCCCTCATTGTAATTTTGTGCTTGAGCCTCATAACAATTACGCGCCCCAGGCCAGTGTTCCATTAAGGATGTTTCTTTTAAATTGCCGATCCCTCCCTAAACATTCATTTGCATTAGCGCTACTTTTAGATGAGCTTAAATAGACGCTCTTTTCCTAACTGAGACATGGCTTCAGGCCGAAGCCGATCGCGTTATTATCCAAACCCTTCCCCGCGTTATCTAATACTCAGGGAGGACCGCAAGATTGGCAGAGGTGGCGGTATAGCCATTATATTCAAAGACACTTTTAATTGCCGGATTACCATGTACAAGTTACCAGACTGCGAGAGCATGGCCTTTTCTCTAGGGTTTTCACCAACAAGCACTTTTTCCGGTTTACTGCTCTATCGCCCCCCTGGAGCAACAGGGCATTTTCTCGCAGATCTCTCCACGACTGTTGCCAATCTAGCTTTAGCCCCAGCTAATTTTACTGTGCTTAGGGATCTCAATATACACCTAGATTACCCCTCCAGCCACGTAGCCAGTAGCTATCAATGAGTCTCCTGGTGCTCCAACTCAGGCAGAAAGGATTCGCCTCCACACATGTCAGGGGTCATCTTCTTGATCATGCGTTTAGCAACCTGCACAACCTTGTCGTAGGCACACCTACGCCACTCCCCTGTATGGATCATTTCCTGATTCCTCTATTCTGGGAGACCCCTGGGCCTATTTTTTCTCATAGAGTAATGCCGACATTGGAGAAGAAATGGTCTAAGCTCTCTACCGACCACTGGACCTCAGTTCTTGAAGCCACAAGACTATTTAGTGACCCCAACCCCAATCTGGCTAACGATAATTTTAACCTATGGATTCAAAGCTCTCTTGACGTAGTACTCCCCAAGAAACTCACTCACAAGAAAAGCAGACAAAAACAGCCCCGTGGTTTTCTCCCAAACTGAGAGATTTAAAGCAGGCATGCAGAAGACTAGAAAAAAGGTGGAAACAGAACTTTTCAGAAGCTAGGAAAGTAGACTACAGAAAGGCAAATAGGCTCTATAAATCAGAAATTAAAACTGCCCAAACCGCATTTTATAAACAGAAAATTAGTACTGCCGCAAACTCACCCAAAGACATTTTTTGTATTGCCAAGTCGCTCTCTACCCTGCCTCAGAACCTCCGATAACAGAGGGAGCTCTAACTTGTTGCAACAATTTGGCAGAATTTTCCCACCAAAAAATTCAAAAGATTTGTATGTCCTTTCCTACCACACAGATTGAGCCCACTGTCACCAGAACGAGAGGTCCTCATTCTAATTCCCAGTGCTCTCTAGAGCAATTTCCTCTCCTGGATGCTGACTTATTGGATTTTACCATCTCCAGGGTAACCTCGGGCTCTCCTTCTGACCCTGCCCCCCATTAGCCCCTCACCTTAGTTATTAACTCCATCCACTCCGTAATTCTCGACATCCTGACCTCTTCCATCCCCTCCGGTATGGTTCCCACTGCCTGAAAGTGTGCGCTGGTCAGGGCCCTCCTAAAGAAAAACAACCTGGACCAATCCAATCTGGCCAACTATCGCCCGATATCTCTTCTTCCTTGGCTGAGTAATTTGATTGAGAAACACATAAACACCACACACGTAGATTATGTGGAATCTAACAACTTGCTCAATGATTCTCAAACATGATTTCGTCCTCAGCTCGGACGGAGACGGCCCTTCTAGCAGTAACGGAGGAGGCATGGAGGTTACTGGACCAGGGAGGCACGGCGGAAATCATCCTCCTGGACCTCAGTGCCGCATTTGACACTGTTAACCATAACATCTTGTCCTGCCAACTTAAAAACATGGGAGTGACAGGTACGGCACTAACCTGGCTCCAGTCCTTCCTCAGTGACCTCTTCTTCCAAGTCTTCGAAGGAGATGTTGTGTCCACCCGGTTGCTTCTTAGCTGTGGGGTCCCTCAGGGCTCCTCCCTGAGCCCTATGCTATTCAATATCTATTTGGGTCCCCTGGCGGAGATTGTCCATCCATTCGGCATAAAGATAATCACCTATGCAGATAACACTCAGCTCGTAGTGGCATTAAACCACCCTGAGAGGTCATCTTGTACCCCAGGTCCTTGCCTAGAGGCGGTGGCCAAGTGGATGGAACTCTCATGCCTTAAGCTCAACGGGGACAAAACCGAGCTTATGCTCCTGGGCAACTCTCCTTCCCCCAACCCTGCTCTACTGTGGCCGGTCTGTCTCGGCCCTACTCCGGCTCCAAAGGCACAGATCAAGAGCTTTGGCATGTGGCTTGACAGCTCCCTCAGCTCAAACCACCAGGCCACTAAGTTCTAAGCCACCTGCTATGGCCTGGTGAGAATGCTGCATAAGATCATTCAGGAAGGGTGCGCTGCGAGCTGCCACACTTTCACTGACCCATGATATTTAGGCAGTGCCAGGGATGCTGAGATAGTATGAAAATGCATGACAATGCATTTCAGTGCGGTGATGCGGATAATCACAATGAAATGCGTTAGCGTCACGACTGATACGTGATACTTGGCAGGACTGCGGTCGGGACTCGGAAAGTCCTTTCGTTCCAGTCCCTGTGCACTATGTGTAAAGGTAAAAGTGCACTTTGTATGTACTGTCTGCTGTGACAAAAATGTAATCTTCTTAATTATGTGTAGACACAGATGCAAGCCAAGTACACTATGTGTGCCAACAAGTACACTCCACATGCACTGCATGTAGAGAGTACTGAAGCCCACCAGCGATATCCTAGGTGCAATGTATGATATGACAGAAACTGCAGTCGTTTGAAATGACAGAAAGTCCTTCAGCTGCACTCTATGTGCACTGTATGTATTTAGAAAGAAAGTACACTTTGTGTGTAATGTTGGTGGTCATAAGAAGTGGTCTTTTGAAGTTACACTGTCACCGAGCCATTCAGCTGCTCTTCATGTGTACTGTGAAAAGTCTTGCAAAAGTCCTTCAGCTGCATTCTATGTGCACTAGGTAAAGATAACAAGCATTGGCATTGCCAAAAGGTCTCGCCTTTGGGACCTTATAAGTGTTTAGCCAGAGATATTGGCAATGTTTTTAAGGTATGTCGTAGAGCAATGTAGCTGCTCTGCTCAATACTGTACATTTTGTGTGAAAGTTGTGCTTAGTGTATTGATGTTAGTGCAGTGATATGGTGTGGAATGTAGAGGTGAGTTGTGATATGATGTGTGTTGGTGGTATGTATGTGTGTAGTGTTTTTCTTTGTGTGTATGTTGGTGGTATATGTAAGTTGTGCAAAAACAACAGTTGATGGACAGAATGCAGAACAATGTTATACATTCACCCCAGTACAGAGATCTGGCCCTAAATCCATAGTTTTTTTGCTCACCATGCCATTCCAGTTTAAACCCAGCCATATGCAAATCAGTCTTGACCCTGTGCCTCATGGGAACAGTTCAGCCCGAACTGCCAAGCCAGGTCCTCCCTGGACTGGAAACAGGAATCCTAGGACCGGTTTCGGGGTTTCAAACCTCTTCAGCCAGGATTGCTTGATTCCAGTGGCATGGAGAACACGGGACCCACGTCTGAACATACCCGTCCCGCTCTGGGTGACTAATGCAAAAACAACAGTTGATGGACAGAATGCAGAACAATGTCATACATTCATCCCAGTACAAAGATGTGGGCCGAAATCCATCGTTTTTTTGCTCACCATGCCATTCCTTTTTTTCTTTTTTGTAATTAAAATACCTGGTACAATCAACAATAAATACACTTTACATTGCAATCTTGTTAAAAATCCAATATACACAGATTTAGAACATATACAATCATACAATATACAGACTAGAATGTGGCTTTCTAAAAAACAGTTAAAAAGTAGAAGATATTTTATTACTACCCAGTAATGCTAGACTAAGATATCATTGCAGGAATGAAAATAAATATTAGACAACTTTTAGGGGACATTAAAAAATAAAACCCTCTTCCACTCACTACCAACCATACTATTCAGGACACTTTTATAAGCGGGGGGCCTCCACCCCTTAATAGGGGCCCAGATATTCAGCCCCAGTTCCCTCAATTTCCTGCCTCTACGAGTATATAAGGAGGATTCGATATTATGAATCCCCATGAGTCTAGCCAACCACATCTGGAAGGAAGGTGCTACAGTATCTTTCCAACCTGCCGCAAGCAATATCCAGAGGACCGCCAAAGATATAAAGACAAAGGCTTCCTCCTCCTTGTTGAGCCCCAAATTGCTATCAGTTCCTATTATCATTAGGGTAGGGGATAGGTTGATCTTAACACCTAGCAGCCCCTCCCAGAACTTCTCGATTTTCCCTCGAATTGTGCTTAATTTATCACATTGATGCAACATATGTAGCAGGTTAGCAGGCCCTTCCAAACACCTTGGACATTTATTGTCCTCCCTTTTACCCCATGTAGGAGAGTAGGGTCTGCTTCCTATGGTGACCCCCACTTTTTGCTGTGATTCTCTGTTTTTTTTTACTTTAGTGTGGCTGCGGACCTGCTAATTAGGCCCACAGACCAGCTGTTCTCTCTCTAAATTGATACCATGTACTTTAGGTACATACCAGATTGGTTACTGGGTCACCCATGTGAGCCCCTGTATAGTGTACCATAGGTACCCAGGCATAGGTGCACCCTAGGCCTACCAGGGGCTGCAGCATGTAGTGTGCCACCCCTGGTTTGCCTTCCAAACTGACACCACAGGTCTGTTCACACAGCCTGGGTAAGGTGGTGTAATCACCCCTTACTTAGATATAGTATACCTATATCTATATATACATATAGACACATATACACCTATAAGTCACTCCTATGGCAGGCCTTAACAATCCTGGAGGCAGAGTGCTTGGTTTTATGTGAGAGGGTGCCCTAGCATGAGTCGAGCCCCTCTGCAGCTTTCAGAACCATCTCCTTATAACTGTTCTATGATATAGCCATACCATATACTCTTAAGTGCATTATAATCCTCGCGGTTAATGCTAACTTTCGTTTGGCCTTATCAAAACATGTCGGGTAAGGTGTCAAACACTTTGGAATACTACCCCCCCCCCCGCCAGTCCTGGCGGCGGGGGTAGCATTCCACCCTTCTAGAGGGAGAAGACATGTAGTTACTGGTTTACCCGGCTAAAGTTAAACAGAGCCTCAGCATCACAAAGTTGATGCTGCTGCCACAGACACGAGTCTGACCTCTTATTGCTGGACAAAACTCCGGCAGGGGAGGCCTGGACAATAGGTTTCCTGTCCAGGGAGGTGCCAGCACCTTCCTAGACAGGCTTTAGTGTATTGGAGCAGGGAGGGCTGCATTCAGTGAATGCTTTCCAGACACTGCCTGGGGCACACAAGGTGCGCCATGCATTTCCCAGTTCAAACCGGTTGCTGGGGCACTCTGCCCCAGCTCTGGCGCAAAACTGGACAAAGGGAAAGGGGTGTAACCACCCCCTTCCCAGGTCCACCCATAGGAGGGACCTTAAGGGTAGTCCAGCCCCTAAACTTAGTATAAGTATAGGAGCCCAGTCACTAGGACTTTAGATTACCCTGGACGAGACTTTGAAACATAAAACCTGGACCTTCGACATTCCATTTCGACTGGAAGATGGTAGACATCTCCCTTGTGGTCATGGAGTGACCACCCTGTTCAAACAGGCACCAACAGCAACTTTGCTGGTCTGCATTTTTGAGGCTCCAGCCGGATCCCAAAGAATCTTTGACACAGGACACAGACTTCCAGACATCTCTGACCCCAACCTTCGTTCCCAGCAAAGCTGAGACCCGTGGCGGACACGAGAGACGTGGGACCGGAACTCCTGGATATCCTGCATTTAGCTAACTGCATCGACTCCCGAGGTATCTCGCAGTTGTGCATTGGGGTACAAGAAGCCCCAGCCCCAAACAGCATTTGTACCAAAGCTCAGGCCTCCACACTCCACAAGTGTTCCGTGGGGCCCGCTCTTGCATTTCAGCTTGATGCATCTTCCTGGTTCCTAGTCCATTGGCTAGTGCACACCCTGAAGACTTCCTTTTAAATCTATCTTGCTTTCTGAGTTGCTCCAGGCTTGCTCCAACTTTCCTACAAAGGAGAAGTTTCTCAGACCTTGCTGGTCTGCGCCGAAACCAATCTCGACATCCTGCGTGGGTTGCGTTTGCCAAGGCTTGTTGGGTCCAGTCTGGATACCGACAGCGCAGTCAACTAGATTGTTTGTGGGACAGATCGAATCCAGCTCCTAGTTGTCGTCGACGCCTCCTGGTCCTCGTGGCTGAAGAGACAAACTTTATATCTTCACCTGAAATCACCCGACATCTGATGGCATCTTTCTATCGCCGCCCTGGTCACTGGCAAGTGACCCAGACTCTGTCCCTTCTGCTTTCAGGTTCTACAGATTTTTGATCCACCCTTGGATCCACCCGGACACTTTTCCTCTGGTCGCCTGCAGCACTTCTTTGCAGCTCTCCATTGATAACGACGACGAAACCCGACATGAAAAGACACCTATGCACCTGGCTTCCCTGGGTGAGGTAACACGAGTACTCTGGTGCTCCCCTGGGTCTTGACTCTCGAAGTGTCCTAGTTTAAAAGGGTTCCATCGTAGTCCATCCGGAAGTGTCCTTAAATTGTATATTTGTAACTTCTACGTTTCCCGAAGAAAATCAATGGTAACCCGCGGCTGTGTTTAGACACTGCACGCGTCTCCCGTGGGCCTCCTACTTCCTAACCTTTGGTTGTTTAGAGAAGCCCCAGCGATTCCACAGGGCCCAGGCCTGCTTTCTAATTCTCTCGTGGTTCTTATACCACTATTTTAGTATATGGTTTGTGAGGCCCCTAGGGGAATAATGTATACTGTGCAACTTATCGTATATTAATTGAGTGACTTGTATTGTATTTTTACCTCTGACCACATAAAGAGTGCAGAGGGGTTGTGTTTAGAATAAATACATATATATTTGATATATACCTCGTGTGGTGTCCTTTCATTTGGAAATCAAGAGATTATAATTGGTAAAACAACTTGCTTAATACGCTCTCTGAAGTCTTAGCCTGATGACTGCTGGTCCATGCTACCACGATATCTTTCTATAAGGTAGACTTTACAACCACCAATAAGAGTCTGGTGCAAGGTGCCCACTAGAACTAGTGGACATCATATGCCAGGCTAACGTCTCACATTGGTGTGCAGCGGGTGGGATAAGAGCTTTCATTGTTTGACCAAATAATCTTGAGAATATCATTTGAAAGATCATATTAAGGTACCTGTAGGTACATATGAATCAAGTCTTATATACATAAGTTCTACTGAACATAGCAGTTGTAGGTGGTAAGGGCTTAGAACACCCTGACTACAACTCCTAGAGAGGTTCTAGTAGGAAAACAAGTAGTGTAGGTAGGTGCACACACCACACCACACTAGCCATGTCTTTAAGAGCAGGGGGTAGTGCCTCTCTGCCAGATGTCAGCAACTTGCAGACACCTAAGTATGACACATTCTCTTTTCAGGAACTGAGAAGCCTGTGTGTAGTCAGAAAAATAAGAGAAGGGCAGAGTCCAACCACCCAGCACCTGATAGAGCTATTAGTGGCAGATGACTTGGACAAAGCATCAGACCCAGAAGCACATGGTAGCAGGGAGGGGGGGGCATCATTCATCAGAAGAGAGTAACCATGGGGATGCCCCACTGGTCTCTGAAGATGATGAGGATGCAGATCAGGAAGAGGTTGTTGAACCTAACTTGAACACAGGACTACCTGAGGGTGGAGATGGCCTAGGAAGGCCTCCCTCCATCCCTCCACGTAGGCCTAATGGTGTGCCTGGAAGGCCCAGATCCCTTTCCAGTGGTTCTGAGTATTCTGACTCATCAGTAGAGTCCAATGCCTCTGCTCAAAGGAGAATGACTTCCCCTCAGAGAAGAGAGCATAAAGCTAGGATGAGAGAAGACAAGCTTAGGATCAAGAGGCAAGAAACTGCTCTTGCCAAAGAGACCCTGGCTCTTGAAAGAGAGAAGAAATTGTGTGGGCTAGAGCCCACTGGTGCAGCAACAAACCTAGTGGTAGGGAAAGGTCTCATGACCATATAAACCTGAACAAGATTGTCCCTCCCTATCAGATTGGGGATGACATCTACAAGTGGATAACTGCTTTGGAGAGAGCTTGCAAAGTACAGCAGGTACTCCAAAGTCAGTGGGCAGCAATCTTGTGGCTCTCCTTTGCAGACAAAGGAAGTGACAAGCTCCTCACTGTTGGAGAAGAGGAAGCTGACAACTACAATGTCCTGAAGAGTGCTCTGATAGATGCACTTGGCCTAACCACTGAGCAGTACAGGTTGCTGTTCAGAGACACCCAAAAGACACAGACTCAGGAGACTGGACTGATTTTGTAGATTGTGCTGCTAAGGCTCTGGAAGGTTGGTTAGTGGGCAGTAAAGTAAGTGAATAAACAGGATTGTATAACCTTATTATGAGAGAACAGATTCTTAATAACTGTCAAAACCAGCTATTGCATCAACACCAGGTTGACTCTGATTTGACCTCTCCCCAAGAATTGGGTAAGAAGGCAGACAAATGGGTCAGAACCAGGGTGAAGCAGAAGGTACAGAACCAAGGTGGTGATCAGAAGAAGCAAGACCATAAGGGCGGGGAGAAAGCAAAAGACCAGAAGTCTTCTCAAGGTCCCCAAAAAGCTTCTAATGGTGGGGGTTCCCAACAATCTAAAAATAAAGAAGGCCCAAAGAAACCTTGGTGCAAGATTTGTAAAGTAAATACTCACTGGACCAGTAATTGTGCCAAGACGAAGACAGCTCCAGCCACCATTGCCCCTAAGGCAACTGTTCCCCCTAGTTCAGCTCCAAGTGGTGGTTCTCAACAGAAGGGTGTAGTAGGGTTAACCCTGGGAACTGAGATGGATTCTGGCCTAGTCAGAATCCCAACTCAAGCTGTTTTGATCTGTGATGGTGACATACTCATGTCCTCTATTGTGAGTCCCAATAACTTGGGCAAGTACAGATAAACTCCTTTAATTAATGACATAGTGGCTCAGGCTTACAGGGACACATGTGCTAGTGTCACAATGGTGACGCCCAGCTTCGTGAACCCTGGACAGAACATACTAGGTGAAAATTACCTAGTGACCAATGCTAGCAATGTCACTACCACTCACAGTATGGCAGTTGTTAATTTCTCCTGGGGAGGGGTAACTGGCCTCAAGAAGGTTGTGGTTAGCTCAGACCTCCCTGTAGAATGTTTGCTTGGCAATGACCTAGAGACTTCAGCCTGGTCTGAAGCGGAGTATAGGACCCATACAGAAATGTTAGGAATCTCAGCACATGTCCTTGCTGTGACTAGGTCACAGGTCAGAAATTGCAACACTGAACAGGCACTGGATTCTGGAATAATGGACCATTTGCCTACCAGGAGAAGAAGCAGTAGGGTTAAGGCAGTGCCTTCCCCCTGCCTCAGGAAGAGGATCAGCCTTCTGAGGAACCTGATTGTGAGACCCAGAATGGAACTGTCCTAGAAGAGCTTGAGCCTGATCAGGTTGAGTTTCTTGGGACAGGGAGACCTTCCAGGGGAGATCTGAGGCAGGCGCAGTTGGACTGCCCTTCTCTTGAACCCCTCAGACAGCAAGCTGCTGCTGAGGCTGCAGGGAATGCTAGTGGGACCCATAAAACCTATTGGGATGAAGGGCTCCTGTATTCAGAGGCTAGAGCCCCCAAGCCTGAAGCTTCCAGGACGTTGGTCATACCTTTGGCATTCAGGGGCTTCCTTTTAACACTAGCCCATGATATTCCCCTTTCAGGACATCTTGGCCAGAACAAGACTTGGGACAGGCTTGTCCCTCACTTTCACTGGCCTCACATGTCAGAAGACACCAAGGAGTTTTGTCGCTCCTGTGTCACCTGCCAAGCCAGTGGCAAATCAGGTGGTACTACAAAGGCCCCCCTTATACCACTACCTGTGGTGGGGGTTCCCTTTGAACGTGTAGCGATTGACATTGTTGGACCAATGGATCCCCAAACAGCTTCTGGGCACAGATTTATTCTGCTGGTAGTGGATCATGCCACCAGATTCCCAGAAACTATTCCCCTTAGGACCACAACAACACCTGTTGTGGCAAGAGCCCTCCTGGGAGTTTTCTCAAGAGTGGGTTTCCCTAAGGAGGTTGTCTCAGACAGAGGTGCAAACTTCATGTCTGCATACCTGACTGCAATGTGGAAGGAGTGTGGAGTGAACTACAAGTTCACCACACCCTGTCACCCACAATGCAATGGTCTAGTTGAGAGATTCAACAAGACCTTAAAGGGCATGATTAAGGGTCTCCCTGAAAAGCTCAGGCGGAGATGGGACATCCTGCTGCCCTGCCTTTTGTTTGCGTATAGAGAAGTCCCACAGAAGGGGGTTGGCAACAGCCCTTTTGAACTTTTGTTTAGAAATCCTGTAAGAGGACCCCTTTGTCTGGTGAAGGAAGGATGGGATTACCTCTCAAACTTCCCAAGCAAGACATTGTGGACTATGTACTTGGTCTCTGCTCCCGGATGGCAGAGTACATGAAAAAGGCATCCAAAAACCTTGAGGCAAGTCAGGAATTGAAAAAGGCCTGGCATGACCAAAAGGCTGTGCTGACTGTTTACCATCAAGGACAGAAAGTGTGGGTGTTGGAGCCTGTGGCCCCAGCAGCTCTCCAGGACAAGTGGAGTGGACCCCACACTATTGTTGAGCAGAAGGGAGAAGTAACCTATTTGGTTGATCTTGGAACTCCCAGGAGCCCCCACAGGGTACTTCATGTCAACAGACTGAAACCATATGTTGACAGGGCAGACATGGGCTTGCTCATGGCTACTGATGAAGGATAGGAGGAAGAGAGCGACCCTCTCCCCGACCTGCTCTCTCAGAACCCTGATGATGGTTCAGTTGATGGTGTAACCTGGGCAGGCAGCCTCACTGACCAACAGCAGCAGGACTGCAGACAAGTTCTGCAGGCCTACAGACATATGTTTTCTCTGACTCCAAGTCAGACTACCTGGTGCACTCATGAAGTGGACACTGGGGATAGTCTGCCTGATAAAAGTAAGATTTTCAGGCAACTTGATCATGTCAGGGACTGTATCAGGACAGAGGTCCAAAAGATGTTGGAATTGGGAGTCATTGATCCCTCAGAGAGCCCTTGGGCCAGTCCAGTAGTCCTTGTGCCTAAACCTCACACTCAAGATGGTAAGAGAGAGATGAGGTTTTGCTTGAATTACAGAGGTATCAATGCTGTCACTAGAACAGATGGCCATCCAATAACCAGGGCAGATGAGCTCATAGACACATTGGCATCTGCCAAGTTTTTGAGCACATTTGACCTGACAGCTGGCTACTGGCAGATCAGACTAGCTGATGATGCAAAGCCAAAGACAGCATTTTCATCCCCTGGTGGACATTATCAATTTGTGGTAATGCCCTTTGGTCTGAAAAATGCACTTGCCACATTTCAAAGGTTGGTGAACCAAGTACTCTCAGGCCTGGATGACTACTGTGCAGCTTATCTAGATGATATTGCTGTCTTTAGCTCCACTTGGGAAGATCACCTGATCCACCTGAAAAATGTTTTGGAGGCCCTGCAAAAGGCAGGCCTAACTATAATTTCATGTGCCTACTTTTTTTTTTCTTCTTACGTATAGCTCACACATAACTTGCTCCTCAATGGCCCCACATTCTAGCATTGTTTTTAGGTCGAGCCTAGCGCAGCGCATGCGTTGCGCTAGGAAAATGACCTCTTGGAATCACTTCAGCTTTCTTAGAAGCTCGTGCGTGTGGGGCTCTCATGCAATTGGCCTTTGCATCTGGCTTCAGGACGCAATTGGCAAAAGGCGTGTGGCTGTCCCAGCTTCTTTTGAAAGCTTATCCTCTAAGAGTGTTTTGCTCTCGGGAGCCAGCATCAGCGTGCAGGGGCCATCTGTTTTGCTTTGGGCCATCTGTTTTGTGTCAGGTATCCATGGAGCTTTCATTAGAAGGCGTGTCCCCAACTATGTTTGGAACTCAAAGCTTTTTTATCTGTTTGCTGTTTGAAGTGCGAATTGCTGCTGTCTTGCACAGACCCTGTATATCTCTAAAAACTAGCCTTCATGTTTGTGTAAGCTACCAACATTTGAGCTAAGGGGAGTGACCTGCTGATCACTTCAGATGTCAGCGGCCCGCATTTAACTCGCCGATGTAAATAGAATGAATGCAGCTGGCCACATTTAACTCGCCGATGTATATAGAATGAATGCAGCGAGTCAGCGCTTCGGATGTGGAAGGCTCGGAAGCTCTGGCCGTAACACCACACCCTCCCTATTAACCTCATTCATTAATGCCACCTCTTCCTATGCACAGCATTGTTGGCACCAACGGAGCTGTTTGTCATCAGGAGCTGTCTGCCGACTGATAAATCTGTGGGCGCATGGGGCTTCTGTGCATGACGGCAAAGAGGGTGCACAGACATACATCCTGTTGTGTATGGCAACGCACACATGTGCCACGCACTTCTGTTTCTTACCACGTGAAGCGCAGTAGGATGCTGGGTTGTGTGCTGGCTAGCTGCCTCACATACAGAGTTGATGTGTGGGTCACGCGTCACAGAATATGTGCGCACGCGCACACAATACTGCCTGCCATCACCCAGAGCAAAGGGCAGCAGCTCTATGTGCCATCACCCTCACTGACACAAAGGCCCAGGGCTCCGGAGGCACTGATTTTCATCAGCCCTAGCGCCTCGAATGCAGCTGTCTCCTGCATGCAGTATACCCGCTGGGCCGCAGGGCGCTCCTGGGCTGTTTGTCATCAAAGTTAGTCACTGTTGTGAAGAGTCAGATCAGAGGGGCCTGGTCAATGTCAGGCAGTACTACACATCACTGGCATAAAAGGAATATCAGCTGCCCCCAAAGAGGGGCCACAAGAGTGCGTGGCCAGCGAAGGGAACTGGGGGTGTTGTACTCTCATGCTTGGGTTATTTTCACTATATCTTCTCCGTTTTCATTGTTCGAGCTCCATCAATTCTGTCTGTTCTGACGCAGACAGACGTCTTCAAGGGCACGACTCGTATTGCTACCTCGTCAGCATGGGCGGACAGAGGTTCGCCCTTACTGTTGTTGTTATTCAGGGCTGGACTGGCCATAGCGGGCACCGGGCAATCCCCCGGTGCGCCGCACGGGTGGGGGCCGTTTTTGTTACAGGGTCGTTTTTGCAGCATAGCTGCAAAATCGGCTTTGTACCAAAATCGGCCGAAATCCGGCCCCGGCAAAGACCTCGGTGGCACCTCCAACCCCCCCACCCCGACTGGGGAGAGGGGGTCCAGCCGAGCACTTTGCCGGGGCCAGTTGTGGTTCTCAGTCCGGTTCTGTTGTTATTTAAATTAATGTGATTCTTGCTAATCTTATTAATACTACTACTCTTATCATAGAACTGTAAAAAAGCCACATACCGAAAGGGTTGCTGCACCCTGCACATGGCAGGATGTGTTATTAGTGTCACTGCACAGGGCGCCTTTCACACACGGACAGTCCTATCTATGCACAGCGGACATGCACCGAAGGGAAAGGGCTTGTAAGTACACACCCAGAGCGCAGTTCTAAAGAGAAATCATTGAAATATGTGTGCGAGTACGAAGGTGTCCCCTGCAAACTTCCGCTCCTAGCATAGCTCTTAGCGCTCGTGGGACAGCCTTGTCTAGGCGCTTTACATAACAGGAGTTACTGATACCTAATTAAATGACATAGCCAATAGGTCTCGCCTTTGGGACCTTATAAGTGTTTAGTTATCCAGCACAATATCCTTAGCGCAACAGCATCAACTGTTGCATGGCTAAACACTTATAAAGGCCAAAAGGCGAGACCTATTGGCTATGCCAATGCTTGTTAACTTTTGAAAACTATATTCAGGGATCAGACAGCTGTGTTGTAATCTCACAAGGCCATTTGAGGTTACTTTGGTTCAGCCTTGCAGAGGTTTCGTGGGGTTGGGGGACTAAATGGGAACAGTGGGTCAAGCAGTAAGATGGTGGATGGGTGATTGCATATGATTTTATTTAAGCACCCACTTGCAGCACCAGGTCATGCGGCCCTCTCTCCATTGGAGGATAATGCCAGCAGTGCGCCGCTCGCTAGCATGATATAATGTAAAACACCTTTTAAAATGGACTCGGCTGTTGTCGATTTCCTTAGTTCTCAAACAACAGTTTAGTCCATCTGACTGCTGAGCCCTCCGACATGTGATTGTCTTTTTGGCCAAATAACTTGCAGTCAGCCTACATACGAGCAACTGTGTGATTCCCTCTCTCAACTGGGACAGGGCATGTGGTGTTTGTTTATGCAGTTTAGTGCACTCAGTCACGGTGTTAATTACCCCCTCAGAGCCTGGCTCGTATGTATACTGTTATTATTAGTGGGTTTATTCAAGTTGACCCATGTTAAATTATGTTTATACATAATAAATGCACAGCGCAATTATTAACTCGTCTGTTTTGTTATAACGCTGGCATTATATGTGAGTTGAAAATGAGATTATTCGTGCCAGAATTTAAGGCATTGTTGATCTTCTCACAAAGCAATAACAAGAACATGTGTGTCATGCATCTTCATCAGAGTTCCTATTACATATGGGTGCCAATGCTTTGTCTTCTGGTGCAACTTAGTGACTGTGGTAAATACACTTTTATTTCAGTATAATGATGTGCCTTCACCAATCCTTACTCACTAGTATCAAGTTCGCACCTGTGGTGAAAGTACATGAGGGGATTCAGCTGCCCTTCACGTGAGCTATGTAATAACAAAATGGGTATTATATGTGCACTGGATACAGACACAGAAAAAACACCCTGTGAGAGCGTAAGAGGTCCAGCAACTGCATAAGCCGCATGTAAATACAAAATGTGCCGTACGGTCGGGACTCGGAAAGTCCTTTTGTTCCAGTCCCTGTGCACTTTGTGTAAAGGTAAAAGTGCACTTTGTATGTACTGTCTGCTGTGACAAAAATGTAATCTTCTTACTTATATGTAGACATAGATGTAAGCCAAGTACTCTATGTAGTGCCAACAAGTACACTCCACATGCACTGCATGTAGAGAGTACTGAAGCCCACCAGCGATGTCCTAGGTGCAATGTATGATATGACAGAAACTGCAGTCCTTTGAAATGGCAGAAAGTCCTTCAGCTGCACTCCATGTGCACTGTATGTATTTAGAAAGAAAGTACGCTTTGTGTGTAATGTTGGAGGTCATAAGAAGTGGTCTTTTGAAGTTACACTGTCACCGAGCCATTCAGCTGTTCTTCGTGTGTACCATGAAAAGTTTTGCAAAAGTTCTTCAGCTGCATTCTATGTGCACTAGGTAAAGATAACAACCATTGGCATAGCCAAAAGATCTGGCCTTTGCGACCTTATAAGTGTTTAGCCAGAGATATTGGCAATGTTTTTAAGGTATGTCGTAGAGCAATGTAGCGGCTGTGTTCATTACTGTAAATTTTGTGTGAAAGTTGTGCTTAGTGTAGTGATGTTAGTGCAGTGATATGGTGTGGAATGTAGTGATGAGTTGTGATATGATGTGTGTTGTTGGTATGTATGTGTGCAGTGTTTTTCCTTGTGTGTATGTTGGTGGTATATGTAAGTTGTGCAAAAACAACAGTTGATGGACAGAATGCAGAACAATGTCATACATTCACCCCAGTACAGAGATCTGGGCCTAAATCCATAGTTTTTTTGCTCACCATGCCATTCCAGTTTAAACCCAGCCATATGTAAATCAGTCTTGACCCTGTGCCTCATTGGAACAGTTCAGTCCGAACTGGCAAGCCAGGTCCTCCCTGGGCTGGAAATAAGCTTCCTAGGACCAGTTTCAGGCATTCAGCCCTCATCAGCAAGGATAGCTTGACTCCAGTGGCATGGAGAGCACGGGACCCAAGTCTGAGCATACCCGTCCCACTCGGGGTGACAAATGTAAAAACAATAGTTGATGGACAGAATGCAGAACAATGTCATACATTCACCCCAGTACAGAGATATGGGCCTAAATCCATCTTTTTTTTGCTCACCATGCCATTCCAGTTTAAACCGAGCCTTATACAAATCAGTTTTGACCCTGTGCCTCATGGGAACAGTCCAGCCCGAACTACCTTATACCATAAATGATGCGACGAATGTACCCACAATACCATCGGCTTGCTCTATGAGCAGAAGTCACACCACCAGCGTGCAACATATGCTCGGGAGCTGCCCCGTGATGCACATCGTTGAGAACACAGGGCGCGTAAAACTACGTCATATCACAGGGAGGGTGGCACAGGAGCATCGAGAGGTGCCTCTCGACACACACCAGCCAAGACATATAAGGTGGCTATGTAGTTCGCTGAAATGAGTGAACATTAAGTGGCTGAAGAATAAGTAATACTGTCTTCACGAGAGAAAATGTAAACTGTAAAAATACGAACATTCCAATAAAGTTATTTATAAAAAAATCACCATCCACCCCAAACGTGTCTCTTTTGACTCGAGATTCCGGAGGGGAAGGGAGGTAGTTCAGAGGCCTGCCGAAGGTAAGATATGGCGCTCATCCAGTGAGGCAGGCTACCACTTACCGGAAGAACGCTACACAAATGCCTTTGATCGACTGCTATCCCTGAGAAGAAGAATATTGGAGCGGATTCTGCGAACCCTGTGCATTAGGTGACTTTGGAGGATCACGGATATAACACCAAATGTTAGAAAGATAAGGCTGTTTGCACAAATCTACACCTGCTGTGGATGTGGCATAGCAGTGTATTTCTCTTGTGTGTGCTAGTACAGATTTCAAACACGCTTGTCCCGATTAACAAACAAGTTGAAAATTGAAACGCACCCATTGTGTGTGTTCCTTCCCACATCCAATGCCGGATTATATTTTGCTGCATTTACCTGGCAAAGAGTTGTCTGTTCAGCACAATGTCAACAGCTGTCCCCGAATGGTACTTATCATTGTTTCTAGACTAGGAAGCTCGGGCCAGTCTGATACGGTTTTGAAGGAAGCCTGATGCCCGCAAGCCAACAACCCCGCACCAAGGGAACACCGAGAGACGTTCAGAGCAAGCAGTGTGTGCCCGGCTGGAAAACGTACTTTGCTCAGATTGTTCCAGAATGTTCTAAACTTTATTTGCACTTCGTAAACAACCGGGGACGGAGATGGTGTCTTGCTGCTGTCTGCCTCTGAGTGCCTTGTCGGAGCAGATGGTGAAAGCCTGCAAGTGCATGGGACACGTTCTGTCAGTGAGTTACTCTCCGACGGCAGAGCCTGCTGCTGACAGCACAAGGAAGCTGAGCACCATGGATATAACTCAGCTTGAAGAGGAGTAACTCTGCATAAAACAATAAGCGAGACTCGCACAGCGTTTCCCTTGCGGGAGCGAGCAGGGGCACCATCGGTTTTCAAGATAATTACAAACAGATGGTGTCAAAGCTCGCTCCTGCAAGGGAAACGCTGGGAGTGGTGCATGCGTGCGTGCGCAGTCTTCACTTTTCAAGCACTGTACTCGTGCTTTTGGCACGCCGCTGCTCGCTCCTGCAAGGTGGATGCCGCCACAAGCACGAGTGCAGTGCTTGAAAAGTGAAGAACGATGGCTAAAGGCCCTCCTAGAGCAGCGCGTGTGTGATGCCTAGGCAAGACCTAAAAAGGAGAACAACTTTGTATGTAATCTGTGCAGCCAACCACAGAAATACCAGCCTGCAGACTGTAGAGGAAGATCAGCCGCAATCCGTGTCTCTCTCTGTAGGATAGGTAATGCTTGCAGACTTGCCGCCTGCTTGCATGTCATAGTAAATAAAATCACATTTTTACAATGGACTGAGGTTGTTGACAATTTCCTTCCCCAGCAGTTTACAACCGGTCTGACTCCTGACCTCAACCCTCAGCCCTATATGCTCTGTGCTGTCTTTATGGCCTGACAACTGGTTTGCAGCCTACTTAAACTGGTTTCCTGCAGGTTTTTTCAGAAATGCAAGCAATAGAATATGTATTACTTGCTGTCTCACCGTTTCCAGTCTGACTAATCATAATGACGAGTATTTCCTCAGTAGATTTCATTTGTAAAGGTATATCAATAAAGAAATCAATGAGGTACTCAACATTGTTATCTCAGAGTCTGTTGTGAAGTTCTGTGGTTTTACTGAATAGGCAGCTACCTAAGTCATCATATGAAATCTTTTTATTGATGCCATGACTACATGTTCATAATTGCTTTATTAGCCCTCTAACTTAACTCAAATTTGCTTGAAAATGCACCATTTCTAACTCTTTAAAAAAAATCTAAATGGGAGGAGACACCCCGATCCCTTATCACGGTCAGGCTTGCTTGCTCACCACTCGGCACTCGTCCAGAACTTTTATAGCTCACCACTTTCAAATGTCACCAGCCGCCACTGTAAGTCTGTCTATTTTAAAGCTGCATTTGGTGGATTACATTAGTCACGTTGAATGGAAAAGCTAGGCACAGGTCTCACAAAGAAGTATTTCCTTACTCAATGTTAACTGATTGTTTCCAGATTAGTGCATGATAAAAGGTCCAGAGCACTGTGCAATATTAATTGAATGGCATCACTATGGTAAAAATTATGCAACCGGATATAGTGAAATAAAGTTGAGTTCAAATACATGTACCTTTTCATTTTTATTTGAAAGCTTTATAAATCACAGGTCAGAACTAAAAGGGTAGCAGAGTTCTGTAGGAACAAAGCAAAGCATGCATTGTGAAAAAGCACCATGCCTTCATGTGAGGCTGCATCAAAAAAGGGTTAAAATCATGTCCGTATTGAAAAGGTTGATTAAAATGTGAATGTTTACAGTTCCCAAACATGTACATTGATATATTCCTTTCATTTGGATCTTGTACTGCTGCATTTATGATGGAAAAATGAAAAGTCAAGTATGAGAATGCAAGAACATAACTGCAGAACTACTTACATGTGGTATAAATAGGCATCTTGAGACCTCCTCTGGTAGAAGAAGTCTGTGCTAGTGAGAGTTACAGCTACTTGTTTACGTTCAGACAGAGAATACACAGCCCCTACCTCATTTACATGCATAATAATATGACCTGTTGACCCACGTGTTCCAGTTCCAAGTTCTCTCTGACCAAGGAGGGGGCGCTCCACAGAATACCGATGGTATTACTGTCAATCAGAGCAACTTCCCCAATGTGAGGGGCATTCACCCAGAGTCTGATCTGGAAGATGAGCTGCCCCCCTGTGCAGGAGTACCTGTAATTACCCTGCCTAGAAGAAAAGGGAAGGTGTGAGGCAAATCTATAGGAGGAGGAGACTTCTAATGTAGGCAACAGTATTGAGCCTGGTACAGTGGCTCTCTCTAACAGAGACTCCAGAGAGCATCGCTGGCATGCTCCTGACCAAAACCTTTGCTGAAGCAGAGGGTCTGTGGCACTGCCAAAGTGTTCTTGAGAGGGTTGCACTGCCAAAATCGGCCTTTGTAATAATGGCACCTGGCTTAGTGTGCACAAGCAGTCATAGCTGCTGCAGGAGTGACTCTTGGCAAGACTGTGGTGCTACCTAAGTGTGCCCAAATGAATGTCATAGTGGCTAGCTCCACTGCACATGTCCAATGTGTGTTTGAGTGGACTACACCACTGTAAGTACAGCTGTTGCCTCAAGGCACTAGACCACTGCGTGCCCAAGTGACTATGATGCTGCCTGAGGTGCTGGCTGGATGGTTACCCAATTAGACTACGCCAATGTTGAACTGAGTTTATTAGTACACATGTATACTGGGCCACATTTTTATATGTGTGTGCATAGAGCTTCTGTAATTATGGTGAATTTGGTTGGTTTACCTTCTACTAATCTACTAACTACTAACTTCTAATCTTGGGTTCGGGAGTAGCGCACTACTCGCCCCAAAGCACTTCAACACCTTGCTAGGGGTTGTTGTAAGCACTATATAAATACCATTGACAATTACAATTCAATATTCAATACATTGAGGTACATATTTATATAATTAATTGTCTCTGTTAAATGTGTATGGGTAATAAAGCGCCCTGGCCCCCTACAAAGATATGAGTAGTCCTATGAAAGGAATAAAATCCATGCAAGAGAGGGGATATGAAGAGATGAGGGGCACCATTGGAAGGTGGCAGTGGGGGAATATGTGAAGGAGGAGGTCATTGGGGGAGCACCAACAAGGATTATGCCATCAACGCTAAAGCCAGCCTGCACCCTATTGCGAGAGAGTGGGAAAAAATATTGATGGACGGAATGCTGAACAATGTCAAACACTCACCCAAGTCAGAGATCTGGACCTAAATCCTGTGGGAGATGTTGGCTTGACATATGCTGTCCACTATTCTAGTGGGCACCTTACACTAGTCCAAACAACCCTTATTGATGGTAGGTTAAAGACAACCTTAATAGAAAGCTATCCTAGGGGTAGCTGTGGAGAGCAGCCTTCAGGCTAAGTCTTGGAGGTATGTAAAGCAGCTTGGTGTACCAGTCATTACTCTCATGAATGACCAAATGAAAGGAGAACCACACCAGGTATATATATAACATATATGTATTTATTATAAACACATCCCTCTAGTCACTTTATGAGGCTAGAGGCAAAAGTACATTCTGTAAACTTAATATCACACAGTAAATTAGCACAACAAACATTGAGCCCTAGGGGCGTACCAAACCATATATTAAGAAAGTGGTGTGAGAACCACGACTGGCATAGACACAAGGCCTAGAGCCTGTAGAACCGCTGGGGCCACCAGGAACCACCCAAGGTAGTGACACAGGGGACCCACGGGCACACGTGCAGTGTGTGAACACAGCTGCAAATCACCATTAACTTCTATGGGGAAAGTTGCGGTTGGAATTTTTGATAATCAATTTTATTGAAATTTTTAAGAATGATCAAATTCATTGACAGCAAATCAAGCATCGACAAAGGTAAAGGTGGCCCCTCCTGATTGGGTGTGGTAATCCCCAAACATTGCAACTGTACAACAAGACTTGGGTCTTCACACTGGTAGTAAACAGAACCATTTGCCCCACACTTTACAGAATAGTTCAGGGCAACCCCGGGCCTCGAAGAGAGACTCCTCCTGTACCCCACACCAATCCACTCCCCTCCTACATCTCCGCACAGTTGATGCCGCCCCCTGTGACCGGAGCGCAGCTATGTATCTTTTCACCACCGCCACAGCTGTCCCCAGGAAATGCTTGTCCGCCCTGGAGCCATCCAGGCCGTTGAACACCCCCTGCGGTTGGAATTTTAAAGATAAAGGACACTTAGTAGAGGACTTGGAGCAAACCCCTTCAGAACGAGGGAGTTCTAGAGCCAACACCCACGGAAGCACCGGAGTACTCTAGTTACCTCAACCAGGGAAGCACGGTGCATAGGTGTCTTTTGGTGTCGGGTTTTGTCGTCGTTTCCAATGGCAATCTGCTGCAAAGTGCGGCTGGCGTCCAAGTGGAAAGTGTATAGTGTGATCCAAGCCTGGATCAAAGATGAGAAGAACCTGAAAGCAGAGGGGACAGAGCCTGGGTCACTTGCCATGACCAGGGGCACGGTAGTCGAATGCCCACCGATCTGGTGATATCAGGTGAAGAAGGTGAAGCTTGACTCTTCAGCCACGAGGACCAGGAGGCGTTGATGACAACCAGGATCTGGATTTGAGCTGTCCCACAAAGGATGTCGAGTGCTGCGGTATCAGTGCCTGGATTGGACCCAACAAGCCTTGGCAACAGCAACCCACACAGGAATCAAAGAAATCCTTTGGTGCAGACCAGCAAGGTCTGAGGGACTCACCACTTGGTGGGGAGTCAGGGCACATCTGGAGCAACCAGGGAAGCTCACGGATAAGTAGGGTTACTTTTGAGGGGACCCACCAGTTGACGGACCAGGGATTGCAGAAGGAGCCTCAAGCGGAAATGCCATAAGCGGGCTCACGGGACACTCGTGGAGTGTAAGCCCACAATCTTCTGTGCAGATGGTGCTCAGGGTTTGGGATACAAGTAACCCAAAGCACAACTTCGGGAAAGCTCGGGAAGTCAATGCACTTAGCAAATGTGCATGGTGTCCAGGGGTTCCGGTTCCACGTTACTCGTGAGGGCTGCGGGCCTCAGCTTTGCTGGGGACTCGGGTCGGCCCTCCAGAAGTCTGGAAATCCTCCTCCTAGGCTGCAAGTACTTCGGAGTCCGGTGGGAGCTTCGGAGATGCAGACCGGCAAATGCTTCGTTGATGCCTGCATGAGCAGGGGAGTCACTCCTTGACCCCAAGGGAGATTCTTCCATCCTCTAGTCTTTAGTAGAGCGTCGAAGTTCCAGGATTCAGTTTCAAAGTTTCGTCCAGGTGTAATATAAAGTCCTGTTGCCAGGGGCCCCTTACTTATACTAAGAAAAGGGATTGGACATACTCTGGGGACCCACCTATGGTAGGGTCTGGAAAGAGAGGTGGTTACACCCATTTCCTCTGTCCAGTTTCGTGCCAGAGCTGGGGCTGGTAGCCCCTGCAACCGGTTTGAACTGGGCTATGCACAGGGACATCAAATGTGCCTCCATTGCAGATTTTCAAAGCACTCCTGGAGTGCACCCACCCAGCGTAATACACTAAAGCCTGTCTGTGACAGGAAACCTATTGTCCAGGCCTCCCCTGCCAGAGTTTCGGTCAGCAGCAGAAGGCCAGACTTGTGTCTGTGGCTGCAGCATCCATTTTGTGATGCCAGGGCTCTTTTAAAATATTACCGGTTAGACCTGTGTGTACATGTCTCTCCCTTTAGAAGGGTGGAATTCTACCCCCGCCACCAGGACTACCGTGAGGTTATAATGCACTTAAGAGTATATGGTCTGGCTGCATCATAGAACAGCCTCAGAGAATAGGCTCCGAAAGCTGCAGAGGGGCCCAGCTCATGCATGGGCACCCTCTCACACAAAACCAAGCACTCTGCCTTCAGGATTGATAAGGCCTGCCATAGGAGTGACTTATAGGTTTAGATGTGTCAGTGATTAAAGGTAGATATAGGTAACCTATATCTTAGTAAGGGGTGCATGCACCACCTTACCCAGGCTGCAGTAGCAGTCCTGTGGTGTCATTTTGGAAGGCTTCCCAGGGGTGGCAAAATACATGCTGCAGCCCATGGTAGGCCTCTGGGGTACCGATGCCCTTAGTACCTGGTGAACCATATACTAGGTACTCACAAGGGTACCCCAGTAACCAAGCTGGAGTGTACATAATGTACATTCAATCAATTTAGAGAGGAAGCAGCTAGGCTGAGGTCCTGGATAGCAGGGCCCCAGCCAGACTAAAGCCGAAAAACAGTGAAACACCAGCAAAAAGTGGGGGTGACCATAGTAAGCAGATCCTACTCTCCTACAAATCCATTGTGGTGTTTGCTCACCATGCCATTCTAGTCATATGGAAATCAGTCTTGACCCTACTCCCCATTGGTACCGTCCAGCCATAACTGCCAGGGCAAGTGCGTCCATCAATTTTTCTTTGTGCATCTGTCACCCCAAGTGGGATGGGTATGGCCCAACGTGGGTTCCGGGTCAATGCACTGAATTCAAGCTATCCTAGAATGATTTGCATATGGCTGGGTCCAACCTGGAATGGCGTGGTGAGCAAAAAAATGTTGGATTCAGGCCCATATCTCTGACCAGGGGTAAGTGTTTGACATTGTTCAGCATTCTACCCATCAGTTGTTCTTTATGAAATATTGCTAGACCTTAAAAGCGAGATGAGTGATGAAACCAGCCCTCACCGAGAGCACATGCATATAAGGTGTTACCTAATAAAGTGATGGAACCACAATGTAGTTGTCATTTCTCCACCTTAACAGCATCGCCCAGTAGTGTGCCCTCCTTTCACCCTTCTGCAGCCCAGACATATGTAAAATATATAACTGTCCCATTAATGAAGTTGTTGACTTTGCCTGTGAGATTGACACCATTTTATGGAACCCTGTATGATTATATCAAGGATTTCCTATATCTGGCCCTCAGAAAGATTTGCTTACTTGCATGTTATAGAGGCTTTATGTTAGGCAATGAGTCACTAAGAACTGGAAATAATCAAGTTTCTCTGTTCTAATGTTTCAGTCTCCTCGAACGAAAGTGATGAAGAACCGCTGTACACTAACATGTCGTATCAAACATAAAACAATGCTGTGTGGTACAGACAGGTTCAGCGATACGTTTGCAGAATTGTACCTTATAACACGAGTGTCAAAAAACAGAACAAAATCATTTTAAGAAAAATTAAAGTTCTTTCATCCCCTAGCATCCAGCAGGTACCATCACTTTCACACTTCGTTTGTGCTTATAGTTGAACAAGCAACGAGAGCTTGCAAGGATCCTTTCCCATAAGTTTAAGTTTAACGTCTTGTTCAATATTGTATGGCATCATAAGGGCTCGAGCCAGCTGACGAAGGGTAATTAATTCAAAGTTATTCTAATTAATTCAAAGTTATTCCGTGCAGGGGGGAGCAAACATACTTGAGAGGGATTAGTTAGGGAGACGTGAAAGGGTGCCATCCGTGGAACTGAGAAGCACCATGGATAGAAGCACGCCAGAGAGCGCGCGAGGTCTTCAGGCCTTCGGCCACGTCGCCATGCGCGCAAGGCGGATCCGGCAGTGACGCACTAGGTGACTCGGCGCACCTGCATACAATGTGAGCGCAATGGCTTGTGGGTACTTTGAAGATTCACCAGTCATAGCGCCCACTCATCAAACAGGCTCCTCTGCCAACCTCGCCTCGTGCGCTGTGGCGACCAGTCTCTTTCACAAACAGGATTCTGAAATACGGTTCAAATGGTGGATTCGCATAGACCTCATCCTCCATAAATGCGCTTGGGTTCATGTACAAATAGAATGATTGATCATTTCCGTATGGCTCAGGGCCTATAGGACAATCTGGCAGTGGCAGAAGGGCTGGTTTGACAGGTCAATTTCTTGCCCAGTTTTTAGCTCTTTGTTGGTCTTTTTCATGGTCTGGTGGTTTGTTATATTTACCGTTTATTTTACGATTACAACAAACATTGCCTGCAGCAAGTACACATGCATGCAGTCTCCCATTCCTTGAAAAACATTCCTAAGGCGTTTATTTACAGGTTTAAATGTTTCCCAGAACATGGACTACTTTTTGGCTTTCTCACTTCACCAAAGGGGACCAATTTTACTTTGGTGCCCTGGTCTATTCTCTGGGCCGCTCTAACCCTGGTTTGGCTGATGGCAACTGAGGAGGTCCCGATTGTGTGGCAGGAACATTGGACAACAAGTGCTGACACCAACACTGCAGGCACATTTTCAATGAAATATCCTTGACTGGCGGGCTGCCAAGTCATGATGGACAGTTCAGCATTGTTTACTTGCTTTTCATTAAAAAACTGATACAGCAGGGATTTCTTCCTCAAAATAAATAAACATTTACGATGCGTCTGGAACACCTCTACATGTGTCATCTTTCTAACTGCGATGGTTCACAGAGCGGACATGAGGATATATGCACCAGAAAGTGTGTCTTGAATAGGGCAGTTCTTCTGAAGCAGCAAAACTGGTGTCCCTGTCATGGATGGATCACGAGTTAAAATATCTGAGGTGGAGTCAGCGAAGAGTCCTCTTTCAGAAACCAAGTCTTTCCCTATTGCTGAATGAGACATGGGAGACATGTTTTCTTTTTAAGTAGGACATCCTGCTTATCATAGAAGATGCCCTGCATCTTCCAAACCCTAAACTCCCCACAATGAGTTCCCATAAGAGCAGCCAATAACTCCTGTCTCTTCCTAATCCTCTCTTCCCAATCCTCGAAGTGCAGCCAATAATTCCTGTCTGTTCCCAATCCTCAAAGTGCTACCGATAACTCCTATCTCTTCTCAATTCTTGAAGCACAGTCAATAAATCCGATCTCTTCCCAGTCCTCTCTTCCCAATCCTCGAAGTACAGACGATACTTCTTGTCTCTTCCCAATCCTCTCCTCCCAATCCTCGAAGTGCAGATGATAATTTCTGTCTCTTTCCAATCCTCGAAGTGAAGCCAATAATTCCTGTCTCTTCCCAATCCTCGAAGTGCAGCTGATAAGTCCCGTCTCTTCCCAATCCTCTCTTCCCAATCCTCAAAGTGTCATCGATAACTCCTGTCTCTTCCCAATTCTTGAAATGCAGTTAATAAGTCCCATCTCTTCCTAGTCCTTGAGGTGCAGCCAATAAGTACTCCTGTCTTTTATTAATCCTAAAACTGCAGTCAATAACTCCTGTCTCTTCCCAATCTATGAATTACAGCCAATAACCCCTCTCTTCCCAATCCTTGAAGTGCACACAATAGCTCCTGCCTCTCCCCAATCCTTGAAGTGCAACCCATAACTCCTGCCTCTTCCCAATCTTTCCCAAATATCTAGTCACTTCTCCAGAACTAAGGAGTATTTGGGCGGCCTTTGTGAAACATATTTCCTGCTGTCCCTGAAACCATATACAAGCTCACTTGAATTTGCCAAGGACCTCCTTTTCTGAGTTATGACTTTCAGACGGTATACTACAAGAAACCAAACTCTCAAAAGAAGATGCGAACAAGCTTAGGGCGAGATGGATAGGTCAGGTAGCCTGCTCACCGGCGGTGGGCAAAAAGCGAGGAGTCATCACTTGATAAACAGTAAATCGAGGTTAACCATAGAGAAAATAAAATACGACAATGAAGGGAGACTACTGATTACTCAGCTGAAAAGAGGTGAGGAAACCATTCTAGTAACAAACATATACGCACCAAACACAGATGACACAACATACTGGGAGGGGCTAACGAGGGATCTAGAGGCAAACCAACCGAACGATATGAATGTGCTGGCAGGCGACTTCAACCTAGCTCTGGATCACACACTAGACAGACAATCGACATCACAGGCCCGACCTCCCGCATCCCACAACATTCTAAAGAACATATGTAACAGATTCGATCTGAAGGACCCATGGCGCTTACAACACCCAGACACCAGGGACTATACTTTCTACTCCAACCCACACAACTCCTACAGCAGAATAGATTACATCCTCATCTCAGGCTCACACACACACCTTACAGAACACACGGAAATTGCGGCAAGAACAATCTCTGACCACTCATGCATCAGCCTACACCTAACAGGTCAACACAACAAACACATCACCCGCAGATGGAGATTGAACAGTATAGTCATGACAAAACTAGAATCGGGAAAGCCATTAAAGACTATATCAAAGATAACGGCACACCAGACATAGATAAAAAAAAGTCTGTGGGATGCGCTTAAAGCGACTATCAGAGGCACGCTAATAGAGATCAAAGCCAGAAGAGACAGGGAAGCAAAAGCACAGCTAGATCAACTGGAAAACAACATCAAACAACTAGAAACGAAGCACATTGAGGACACTTCGAACACTGCCGCACTTGTAGAACTCACAGGTAAGAAGTACGAATTCAACAGAATTCTTAGCCTAAGAGCAGGACTATGGATAAGAAAATACAAACAAATAAACCTTTGCGAGGCAAACAAGGCAGGGAAAATCCTAGCGTCGTATCTCAAACACATACAAAGGCAGTACTGCATCCCAACAATCACAGACGCAAACAACATGGTACACACCAGACATAAGAAGATCCTAAACACATTCAGGGAATTTTATCAAGAGCTCTACGAAAGAGATGACAATCTAGACCAGGAGGGATGTGCAACATACCTAGATAGACTTAACCTACCCAAGATAACAGAAGAGGAAGTTAAAGCACTAGGTCAAGACATAAAAACCAATGAGATTACTGCAGCCATTAGGTCCCTAAAAGACACCAAAGCCCCAGGGCCAGATGGATACACATCCCCCTTTTACAAAACCTTCCAGGACCAACTACTTTGAGTCTTGACTAAAGTCTACAACCACTTCGAAAGGGAGGGGGAGGCAACAGAATCTATGTCACAAGCTGACATAATTGTCATACCCAAGGAAGACAAAGACCCACAATGGCCCAAAAACTACCACCCTTTCTCATTAATAAATTTAGATTGCCAGATATATACCAAAATCCTGGCAACAAGACTAAACAAAGTGGTCCCACAGCTGATTGGAAACTCACAGGTAGGCTACCTGAAAACACGCATGTCTCATGACAACACAAGACTCCTCTGCCAGGTCATAGATCACTCCTCCAAAACATGCAACGCATCAGTGGCAATTACGCTTGATGCAGAAAAGGCCTTTGACAGGGTATCCTGGCGATTCCTAGAATAGAGTATGCAAGCATTCAACCTGGGGCAAAGTTTCACGAAGAAAGTCATGGCACTGTACAAAAGCCCTAAAGCACAGATAGCTATTAACGGAACAACATCTAGTCAATTCTGCCTCCAGAGGGGAACGAGACAAGGCTGCCCGCTATCTCCGATGCTGTTCCTACTAGCGCTCGAACCCCTGATTAGGGACATCCTTGCAAACAGAGAGATAGCGGGGTAACCATTAACGATACCACAGCCAAACTCGCAGCCTATGCGGATGACCTACTCATAATAACGGAGGACCCCGATCACTCCATACGAGCACTCATTGACACCATTGAGATGTATGCCAGACACTCAGGATACAAACTCAACAGAGACAAATTGGAAAGCATGCCCCTCAACATACACACAACTGGAGAGGTTATAGGAGACTCAGGGCTTGCCTGGCAACCAGGGTTTGTCAAATATTTAGGGATCCAATTTGTGAAAAACCGAAGATCCACCCTAGAACAGAATGAGAAAATTACTCTAGAAAAGATTAAAGGGCTACTGGTCGCCCAAATACATCAACTGGTGGGGAAGAATAGACACTGTAAAGATGATGATCACTCCTATAGTAAACTACCTAGTAGGAATGCTCCCACTGGCTTTCACGGATGATTTCCACAGAAAGATAGACCAAATGCTAAACAAATTCATATGGCGAGACAAAAAATCGAGAATAAGTCTGCCAAAACTGAGACTAGAGAAAAAGCTAGGAGGACTAAACGTGGCAGACCTGAGAACTTTCCAGACAGCCTTTATAGCCAGACAAGGAATGCACTGGATACTACCGAACCAGCAGTACACTCCGACATGGCTTTCAGCGGAGAAGGCCATCCTAAACAACACAGACCCTTTAACTCTCCTCACTGCCAACAAGCAAACACAAAAGAATAACCCGATATTTAAGATCACTAGGCACGCGCTGCACAGGGTAGACCAGAAGCTCGAGTACAGCATCAACAACTCATACTGGGAAACACTCTGGCAAACCCCAAGATTAAATATAGAGGGAAGCCCCTGGACATAGAATCGTGAAGAAAACTAGGATTCTCTTATCCAGCTCAGCTGGAGGATGAGGGGTTGCCGCACACCTTCAACAGCCTGAAAACACAACATGACCTCCCAGGCATAGAACTATACAACTTCCTAGCAATTAGAACAGACTTAACATAATCAAAAATAACCAAACATAAACCCTCAATCTTTCAGTATACGAAAAACATAAACAAGACAGGACACCAGCTTTTGGGAAAGTCAGCTAGGCTCCAGACTCACAGAACAAGATCTAAAAAAGTTCTGGGCGGTCCCATCAAAAAGTATGATATCCCCAGTACTAGCACAGACGAAATTCTGGCTACTACACCAAGCATACTGGACACCAGCGCGCCTAGCATCACTAGGCCTGATAGACAGCAGCTGCTGCTTGAACTGTAGCAAAGAAAAGGGAGACCTCGCACACCTCATCTTCCACTGCAGTAAGGTCAGCAAATTCTGGAAGAAGGTGTTCGGCTTCATTAACAAGGCCCTAGGCTGCACTCTAAAACAGGAATTTGCCACTATTACCACAGTACACATCTCAGCAGACATAGCCACACAACAGGACAGAAACCTCCTAGACTTCCTCCTTATGACAGCAGTTAAAACAGTGCTAGCCAAATGGAAAGACACCACCAAAGCCACATTCAAGGGGTAGCTGAACTGGGTGACGTATCTCAGAGGGGCTGACAATACTGCACTGAGACACACTCCTTGGAGAAATCCCAACAGAGAGATGTGGTAAACACTAGATAAATTCCTAAACCCATACAAACCGCCATAAACAACGGAAGACGCTACACCAGCAGAAAACACCCCCACGAGTGGCCGGCGGTCTGTCACAAAAAATAGCAGCAAGCACATATCTGTTTTGTGTTATGTTATATGTATCAACTAGACACGCGAACAATCGCAACTTACCCTTATTGCTCAATGTTATATGTGCGCAAGCCTGTAGGGCAGGCAAGCGAAGACCGGAAAACCAGCTCGTCTACATTCGAACAATTGAACACTGCCATCGCTGCAAAGAGCATGCCCAAACGTGAACGCCCGCAAAACTTGATATGTGTTACATGTCAAATCGTATTCTGTAATGTGTAAATACCAATAAAAATAATTATACAAAAAATGACTTTCAGACGGTTGAGAGACAATTAAGGCATTCTCTTGATGGTCGGTTGCAGGGAGTACAGTTAGGTGGAGTGTGAACTTAAATCGTAAACAATAAATGATATAGTCTAGTGAGATATTTTCTCTTAATATGAATAGGGCTTTTATTCTTTAATAATCATTAGTTTAGGTGTGGACACTCAGCAGCTGATACACTTCCACAAATTCTGACTTGTTTGTATAACATGGAAAAACCTCTTTATTCAGCGTGCGGGGAAGGAACATATACATAAGAGGTCACTAGGTGTAACTGTGTGTCTGCTTTGCTAGCTAGGAAGTTAAGCAAGATGTTTGCATATCCTTAGCTGTCTTTGGGGCTTCAGAATATGCCTGGGGCACTTATGTAATATTATTTTTCCTTCACCTAGGGGCTATTGAGCAAGGCGGACTGCTCTGCAGGTGGGGGGGGGGAGTGGAAATGGGATCAATGCTTCAACTAATTTCCGTGAGGCAAGAGAGGAAGGGACCAGGGGGTCCTTACTAAACAAGCATTTTGCAATGCAATAGATCTCGCAATTGTGAGATTTTGAGCAATTGGCATTGTAAATAGCAATGCCTTTTATTTGTGTTTAAAAAACCTGCAATAATAAAAGGCATTGTCATATGCAATACCAATAGGTCAAAGTTTCTAAAATGCAAGACCTATTGGATTCCAAATTTTTGTTGTTTACAAAGCCCCATGCTGCACTTTCACGTTAATAGACACCACTCCACTTTCTTTAGATGAGTCATGTCTAAAGAAAGGTCCGCAGCTGCCTTTAAAGTGAAACCACGGTATAGGGCGCTTTTACCCAAAAAAGCATTTGTTTGTCAAGTTGACAAATTTGTTTGTCAAGTTGACTGACAAATAAATGCTTTTTTGGTAAAAGTGCCTGTGAAAGCACACATGGTGAGTATGTAGTGTCTGTAGTAGAAGAAGCCATTAAAGAAAATAGTGCTTACAGTAGGAGAAACCATTAAAGAAAATAGTGCATACAGAGTAAATAAGACTTACAGTGTAATAACCAAAGTAAAAGGGCCAGTCCTCATGGGAGGTTACAAATGAAGACAAGGCGGTACTAAGGATGGACTAGAAAGCCTATTAAGGAATCAGAAGCCAGCATTTACGAAGGACAATGACACAAGCCAATGACAAATATGGGCAGAGAGTGGGCGGGGCTTCAAGTCCATACTCCAATACAGCATGGCTCGCAGAGTAGCGCATGCGCTGCCCAGGTTCGACCTAAAAGGAGGGAAACAGTCCAGAAGATTTATTTGGGGGGGGGGGGGAAATCTGTTTTATTGTTTTCAAAGCAAACTGCGGCATGAATTACAGGTTGTACATATTCACATAGCACTATCAATATGCATTCCCATATTGACAAATTAAGTCTATCTTCGTTACATATCTTTCTGATATTATGCATTTCTCCACACAGGTCTTCTAGGTTCATTTGGACACCTACTTTATTGCTCCCCCTCCGAACTTTCTTCATCACGGTCTGGCGGTGGCTCACAAACACCTCCCCCGAATTTATACCAGGCCCCCATACCTTGCTCCATTTCTGGGGGCAGCACCCCGATTAATTAACACCGTCCTCTCCGCCATCATGGCCATGTCCATGTCTTTACACCACGCTGCCAAAGATGGTACCTCTGCCACCCCCATGCCTGCGCTATTTTCCGCTTAGCTACCATTAGCCCCATCGTTACCCATGCTTGCGCCTGATGCAAGAGGTCATTCGGCTCCCAGATATTTAGCAGGCTCCTTCGTGGTTTTGGGACTAGGGACAGCCCCTCCGTCTGTGATACCGTTCTCAATATTTTTTCCCAGTAGTCAGCTATCTTTGGGCACTGACACACTGTATGATAGAATGTCCCTTCTTCCCCACATCCTCTTAGGCAAAAGGGATGGTGTGCTCTGCCCATCTTGCATAGGGTGTATCTGGTGTGGTATATGCGGTGTAGTACTTTGAGCTGTACTAGTCTGAGTCTAGAGGGTATTCCCACCTCCTTCGGCGAGGCCAACGTCTCCTGCCACTCCGTTTCATCAAGGTCCCCCACCTCGCGCGCCCACTTTTCCTTGAGAGAGACTGTGGGGTTTGGCAGATTATTAATGAGTTTACGGTATGTGAACGATGTGGCTCATTTTTGCATATAGTCCGTTAGCAGCCTATCCTCCATTGGGGAGGCCTCAGGCACTTCCGTGCCTTCTGGAAAAGCTGCGAGCAACGCGTGCCAAATCTGTATGTATCGGAAAATTTCAGTTGGTGCTAGCTCGTACTGTTGTTGAAGCCGTTCAAACGGGAGCACCTTCCCCTTGTCCCACAGATCCCCCACTGTGGAGATACCAATAGCATCCCACTGTTCAAAGCCTTTGCTGTTTCTAAGGTTTCCCAATCGTTTAGTGTCCCAGAGCGGGGTGAGCTGGGTGATGACTCCCTGCCATCCCAACCGTGCCTGTGCTGTATGCCATATCGCTGCTGTGTGTTTCGTGGGACCTATCAGTTTTGGAGTTAGACTTTTATTATAAAGTGCGGACAGCATATTTCCTGTTCCTAGCTGAAACCTGTCCACCTTGAATGCGGGGTCCGCTTGTGAGGCGTGTATTCACTGATTGATGACTTTAAGATGTGCTGCCCAGTAGTACAGCTGGACATTAGGGAGTGCTATTCCGCCATCATACCATCCTCTGTTCAGTTTTACCTGTGCTACACATGCCGGCTTGGTGCCCCATAGCAGTGTGGACACCTGGGCCGCAATCTGTTTAAAGTATTTCGGAGGTACAGGGAATGGCGCGTTCTCCAGAGCATAAAGGAACCTGGGCAGCGCCATCATCTTATACAGCGCCACCTTCCCCAACATGGTCAATGGGAGCGATTCCCAGTCGATCACATCTCTTTTTAAACGTTCCATTGGAAGCGCCAGGTTTTTAGAAAAAAGAAACTCCGGGTTAGGTGTGACGTGTATGCCCAGATATTTAAACGAGTCATGTGCGATTTGTAGCAGGCAACCGGTGGGGAGTCGCGGTGGGGGTCCATGTAGTATATACAGAACCGATTTGGACCAGTTGATGGTGTACCCAGAAATCTTTCTAAAGTTTTCACAAACATTAAGGAGGACTATTATGGAGCGTCTCAGGTTAGTCAAGTATACCAAAATATCGTCTGCGTAGAGGGAGATTCGGTCCTCCCACTCGTCCGTCCACTGAAGGCCCTGTATCATTGGTTCCCATCTAATCCAAGCCGCCAAGGGCTCTAACGCCAGTGCGAAAAGTAGCGGTGATAGGGGACAGCCCTGGCGCGTCCCCTTTGCCAGTGGGATAGTGTCCGAGATGTGCCCGTTAGCTGTCACGTACGCCAGAGGCTTGGTGTACAGAAGGTGAACCCACGCACTAAACTTGGGGCCAAAACCCAGGTGCCTAAGGACCGTGAACAGGAAGGTCCACTCTACCATATCAAACACCATCCACGCGTCTAAGGAGATCACGACTGCTGGTTCCTGTACGGACAAAATCCTAGCCATTACTCTGTGTAGGCGCCTGAGATTAAGCGCCGTACTTCTGCCCAGCATAAAGCCAGATTGATCTGGATGGATTAGAGTCGTGAGGTCCAGTCCCAGGCTAATCGCTAGAACTTTCACTAATATTTTAGCTTCTGCGTTGATCAGCGATATTGGACGGTATGAGTTACAGTCTCCCCACATTTTGAGATAAACATTTTGTCAGATTGTGGGCATCCTGTGCTCACACAGCCGGCTTCTGCCACACTGTAGAGTAAAGATTGCATTTGAGCTTCTGGACTGTGGGCGTGGCTAAGCAGCCGGGCAAGATGGCTGCGGCGTAGAAGAGCTTCGAGGAAGCGGTAGCCTTCCGAGTAGATCCGCTCACTAATCCGTTTTAAAATTATATCCCAAGGACTCGCACTGGTGCCTGGATACGAGTGATGGTGGCAGGGAAAACTCCAGCCCGAAACAGCAGCGGGAAACATGAGCTAACGTAGCTCAGAGTATGGCGGCCTACAGACCTTCATGAAGCCGGGGACTCGATTTGCGGGAGTGCGCCCACCGGAGGTGACTGTAGCGGCGGGGACGCGGAGATTGACGAGATGCGGCCCTGTAGGTGTCAGACCCGGATCGGCTCCCTGGATTTGTGCCGGTAGTGGTGCGGGTGTTGCCTCTGCTCCTCCCCCCCTGGTCTCTCCCCCCCCGGGAGATCAAGTACTGGGCATTCAGAGGCGGTGATCATGATCGGCGCAAAGAAGGCCCGATTTGAGGGTCTACACAGCGGCTGCCAGGACGGGCATGGAGGCGATCCACAGGGGCCCATGGTGATTGCTGGAGGTCGGAGCACGGATCGAGTGCCCCGAAAGTAATGTGAGCAAGGTGAGGACGATCCACGGGGCACAACCGGGTCCCCCCTCATACAGAGGGCAGGATTGTGCGACAGTGCTGAAGAAGGGAGGCCCTCACCAGCATAACGCCAACAACTGGTGGGGAAAATTGAAGAGAAGGTGAATACTGCCAGTACAGGCCTCAACAGGACCCCCCTGTATCACTGATTGGGCACTTGACGGGGATACAACGGTGGCACAACCTGGTCCCGCGCTCAAAGCTAATACGCAGTTCTGCCGCCTAATCCACCTATAATAAAATTTGACGGCATACCTGGGGCATCAGCTAGGGAGACGAAGGGTTGCGGAGGAACTGGATGGACGGTGGCCCTGCCCCCTCCCCCAGTTGATCCTCTGGTGGCAACATAACGTGAGAAAGCGGAGCCTTGGGAACATCGACAGGCCGCGTGGAACGCGGGTTTTCACGGCAGGCGGCGGCTAGTACCAGAAGCGCCCCAATAGTAGGGGGGAGAGATGGCGGGCAGGGGCCCACGGGCATCGACCACCCAGTCTAAATTAGACAAATATACCTACAGCAAAGACTTTCCACCGCTGCCTGAGCAAAAAGATCTGACAGACAAGGCCCAGGGGGGAGAAGGCATGCAGAAAGTAACCCTGGAGGACAAAATGGTGGCCCTTACCAATGTTCAATCCACAGTGGGGACAATATCCACAGATGTTTCGTTCCTAAGAGCAGATTTTCAAAAAATGACAACCAGAGTCACGGAAGTTGAACAAGTCACCAAAACTCTTGTAAAGGACACAACATCACTACAAAAAACAGTAACTTGTCTGGAAGCGGAGAACAAAATGATGGCAGCAAAGCTGGAGGACCAAGAAGGGCGCTCCCGCCGGAATAACGTCTGAATTACCGGCATACCCGAAAGCGAAGGGAGCCCGGCAATGGACTTATATGTGGAGGATCTCATTAAAACAAGACTCCAGCCTAGGGGACTATCAGCCTTCTTTTCATTTGAAAGGGCGCACAGAGTTCCCGGTGGGAAGCCTAAACCTGGGGCCACTTCTAGACCAGTGCTGGCCCGTATTTTCAACTTCCAAGATAGAGACACTATATTACAAACTGCCAGAGTGGCTCCACCACTCCAGATCCAAAACTCCACAGTGTCCTTCTTTCTAGACTATACGATGGCGGTCTCTAGACGTCGCAGGAGCTTCATGGAGGCTAAAAAGGAACTGAAGGCCAGAGACCTGCCTTTCTCGATGTTATTCCCGGCAAAACTACGGGTTGTGGCGGATGGAAAAACGTGGTTCTTTGACACAGCAGAGGAGGCACATGACTGGCTCGAGGGCTGGTGACATGTAAATGGTGTTAAACGCAAGGAGAGGAGTCAGAGACGCCATGACACGACGGAGGAGACTGAGGACCAGGAGCAACAACGAGAAGGAGGAGACCGACTACAGCAGAATGAAGCTGCGGAATGAAGCGGAGCAATGACCTTGAACCTACAGTATGAAAACAGAAATATGGGCATGGACTAAGTATAGCCTGCTGTGGACCTTGACCCGGGCGCCTAGCTGAAGTAGTCTTTGAGGAAAGGGGAGGACTACGCCCGTCCTTGGACTTCTTATCCCCGACACGCAAGTACTTTTTGGGGTTGGGTTTGAGCACTCTGCTAAGTTGTGGAGGCGGGCAGTTGTGAGTTCGTCGGGCAGGGAGGCAGGGAGGGGGTATGGGTTGGTACGTATTGGTTTCAAGGTTCTTGGTTTTGGTTTACAGAGACAGTCACAGCTTGGCATCATTCCCAAGAGTTGCACTACACGAGCAGTCGGTGCACAATTCAATGTCTGCTCCGCACAGTAATTGCAGAAATGGCGTCACAAGTCCTAATTGAACACGCTACAGAGCTGCTTAACCCCCTGACATTACTCACATGGAATGCAAACAGGCTGGGGGATAAGATCAAGAGGGGCCTGGTACTGCAGGCTTTAAAGCGCTACGCCCCAACGTTAGCTCTACTGCAGGAGAAACACCTCAAGGGAAATGCATGCAAGGCACTCGATAGGTGGGGTTATAAGATGGTGGTTCATTCGGAGTTTTCATCAGACTCCAGAGGTGTTGGCATCCTGATGGGGAAACAATCGACATTCATAGTACAATAAATAAAAAAGGATGATCAGGGAGATTCGCAGCCCTCCTGGGCCAATGGGAGGGCAGATCGGTTAACGTGGTATCCGTGTACATCCCCCCGCTCTACATGCGATAGCGCTCCCTGCGCTTAGTGAATTTTTGCTGACTCTGCCGGAGGGGGAACTCCTGCTAGGGGGGGAACTTCAACGCCACTATGGATAATGTCCTAGATAGGTATCCAGTGAGGCCGGAGTCTCTCACCTACACAGCTTTGTCGAGGCACTAGGGCTCACTGACGTCTGGAGGCACCGTTATCCCATGACACGGCAGTATACCTTCCACTCAGGAGCACACAACAGTTTATCCAGAATAGATTACTTCCTGACACCAATGGGCAGTCTCCAGAGAATTGATGAGATACTGATAAAGCCAAGGGGAATCTCAGATTACTCTCCAATATTGTTAACCTTCTCATATCATCTTGAGACCCGCACACGGGTCTATCCTATTTACCCCGGTTACTTGCAGGTACCAAAATTCCGGAAAGATATTATCAAAGCGACAAAATACTACTTTGCAGAAAATGCATTGTCGGTAGATCAGTGCCCCAGGCGAGTTGTCAACAGAGAGTAGTCCACTTCACAAGGCTTCTTGGGCACTCCCACGCTCACTGTCAGGTGCCCCTTGAAGCTGGGGGGGGGGGGGTTTCGCGCCAGGAATGTGCTGCAAAGAGCTGAGGAGACTGTTATATGTTGCAATGAGACCTTTGGTGGGTGTTGAGTAGCAGCACTCTCCTTTCAGGCCGTCTGAAGTGTCAGGCTGTGGTCCTCGCAGCAGCTGAGCCAAGAAGTTCTTCCAGGGAGAATGATGGGCATGCTCTAGATTCACAATGCAGTCTGCCTCCTACCTCCTCACCAACCTCAGCCCTGGAGTATGGGCTGAGGTACTCCTTCAGGCAAACTAACTGTCCCTCGAAGATTCCTTTCTTCTGTACTGTGAACAAAGCTCAAGACAAATGAAAGGCAAACGTGTATACCTGGATCACTCACCAGCTTGTATGAGAAACAGTGCAGCTGGGAACAGGGCAACTGGACAAATTCAAAACCAAACACTAGTCAATGCATCCTGCTGTGGGCATTGATCAGCTGGATGGAAACCAGCATCCCAGATTGTGCATAGTCATTAAGGTTCACTTGCTGAGGGCAGGCATTCCATAATGTCCACTGGGCCTGTGTATCAGATACATGCATCCATAGATTAGGCGAGGTCTTTCTGCTATAATTATTGCCAAAGTTGACACCAGATTGCAGAATCAGCTGCTCACATTCAGAGAGCTCATTTCTGACACCGGGAGTCATTCTCATTGTGTCTCTGATGAACTGAACTGACATGGAACAGTCCAACTAGTTGGTCAGAGGTATGATATGCAATCATTCTGGACTAACTCAAAATCAGATTAGATTTGCTATCCAACCCTGTAGCTACAATTTAGCATAGTGCTTAGAAATGCAATTAGGGTATTAGGATGTTAGGAGCAGCTCGCTAAAATACTCGAAATGATCTGCTTGTTTTTACTGATCAGAACATGCCTAAGAGCTCTCGTTTTTAGGTCTCGCCTAAGCAATCCCATTAGGGATGCTGGCGAGATTATAGTAAGGCTTTCAAAAAGTGTACCCAAACTGCGGATCGGGTACAGTGCATGTGAGCCGGGCGCGTGCACATCGCACGCCATCGGCATCAGACTCAGACTTCAAAGGAAGCTGCTCCCCCGCCCCCGCCACCCAATGCCGCTCCCTCGCCCCCACCATGGAGAGCTTGGTATGGCCCTCCCCTCCCCCAGCACAGAGTGCGCATCGCTTGTTTACCTTCTCCCCAACCGAGCAATCTGTGTTGTGTAAATTTATACCCCGCCTCCTTTGTATTGCTTAACTTGCATGCCCCCCCTTCTCCCGCCCATTGCCGTTGGAATTGCTTGTTCGCTTCTGTTTGGGCAAATGGATGCATTCTGAAAGCTAGCCGCCACACACACAGCTTTGGACAGCAACCTTATTATATTGTATTTTCAACCAAAGTAATCATTTTGGAAAAACAACACAATGTTATCACTTCCCGAGATTAAGGTACTTGCTTACATTAGATTCATACCACAAAGGGAATTAAGTGTGTATAAAACAAAGACGCTGTGTAATTTACACCCATATGTTATAAATGAACCATAAAAGACTGGCTACTATTCTGATTTGGGCTTGGTACACTGGATCAATAAGACCATTACCCTTTCAACATGTCCGACTCGTTTTCCTAGACTTCCTTTCCGGTCACATGTGGTTTACGTTTCCACACGTACTGTAATCAGTGAGAGGCGGACCTCATGTCTCGAATACAAGCAGTCCCAGTGTGCGTGGTAAAGTTTGGGAAGCGAACCTTAAGTAAGCTAAGTGCTTTTCTCGTGTACAGTGACGTGCCGCTCCTACGATTAACCAGGTGGCAGGGCGCAGTCAGTGTGCCTTAGTAGCAAGGGTATGACCAACTCCGTATACCTTCTGTGCACCTTTCAATGCCAATTAACCTCGCCCTCGGACTTCTTATGTTCCACATCTCTGAAAATGATGCCATACCTTCCTTTTTTTATCGTTTTCATCCGACGTGTTCTCTAACATATATATTCTTTCCACCTTTCCAAATGCTTCCGCTCAGTTTATTATTTATTTTGTCTTCATACCTATCTTGCGACAAGAGCTACTTGGTAGTACTGTTAAGGGGAGTCAGGTAGTGAATAGGTCGCCTTGTCTCTTTCCTCAGTGGAGGCGTACAGGTGTCTGTTTTGTTGGCTTCTTCATCTGCAGTTACTCGGTTCACAGATACATGTGTTCGTTTAATCTCTTTGGAGCCCTGTGGAGAGGGTAGCTAGCTACCAGAAGCTTAGCGGAGTGTGCATGGGAAACGTTGAATAGGCCGTTTAAAAAAATGGTAGCGTTGAGTTGGCTCATGAAATCTGGGCACAGTGCATTCCTGAGTTGACTAGTTGACTTGCTAGTGCCTAGGTTGCGATTAACAATATACTACAGGAAACTGATCTGTAAGTATTTGGAGATCTTGGGCTCTATGCAAATTAGCTTGAAATGCGTTCTTTCTGTTACTGGGAGTCTCTGAAGTTCTTTGAAGGCCGGAAACCCATGTTTCAATTTCATCAGCTTAAAGCAGAGTCTGACTGTTTGAATTTGTGGGTTTGAAGCTTTGTTATCACTTTCTTATGGGTGTTTTAAAATATTATTGTAGGGTATGCTCCATAGCCCCAAAATTTAGGTCAGTTCAATTAGGTGTGACACATGGAGAAGTAATAGGATTCTTCTCAGTAGCATGATCTAGAAATTGGTGTTTTAATTACGATTAAGATTTGGAGGCTGCTTCAAACCATATGTTTAAATTCTTTCTTGTCTCAAAGGGGATGATGTGGCATCCAACTTGTTCGTTCAGGTGAATAGTGGACCGAAATCTCCTAGGTCTCCCTTTCTTGGGATCTTGGTCTTCAACACACCCTTTATTTTGATACTACCTTTTAAAACACAGAATACAGGCAAGTTGTCCACCAAAGATTTAGCTCAGGAAAAGCAAAACATGAGTCCCCAGTGGTTAGTGATAAACAGTCAAATCGGGGTGCATTCTGCCCTCCTTGACAGAATTTTAAGAATGAGATTACTGCAGACATGCATGCCTGAGCTTACCTACAGTGCTTTGAAGATTGTTACTTGTAATCTGTTGGAAAACTCCTTGACACTCCTAAGGGGTTGGGCCAACTCCTCCTCATAAGTAAACTCGAATTGTGCGGAGTGTGCTGTTTTCCTGGTAATTATATTTCATTCCGTACAGATGCTTGTGTTTTATGTCTTTTTATTTTATACATCGTATTTGCAGACTGTCCTGCTCTTTTTTATACTAAGTTTTTGCTGCTGAGACCATAGATTCTTTACCTTTAGTGGATGGAAACACTCAACAGAAACAGACAGGGTGGGGATATGGAAACCACCCTAAGAAAACAAGAGCAGAATGATCTTGAAATATCACAATAAACCAGGGACTAAATAAAGATGCTAAACTTCATTATTTATTGTGATGGGCAATCTGAACCGATCCCCCTCCCCATACAAACCTATAAAAAACTATGATTGCAATAAAACTGGCTCTTGGAGGAGAAAAGAACATTGAATGTTTACTTATGTTCCCTCCTGCTTCTCACTTCTGTCTCCGCTCCTAGTTATGGATCCCCCACACACACAACCCCACACACACAACACCACCCCCACAACCCCCCACACACACACCCACACACACAACCACCCCCACACCCCCCCACACACACCCCCACACACACCCCACACACACAAACTCCCCACACACAACCCCCCCCACAGACACAACCCCACACACACACAACCCCCCCACACACACAACCCCACAAACACACACAACCCCACACACACAACCCCCCCACACACACAACCCCCCACACACACAACCATCTATCTATCTATCTATCGCCCTCACTCTATCTATCTCCCTCACTCTATCTATCGCCCTCACTCTATCCATCTATCGCCCTCACTCTATCCATCTATTGCCCTCACTCTATCTATCTATCGCCCTCACTCTATCTATCTATTGTTGTTATTGTTATTCGGTATTTATAAAGCGCGAACTGTCGCTCCGAAAGGAGCATCCTGGCGCTAAAAAGCAAGGAAGTCAATGGAGGAGGGAGCTAGATGAAGTTTGTAGAATTCCAAGTGCATCCATGATACCTCAAGCAGGATTTTGTTAGCTCATCAATCACTGTCCTCAGCACACAGTCACGTCGTGTAGAAGTAATATCAGATGTTGGTAAGAAAAGGCACAAAGAAATGGATTTGAAACTTTAAAAGCAGCACTCTTTAAGGGCCCTCGTTGCAAAGGCAACACATTCCTAAAGGCACTACAGTAACGTTACAATAGAGATATTTGCTGCATTTTCCATCCAGGTTGAAGTATGGATTAAAAAAAAATCCCTGGAGATGTGGTGGCTCTATCTATCACCCTCACTCTATCTATCTATCTATCGCCCTCACTCTATCTATCTATCACCCTCACTCTATCGATCGCCCTCACTCTATCTATCTATCGCCCTCACTCTATCTATCTACCGCCTTCACTCTATCTACCGCCCTCACTCTATCTATCACCCTCACTCTATCGCCCTCACTCTATCTATCTATCGCCCTCACTCTATCTATCGCCCTCACTCTATCTATCTATCGCCTCACTCTATCTATCGCCCTCACTCTATCTATATATCCATCTATCTGTCTATCTGTCGCCCTCACTTTATCTATCTATCGCATCATCACAGCATCACTCAGCACCACCACAGCATCACTCAAGGGCACCACAACATCACTATGCGCTACCACAGCATCACTGAACGCCACAGCATCACTCGTGGCCCAACATCACTCAGCGCCACCACAGCATCAATCTGTGCAACCATTCAACAAGAACTGGTTCAAATATGTTCTCTCAATGTTTCAAGCTTTATTACAAATGTCACAAAAAGATGTTAATATTTCACTTCTGTTCTTGGATTTTCGTCACAATAAAATGCACTGAACATAATCGTCATAAAAGTTATTTACAAAGGTTTAAGCTATTGTCATTATAAATTACAATAACTTTTATGTAAGTATTCATTATTTTAAAGAAAAAGCCATTGTTATTTGTAATATCAATATATCTAAGTCACGTAAATACAACACATATTGCATTACAAATTCTATAGGTGTCTCATTTGCGAAAGTTAAAACTATTGGCATTGTAAATGACAAAGCTATTAATTTCGCTATTTTCAAAACCAACACATAAATAAAAAAATTGTCATTTACAATACCAATAGCTCAAAATTTCCTAATGCGAGACCTATTGCTTTGCAAAGGCTTGTTATATTCTGTGTGGTTGCTGTTCATATGTTGTGCAACAATACTGAAGATTTTAAAATAAACATTTTAATCTATATATCCCAGTTTCTTAATGCTATCTTTGAATGTATTGTTAATAAATGAAAGATTGTTTGAATTGGCACAGTGTCCCTGAAACTTGAACGAGATTGATAGTCACCTTAAAACGCTGCCAACGCAAGATTGCTGAGGAGGTTTGTGTCACGGCTGTGATCCAACCAGTTTTCCTAATTCAACATTGTTGAATGTAACTAAGTTATTGCATCGGGGATAGGAAACCGACCCTTGCAGCTCAAGGGGGACACCCCCAGAATTCATATCATTTGAAACCCGATGCCAGCTTTAAATTTTTCTAGACGTTTGGGTAGTTTTAATGACGCAATGAAAATAAGTATTACAAATACATGCAATGTCTGTTGTAATATTGTTTACCTCTATGAGGTAAAATGGAAATCCCCGGTTTATTGTGGGTTTGTCAAGCTCGACTCTTAAAAGGGGTTTCTCCATTTGTGGTTTCTGCATTTTGGATCTCATGTTGATTGAATCTGTTCATTAAAAATTGTTGGCTACTTTTTCAATAAGATAGATAGAGGCATCCCCGACATCAGAGCTGCAGTGACAACAGGGCAGTTTCACACATATGCACCTGCAGCTATACCTGAACATTATCAAGCAGATCACAACCTGAATGATAGGGCCACCTTGCCTGTACTGGATATATTTACACCATATAAAACTTCTTTAAAACTACCACTCACTGATGCAGTAGGGAAATTAAAACACACAGTCTCTTTATATAGGTGACTTAGACAGTATGTCTACAAAATTTAGCAGGCAGGGCAGCTCCTGTAGGAGTTGCGCCACAGGCACAGGTTGTCATACAGGCTATCAGTCCACAGATTATAAATGCCACCAAGGGCAAGGTACCTGTGAAAGGAGGTGAAATTGTCTTCTGGATTGCTCACAAGACCAACTAGTTGAGAGTGATCTAACCTCACACAACACCCAGGAGAAAGCATAGTATTCTGACTCCAGGACTGAGATTGGTGATAAGGATACTCCATTGCAACGGCGATGGATTATCCTTACGGCCAACATAATGGTCCGTCCGCCCAATTCAAATTGTGGGCGAATGTTGGTGTAACCACTGAGGAGACTATCTCCGCCATGGTTAAACCCCTCCGATGGGCCAATGGAGTTAGGGCCATCAGAGGTTGAGCAGTGTTAGACCGGTCATCTTTTGCCAGGGTCTCCTCTAACCTTTTTTGCTACCAAACTCCTGCTTGGGCCTGTTTTGGTAGCCTGAGGACTTTGAGCGCGTTTGACAATGCCATTCAGTGCCAAAGCGCTGTGCTTGCCATATACATACTGAGAATTGGGTTCACCCACCATGGATGAGTTAGCTAGACTAGAGCCTTGTCTTGCAGGAAAACCACGGTACAAACATTAAAGATTGAAAATCTGTACTTGAAATCTGAATTAACTCGTTACAAACCTTGGGCTGATCCTTGGGGGAAGGCATCAGATGTTATTCCTAAAACCGAACCATCATACTTATAAACTGTTCACCCCTTAGGGTGATTATATGATGTTACAACACATGCTTTTACCACGCATGCTGTGACAACGCAAGTATTACAACGCAAACCTTTACAACGCATTACACTAGGCGTGCTGGATAGTGAATAGTTTAATTTACTATTCCAACTCCAGTCCCCGTGGACACTAGGGAAGGTGTTGGATAGTAAATTGAAACTATTCCCTATCCTAGAGTGCCCCCCAGTGTAATGCGTTGTAAAGGTTTTCGTTGTAATACTTGCGTTGTAACAGCACTGCGTGGTAAAAGTTTCGTTGTAAAGGATGTTTCCCCTTAGGGTGGGTGCCTTCCCCTGTGCCACGAGAACACAACCTGTTAATCTCACAGTCATGACACCAAGTCCTGTGCTCTAAATTAAAATAGACACATACAGTTCTGACAGTGCACTACTGCCCTAACTTGCACAAACATTTTGGACTTGCACATATCCTGTTCACAAAGAGTTCTGTTCTGTAATAGTACAGAATATATATATATACACACACACACACACACATATATATATATATATATATATATATATATATATATATATATATATATATGTATATATATATTCAGCTCCGAAGAACCTCCTCCCCAGCCAGGGAAGGAAGCGGCCGCACTCTCGTGGAACTTTCAAAAGTATTTTATTGCACAAACAACAGGACGCATTTCGGCAGACGTGCCTTTTTCCTCTGTGTCAACCTGTGCAACAAGCGTTGCCGCCATTTAGGCTTGCATTTCAAAATTGATTACACATTTTTTTCATGTGAATGCATTGACATGAAAGACAGACAAAATCTTCATTACGACTTTGGCGGCCATTTTAGAGTGGTGTACGTAATACTTAATACCTTAATAAACCATGATTTCAATCGTGAATTATTAAACTGCCATATTCACAAGTCATGTATTATGTCAATCATGAAAACAAAATTTCAAGAAATAACTTAATAATTAAGCCCTGTATGGGTAAAGGCACTTAGTTCACAAAATTGAGCCCTGTATGGGCATAGTGACGATGTGACTAGTTCATTGAAACAGCTCAAAGAATTAATAATTCTCTAAATCATTCATATTCAGATTGTGCAACACTCCTAAATATCAGGATCATGGAACTATTTACATTGATATCAGCAGAAACAATTTTATACATCAGTGTCATCAGAAGCATCTAGGAAAAAAGAGTGTTATTATCCTAGATGTATAGAAAGTTCTTCTTCAGAATTAAGACCAAATGGGATGACAGTATGTAAATCGATAATGTACCTTGATTCCAACCTGCGTAATTTCTGCAATCTATCACCACCTCGGTCACTCAATGGGATATGATCTATGCAGTAGAATTTCAATAGTGTTCGATCGCTATTGTGGACTTCAGAAAAATGCCTGGCCACTGGATAAGTGGGATCTCTATTCTCAATGGCACGGGCATGCTCTTGAATTCTTTTTTTGGCAGGGTGTTTGGTACTGCCAACATACATTTTCAGGCAAGGACAGATTAGGCAGTAAACACAAAAAGGTGTAGTGCAGGTTAAGAAGAATTTTATCTTTTTAGTCACTCTTGTGCCTGGCAATTGAAATGTTTGAACCTTAGTGCTATTCTTACAAGCCTTGCACTTAGAGCATGGAAAGAAGCCTGTCATAGTGTCTAATCGTGGAACAAAGGGAACAGCTTGGTAATGACTTTTAACTAGATGATCTTTCAACAATCTACTTCGCCGGAAAGTTATTTGTGGTTGCTCTGGCAAATCTTTTCCGATCACCAGATCTGACTTAAGGATGTGCCAGTTCCGGTTAAGTATCTGTCTGAATCCCCCTGCTTCCCCAGAAAATGTAGTTATAAATCTACTAAATTCTGTGTCTTTTATTGTAGATTGTCTACATTCTTTAAACAGGCTACTATGTTTGATTTTCTTTACTTTTGCCAAGGTCTGATTTAATTAACCACTTTTGTATCCCCTGGCCTTAAAGCGATCAATGGCATCTTTTGCTGATTGTTCAACAATTCCTTTTGATGCGAAGTAACTCCCCATATGGGATACTTTTTATCAAAGATGTCTGATGACTGCTACTTGCCTCAAGTGTAGAGTTACCTTTACCAGTTCGCCTGCATATTCCCTACATACTCACATGTATGCTTGTTTGATCACTGACATAATATCGAGGGACATAATATCGACTATCAAAAATATCGGTGACAAAATATCGACAGACAGAATATCGACTTTGTATCTACAAACAGGTAAGTACAAAAATATCGAGTAAAAAATATCGTTTACAAAAATATAGTTTATAAAAATATCGACTTTATTAAAAACAATGTTAAATTAAATTAATATTAAAAATTAAATACTAAAATATACTTATAAATACTTAAATTACCTTATAATAATTAAATAATTAATGAAAGTTATAAAAAAAATTACAATCATATTTGTTAAAACATATATATATAGTAACATAATATAATTAAATAATATCCAATATTATTACCGTAGGATAGCGGAAGTGTAAAAATTACTATTCCTACTCCAGAGAGTGCAACAGTAGGGAAAGCGTTGGATAGCGTAGGGGTAAAAATTACTATTTCCACTCCAAAGAGTGCAACAGTAGGTAAAGCGTTGGATAGCGTAGAGGTAAAAATTACTATTCCCACTCCAGTGTGTGCAACAGTAGGGAAAGCGTTGGATAGCGTAGGGGTAAAAATTACTATTCCCACTCCAGAGAGTGCAACAGTAGGGAAAGCATTGGATAGCATAAGGGTAAAAATTACTATTCCCACTCCAGTGAGTGCAACAGTAGAGAAAGCGTTGGATAGCGTAGGGGTAAAAATTACTATTCCCACTCCAGTGGGTGCAACAGTAGGGAAAGCGTTGGATAGCGTAGGGGTAAAAATTACTATTCCAACTCCAAAGAGTGCAACAGTAGGGAAAGCGTTGGATAGCGTAGGGGTAAAAATTACTATTCCCACTCCAGTGGGTGCAACAGTAGGGAAAGCGTTGGATAGCGTGGGGGTAAAAATTACTATTTCCATTCCAAAGAGTGCAACAGTAGGGAAAGAGTTGGATAGCGTAGGTGTAAAAATGACTATTCCCACTCCAAAGAGTGCAACAGTAGGGAAAGCGTTGGATAGCGTAGGGGTTAAAATTACTATTCCCACTCCAGTGAGTGCAACAGTAGGGAAAACGTTGGATAGCGTAGGGGTAAAAATTACTGTTCCCACTCCAGTGGGTGCAACAGTAGGGAAAGCGTTGGATAGCGAAGGGGTAAAAATTACTATTCCCACTCCAGTGAGTGCAACAGTAGGGAAAGCGTTGGATAGCGTAGGTGTAAAAATTACTATTCCCACTCCAGTGGGTGCAACAGAAGGGAAAGCGTTGGATAGCGTAGGAATAAAAATTACTATTCCCACTCCAAAGAGTGCAACAGTAGGGAAAGCGTTGGATAGCGTAGAGGTAAAAATTACTATTCCCACTCCAGTGGGTGCAACAGTAGGGAAAGCGTTGGATAGCGTAGGGGTAAAAATTACTATTCCCACTCCAGAGAGTGCAACAGTAGGGACAGTAAATACTTCTTATATTATTTAAAAACAGTATAAATTAATATATATAAAAAATGAATTAAAAGTAATTACCAATTTAATATAATATAATAATTAATCAATTAAAATTACAAATTACAATTCATTTTTACTATTTGTTACCTATTCAAATTAATTACAAATTAACAATTATTTAATAAAAAATAAAAAATTAATTAACAATTCAAATTAAAAACAATTAAATAAATTGAAATATTTAATTAATTGTGAATAAATTACTTCCCACCCTATTTCCCTATAAACTCACAACCCGCTACAGAAAATAAATTAGTAAAATTAACATAATTAGCAATTAATCAATTAAAATAAATTAATTGGCAATTAAAAGTTAATTAATTACCCATAAAAATTAATTAACAATTAATTCTAAAAAAATACCAATAAATATTTTTACATATTTAATTAATTATAAATAAATTACTTCCCACCCAATTCCCCTATAAACCCACAAACCGCTACAGAAAATAAATTAGTAAAATTAACATAAGTAGCAATTAATCAATTAAATAAAATTAATTGCCAATTAAAATGTAATGAATTACCAAATATAAATTAATTAACAATTAATTAAAAATGAATACCAATAAATACATGTGCATATTTAATTAATTATAATTAAATTACTTCCCACCCTATTCCCCTATAAACCCACAACCCGCTGCAGAATTAAATTACGCAAAAATAAAAAAATAAAAATTCATTATTTAAAATTAATTATAACATAAATACACACTTTTCACACATATAATAACATAACAAACACTCGATAATTTTAATAACCTATATTTTATACTTCGATATTTTAACTTTCTATATTTTTAACATTCAATATTACATTACTTACCTTCAAAACGATATTTTTGATGTCTATATTCTGTCCATTCGATATTTTGTCCAGCCTATATTTTGTACTCGATATTATGTCCATTCGATATTTTGTAGTCGATATTATGTCTGTTTACCATGCCTGTTCACCTCAATAATGATATACATGTACGCTGTGCTCACAGAGCTCTACCAATGTGCCGCAACCCTGATCTGGGCTCAAATCTGTTAGCATTCTTCATTCCTAACTTGCACATCCCAGACACAAAGATAGTTTGAGCTACTGGCATTGTAAATGACAATTCCTTTCATTTAGGTGTTGTTTTCAAAACAGATAAATAAAAGGCATTGTCATTTACAATGCCAATCAGGGCCGGACTGGGTACCAAAACCGGCCCAGGCAAAGTGCTCAGGACTCTTGCAAATGCGAGACCTATTGCAAATGCCAGCAACTGTGCTTTAAAAAAAAAGTGTTAGTAGAGAGCATGGCAGGTAGGACAAAGCTATTTGAGAAAATAGTGCTGTGAGGCTATAATTAACGCCTACCGAGTAACAACACACGCAACAGGGGGTGTCGCTATGGGAGGTTACAAAATGAGACAAGGCGGTACTAAGGAGGGACTACTAAGCCGATTGACCAACGAACAGCCACAGTTTACAGTGGAAAAAATGACACAAGCCTATGAAAAATAGGGGCGAAGAGTGGGTGGAGCTTCAAATTACTACCTGAATACAGCATGCCTCGTAGAGTAGCGCATGCGCTGGCCAGGCTCGACCTAAAAAAAGGGTCACAACTTCTCTAAGGGGTCCGACCAAACCGTATTTTATGTATACAGATTATACCAGGAAAAGCTTAACTGTCTAAATATTTGATAAAATATTAAAACAACACATTAAGCAAGAACCAATGGGGTACGGCACACGGTGTACCATATAATCAAGTTAATTAATCATTTTCACACCCCTTTCGCATTTAAAAACTGGATAGACTGAAATAGCTTTGTCATTGAGGTTTAGGATTGTGAATCTCGAATTTCTCAGCAAAAAAAAAAACTGTGGGCTGATGGGTGGAAGATGAGATTACCAAGGTTTGAAATAAACTCTTGCCAGGAGGTATTTTGCATTATGTGGGCCTCTGTCTAGAGTGGTACAGTGGGTGAAAAACAATGGGTTGGAATGCTACCTCAAGCTACTGCCACTGGTCAGACTAAGTATTCATATAATCATCCTTTGGGTGTGTGATTACCAGTAGTATGCCAGGAAACCTGAGACTGGCACAGATTTCTAAGCCTACTACTGCCAATGATTGCAAATTCCAAAAAATAGTACAATCGCACCCATTCAAGGAGCACTTCTACAGGTGTAGATTTACTAAGGCAAACCAGTCACTTTATGAACCAGATTCACAAAGGTAACGTACACTTTTGCGATTTTTACACTTTTGGGAACATTTATTCCAAAAGTGGAACTTACATGCATCTACCAAATTGTAGGGCCTGGGGAATATTCACAAACTGCTTATTGTTGTACTACTAAATGCTATTGACAAATTGCACTTCAAATATACAACTACAAATCAAAAATTAAATATATTACTTTAGAAGTGCAGTTTGTGAGTAGCATTTGTTAGTAGGTTTGTACTGCTTTTGCACTACTACAAAATCCAGCTTGTGGATATCTCAGGCCCTTTATGTAAAGCCTAAAGCAGTCATGTAAATCCTAACGGTGGTCTAGATTCTTATTGTAGATGGAGAAACATTATAGTCTATTAAATCAATCACAAGGCGGTGCTTGTACAGCGCATATCCTGAAATCACATGTTATAATAAAGTAAAAGGAGACTGAAATAAAATGTTTGTCTAGAATCACAGTTTGGACAAACAGGGTAGCTGTATTGATTCCATGTGTCTGCTGATGTTCAATTTAGAACATATTTTGCTATCTGCAATATGATAACCAGACCCCCTCCCCCACATTATAATGGCATCAAAATGGAAATTTTGCACCATCAAAATGGAAATTTTGCTTCATTATTGCAGAAATTTCAAAGACTACAATAAATCCGTTTTTCAAGCAGGTTCTTCTTTGTGAACATAGCTGAGTAAATTACTGCAAACCAAAATACCTTTTCCAGGCACCCTGCTGCCCGAACCTTTCTCAAAAGATCCATAACCTGTCACTACTTCCCACCTCTCTCCCCTCATGACTCACCACTCAGTCTGGTTTCAGATCAAACCACAGCACTTCAACTGTCCATATCACTGGCACGGCCCTCCTCCTGTTGGACCTCTATGCAGCAATTGACACATTCTCCCTCCCCATACTCATCCAAAACCTACACGGCATCAGAATTCATGGACAAGCACTCTGATAGATTTGCTCTCTCAAAACTAAAATGACCTAGTCAGTCAGGCTTGCATTATAAACCTCGGGCCCTTACAACCTTAACTGTGGAATTCCGCAAGGATCCTCCCTGAGCTCAACCCTCTTCAGTTGATTGCATTCATGATCCCTCTAACCAGCATCATGCGCTCTCACAACATCAACGTCCTATCCTATGCCAGTGACACACAGCTCATTCTCTTCCTCACAGACAAGCTGCCCAGTACCAGGATCAAGTTCAATGTCTGCATGACTGAAATCACCCATTGGATAAAGATAATCTGACAAAAGCAGACCATAGACAAGACTTAAATTGTGATCTTCGGGAAGAGCACTTAACAGTGGTACTCCACCTGGTGGCCAACAGAGCTAGGCCTGGAACCCAGCACCTACACCAAGAACTTTGAGATCGCCATTGACAGCAAACTCGGCATGTCTGCCCAAGGCAACACCGTCACCACTTTATGCTTCCATACCCTGAAGATATTGAGGACGGTCTTCAAATGGCTCCTGATCAGTACCCGGAAAACTGTCACACATGCCCTAGTCAAAAACAAGCACGACTACGGGAACACTCTAGGCCGTGATCAACAAAAAACTGTGGACTATTCAGACCTCGGTGGCCAGAAATGCTCTACACCCCCCACACCGCACTCACATCACACCACACCTGAAGGAGCTCCACTGGCTCCCCATACACAAAAGAGCACAATTCAAACTCCGCACACACACTTCCAAGGCACTGCATGAAACTGGTGCATTATACCTCAAAAATCATATCTGCTTTGACAAACTTTCCACACACCTCCACTCGTCTATACTCCTGCTTGAACACATCCCATGCATATGGAAAACCAGATTCAGTGGGATGGCCTTCTCCTACATTGAACATAAAGCATCAAATGATGCATACATAAAAACCTCCTCCTCAGTTCTTGAATTCTTGAAGAAGCTGGATACCTGGCTTAACCACTGCACTGAAGAGGGGGAGGCATGGGAAAAAGCTTGCCAGCCCATCCAATTACAGCAAGCATAAATACAGGGCAAACAGCCTCAGGAAATGGACAGCATACCATATTGATTAAAAGCCAGTGTAATTAAAATTAAAAAGACAGCCATCTTGGTTTGCAAATGCGAGACCTATTGCAAATGCCAGCAACTGTGCTTTAAAAAAAAAGTGTTAGTAGAGAGCATGGCAGGTAGGACAAAGCTATTTGAGAAAATAGTGCTGTGAGGCTATAATTAACGCCTACCGAGTAACAACACACGCAACAGGGGGTGTCGCTATGGGAGGTTACAAAATGAGACAAGGCGGTACTAAGGAGGGACTACTAAGCCGATTGACCAACGAACAGCCACAGTTTACAGTGGAAAAAATGACACAAGCCTATGAAAAATAGGGGCGAAGAGTGGGTGGAGCTTCAAATTACTACCTGAATACAGCATGCCTCGTAGAGTAGCGCATGCGCTGGCCAGGCTCGACCTAAAAAAAGGGTCACAACTTCTCTAAGGGGTCCGACCAAACCGTATTTTATGTATACAGATTATACCAGGAAAAGCTTAACTGTCTAAATATTTGATAAAATATTAAAACAACACATTAAGCAAGAACCAATGGGGTACGGCACACGGTGTACCATATAATCAAGTTAATTAATCATTTTCACACCCCTTTCGCATTTAAAAACTGGATAGACTGAAATAGCTTTGTCATTGAGGTTTAGGATTGTGAATCTCGAATTTCTCAGCAAAAAAAAAAACTGTGGGCTGATGGGTGGAAGATGAGATTACCAAGGTTTGAAATAAACTCTTGCCAGGAGGTATTTTGCATTATGTGGGCCTCTGTCTAGAGTGGTACAGTGGGTGAAAAACAATGGGTTGGAATGCTACCTCAAGCTACTGCCACTGGTCAGACTAAGTATTCATATAATCATCCTTTGGGTGTGTGATTACCAGTAGTATGCCAGGAAACCTGAGACTGGCACAGATTTCTAAGCCTACTACTGCCAATGATTGCAAATTCCAAAAAATAGTACAATCGCACCCATTCAAGGAGCACTTCTACAGGTGTAGATTTACTAAGGCAAACCAGTCACTTTATGAACCAGATTCACAAAGGTAACGTACACTTTTGCGATTTTTACACTTTTGGGAACATTTATTCCAAAAGTGGAACTTACATGCATCTACCAAATTGTAGGGCCTGGGGAATATTCACAAACTGCTTATTGTTGTACTACTAAATGCTATTGACAAATTGCACTTCAAATATACAACTACAAATCAAAAATTAAATATATTACTTTAGAAGTGCAGTTTGTGAGTAGCATTTGTTAGTAGGTTTGTACTGCTTTTGCACTACTACAAAATCCAGCTTGTGGATATCTCAGGCCCTTTATGTAAAGCCTAAAGCAGTCATGTAAATCCTAACGGTGGTCTAGATTCTTATTGTAGATGGAGAAACATTATAGTCTATTAAATCAATCACAAGGCGGTGCTTGTACAGCGCATATCCTGAAATCACATGTTATAATAAAGTAAAAGGAGACTGAAATAAAATGTTTGTCTAGAATCACAGTTTGGACAAACAGGGTAGCTGTATTGATTCCATGTGTCTGCTGATGTTCAATTTAGAACATATTTTGCTATCTGCAATATGATAACCAGACCCCCTCCCCCACATTATAATGGCATCAAAATGGAAATTTTGCACCATCAAAATGGAAATTTTGCTTCATTATTGCAGAAATTTCAAAGACTACAATAAATCCGTTTTTCAAGCAGGTTCTTCTTTGTGAACATAGCTGAGTAAATTACTGCAAACCAAAATACCTTTTCCAGGCACCCTGCTGCCCGAACCTTTCTCAAAAGATCCATAACCTGTCACTACTTCCCACCTCTCTCCCCTCATGACTCACCACTCAGTCTGGTTTCAGATCAAACCACAGCACTTCAACTGTCCATATCACTGGCACGGCCCTCCTCCTGTTGGACCTCTATGCAGCAATTGACACATTCTCCCTCCCCATACTCATCCAAAACCTACACGGCATCAGAATTCATGGACAAGCACTCTGATAGATTTGCTCTCTCAAAACTAAAATGACCTAGTCAGTCAGGCTTGCATTATAAACCTCGGGCCCTTACAACCTTAACTGTGGAATTCCGCAAGGATCCTCCCTGAGCTCAACCCTCTTCAGTGGATTGCATTCATGATCCCTCTAACCAGCATCATGCGCTCTCACAACATCAACGTCCTATCCTATGCCAGTGACACACAGCTCATTCTCTTCCTCACAGACAAGCTGCCCAGTACCAGGATCAAGTTCAATGTCTGCATGACTGAAATCACCCATTGGATAAAGATAATCTGACAAAAGCAGACCATAGACAAGACTTAAATTGTGATCTTCGGGAAGAGCACTTAACAGTGGTACTCCACCTGGTGGCCAACAGAGCTAGGCCTGGAACCCAGCACCTACACCAAGAACTTTGAGATCGCCATTGACAGCAAACTCGGCATGTCTGCCCAAGGCAACACCGTCACCACTTTATGCTTCCATACCCTGAAGATATTGAGGACGGTCTTCAAATGGCTCCTGATCAGTACCCGGAAAACTGTCACACATGCCCTAGTCAAAAACAAGCACGACTACGGGAACACTCTAGGCCGTGATCAACAAAAAACTGTGGACTATTCAGACCTCGGTGGCCAGAAATGCTCTACACCCCCCACACCGCACTCACATCACACCACACCTGAAGGAGCTCCACTGGCTCCCCATACACAAAAGAGCACAATTCAAACTCCGCACACACACTTCCAAGGCACTGCATGAAACTGGTGCATTATACCTCAAAAATCATATCTGCTTTGACAAACTTTCCACACACCTCCACTCGTCTATACTCCTGCTTGAACACATCCCATGCATATGGAAAACCAGATTCAGTGGGATGGCCTTCTCCTACATTGAACATAAAGCATCAAATGATGCATACATAAAAACCTCCTCCTCAGTTCTTGAATTCTTGAAGAAGCTGGATACCTGGCTTAACCACTGCACTGAAGAGGGGGAGGCATGGGAAAAAGCTTGCCAGCCCATCCAATTACAGCAAGCATAAATACAGGGCAAACAGCCTCAGGAAATGGACAGCATACCATATTGATTAAAAGCCAGTGTAATTAAAATTAAAAAGACAGCCATCTTGGTTGTGTGTGGTTATGTCAACATAATAGACAGGCAGGACACAAAAACAATAAAGCATAGGTAAAAGTGCCACTGAGTGCATGGAAAGAATTACTTTTTTCACAGTGCTTTCAGTGAAAAGTGCAGCCATAGCGCACTTAAGTCGATTTAGTGGAAAAATAGCGATTCACGAAATCGCTAAAACCAGGAGGGTCTGGATAACGGTTCTCCCCTAATAATTAGGCAGTGGATAATTATCCACCCCAATATTCTGGTTTAAGGTGTGAAGGTCAACTTGGCAGTTCGGGCTGGACTGTTCCATGAGACACAGGGTCAAGACTGATTTGCATATATCTGGGTCTGAACTGGGGTGGCAAAGTGAGCTAAAGAACGATGATGGATTCAACCCAGATCGGTGGCAGGGGTGAGTGTCTGAAAAATGTCAGCGCTCTGTCCATCATCGCCTTGTGTTTGCTTTGTTCACCCTAAGTTGGCAGGGTGTGCCCATACGTGGGTCCCTTGCTCACTTTGCCACTGGATTCAAGCTAGCCTGGCTGATGAGGGGTGTTACCCCAAAACCAGTCCCAGGATGCTGGTTTCCAGTCCAGGGAAGACCTGGCTTGGCAGTTCGGCTGGACTGTTGACATGTGGCACAGGGTCAAGACTGATTTGCATATAGCTGGGTCTGAACTGGGGTGACAAAGTGAGCTAAAGAATGATGATGTATTCAATCCAGATCTGTGACTGCAGGTGAGTGCCTGAAAAGTTTCAGCGCTCCGTCCATCATCTCCTTGTGTTTGCTTTGTTCGGCCTAATTTGGCAGGGTATGCACAGACGTGGGTCCCTTGCTCACTTTGCAACTGCATTCAAGCTAGCCTGGCTGATGAGGGGTGTTACCCCAAAACCGGTTCCAGGATGCTTGGTTCCAGTCCAGGGAAGATCTGGCTTGACAGTTCAGGCTGGACTGTTCCCATGAGGCACAGGGTCAAGACTGATCTGCATATAGCTAGGTCTGAACTGGGGTGGCAAAGTGAGCTAAAGACCGATGATGGATTCAACCCAGATCTGTGACTGGGGGTGGATGTCTGAAAAGATTCAGCGCTCCGTCCGTCATCTCCTCGTGTTTGCTTTGTTCATCCTAATTTGGCAAGATATGCCCAGACGTGGGTTCCTTGCTCACTTTGCCACTGGATTCAAGCTTGCCTGGCTGATATGGGGTGTTACCCTGAAACCGGTACCAGATGCTTGTTTCTGGTCCAGGGAAGATCTGCCTTGGCAGTTCGGGCTGGACTGTTCCCATGAGGCACAGGGTCAAGACTGATTTACATATAGCTGGGTCTGAACTGGGGTGGCAAAGTGAGCTTAAGAACTATGTTGGATTCAACCCTGAACTGTGACTGGATGTGAGTGTCTGAAAAGTTTCAGCGCTCCATCCATTATCTCCTTGTGTTTGCTTTGGTCAACACACAGCCTCAATCTGCCATCAGCCTTTTTTGCGATGACCACTGGAGACAACCGGAGTGCAGACTCTACTTGTCCACTTACTCCACTTTTAATCTAATCATCCAACAGTTTCCTAATCTCTACTGTGAAAGCTACTCATATTTTTCTCAGTTTTTGTCTTACATGTTGCTCTCTGGCCTTCAACACATTTTTGTGGACATATCTCTTCAATGTTTCTAGCTTACCCTCCAATATCTCTTTGGCATTTATTTTTGCATTTTCTTCAACATTAATATCTTCCACCACCATGACCTCATCTGGACCTCTGGAAATGATTATATTATGCAGATCATGCTGGTGTACCCAACCTAATAGGAAGGTCCTGACCTGGCTATACAAATTAGGATGAATTATTGGCTCATGACCTTCTGTTGAGCTCATATGTTTTTTTAATATCTTTGTAGAGACAATGGGTAAAAATTATTGCTTGGCCATAGGTATTTACCAGTGCTGAGGTTAATTCAAGCATTTTATCCATTTTTTAAAAATATTTTAGAATGTCGCCCTAGGTGGGACAAGTATGTCCAGAAGTGGACTTCGTGCACACTGTGTCAGGGTAACCAAGCCATACCCGGCTGATGGCCCATAACAAGGGTGAAACCGGTCCTGGGTTACTTGTTTTCCTGCAGTTCAGGCTGAACTATTTCCATTGGAGCAGAGTCAAGACTGATTTGCATCTTGCTGGGTCCAAATTGAGGTGGTATTGTGTGCAAAATAACGATGTAAGTAATTACCAGTGGCTGAGATTAATTTAAGAATTCCATCTATCAATTTTTATATACTTTATTATGTCACCCTAATTGAGACAGGTATGACCAGATGGGGTCATGTGCACACTGTGTTACTGGAGCCAAGCTATACTGGCCGGATGAGCCCATAACAAGAGCGAAACTGGTCCTGGGTTGCTTGTGTTCCTGTTCAGGGAGGACCTGGCTTGGCAGTTTTTGCTATACTGTTACCATTGGAGCAGGGTCAAGACTAATTTGCATATAGCTGGGTCCAAACTAAGGTGGCATGGTGTGTAAAATAACAATGGATTGGGATGCAGCCTGAGTAAGTACCAGTGGCTGAGATTAATACAAGCATTCCATCGATCACTTTTTGTATACTTTAGTAAACTTTTAAAAAGTTGCCATTTTTCTTCCTTTAGCCCTTTTCTGCCTGGAGCCTGTCCTGGGTCACATGACTGGGTGTAACTGACAGTTTGACTTTTTGAATTCCTCCCGGACAGTCTCGCACAGGAGACCGATTAGATGTGCCTGAATGGGCCAATTACTGGCAGGATGGGGGCGGAGTAGAGCACTGCCCCACTTGCAACTGCATAGGGAGGACTCTGCTTTCACGCAAAATACCTATCAACTCCACATTGTCACTACAGCCAGCTTGGAGCCAGGGCAGGGGAGTCAGGAAGTTCATGCACTTCATAGCCCCTGTCTAGAAGCTTCTCCCACCTTCCAGAAGGAGGGCACCAGGTTATAAAAAAGGGCCACTGACACCAACTCTTTAGTTTACCTGATCCTGCAGAAGGACTCTCAGAAGACTGCCTACTACTGTTACCTGCTGTGCACTCTCCAAGACTACTTTTATGTACCCAGAAGGACTGCTTTGCCACCTGGAGACTGCCTTGAACCCTTAGAGGCCAGCCCTGCTGTTGAACACTGCACTTCACCTGAACTCAGGATTGCCAGAGTGACTCTTAAGGCTAGTTTGCTGGCCTCCTGTTCAGAGCCACAGGGACACAAAAGGCATCCACCATTTCGAATCCACACCTGGACCCAGCCTTAGTGAGTCCTGAATCTTGAGACCCCCCCCCCCAAGTGGTGTCCCACCAGTCCTGGGCCAATGGTGATGCTGCTAAAGGTGCACAGATGGGCAAATCCCAAACCTAAGGACTTAGAATTTGTTTTGCCAAAAACTGCTCTGAGAACCAATAGGTGACCTGGACCAAAATGCTCATTCGTCCACCCTTGGTGCATCGCTTGCCGTATTGACTTTGTGGCTTCTCTCTCTAAGTTCTTCTCTGCAGCAGCAAATCCTGTCCAGCAGGTCTTTGCCGGGCCTCATGGAACTGCCTTTGGCTACAGCTCTCTGCCTTGTCCCACTGGAGATTTTCAACTTCCAAAATAGAGAATAAGGGCCTGATTTAAATGTTGGAGGGACCGCGACAGTGTGGTCTTTTTTGGCAGTATTCTCATCAGCAACCTGGCGGTCTGTCTGCCCTATTCAGATGTTGGCTGGCAATGGGAGAGAAGGCTGCACCGGTCCCTGCAACTGCGCCAGGAATTTGTTCCCTCCCCATATTCCCTCTCCTCCTGGAGAAGTGTGGCTCACCGGTTAGAGGAGGGAGTCCCTGATGCAGAGGTCAGACCCGGGACCAGGGTTCAATCCCTGACGCGGCAGGGTCTTGAGCTCAAAATGTCCACAGACTCGATAATTCTCGCCTCGGTGCCTACTCGAATCGTGGGTTCACACTCTGCAACTCTGGGCAATAGCGTGCTTAATCTCCACTACGGCCCCACCACGATGGGATGCCTGGTCTTCACCTTGGGGATGCCCAGTAGGGGTAATCTCGCAGGGAAAGGCCAGGACGGGTTCCCAAAGCAAGCGCCTTGAGACCTTACGGTGAAAGGCGCTATATAAGAACGTATGATTTACGATTTTATTTATATAGCTGGATGGGCTGTAGCAGGCGACAGAGGGGCTCCAGCTTGGACTCCTGCTGTCCAGATTTGGACCTATGTTGTTTCTACAGGAATTCCAGCAGGAATCCCTCCTACTTCGAGTTTAGGGAAAGGTAAGAAAATGGGTGAATACTCACCTTTTCCAGGGGTACGGGATGCGTTTTTCAACTCTTTGCCATTGTCCTGGCCCCCTCTGTCATGCTGCACCCTGACCTCAATGGACTGGCAACCCATTTTAATGGAATTGAAGGTAGGTGTCCCTGGTGTGTGTGTGTACATTACATGGTGTGTGTATGTTGGTTGTATTCACAGAATGATGTACATTTTCACATCAATACACATATCCTACGCACATATGTACACATACAATACATATATATGTTTTACTTAAACAAATAAATATGACCTACCACTCTCCCCACCACCTCGGTCACCCCCATCCGGACTCCGCCAACAGGACTTTGCCAGCTCAACGGGAACATCTAAATCAGCTTAGCAGGACCCCACAGTCACAACCGCAATGGAGACAGCACAGAAGACTGCCAGCTTGGGGGTCTTCTGTGTATCACGTACACATGTCAATACGGCAAGTGGGATGCTGTCAGCTTGATGGAGTACTCAGGCCCACCGTCGTGGCAGGCTAGTGGGAAGACCGCCAACATCTAAATCAGGCTTCAAGTCTGAACATACAAGTCTTCACTGCGGCTTCGACCTAAGGCTCCCCAACGACACTCCCTCCTGAGACACCTCTTGCAGATTACCACACTGAACTTTACCTTATCGGAACATTTTTCACAAATATGTCTTCTAAGTCCGAAAGTAAGCTCTGATAGGCCCAATCCAACTCTGAATCACACTTCATTGCGGGTGGCCATATTCTTTCACTTTGACCCAGTTTCGAGCAACTAGATGTACGTGCTTGGCGCTTTGATCTTTTAGACGTTAGTTTTTAGTAAAAACTTTAAAAATTCAGAGCTCCTGTTCTACAGATTGGTTTTTTGTCAGTTTGAGGTCAAATTGTTGTGGGATTGTTCTTGTGTTGCGTTTTTACTTTATTAGTGTTTGCATGCTGCATACATACTTTACATATTGCCTCTAAGTTAAGCATGACTGCTTTTTGTGCAGGCTACCCAGGGTTCAGCACAGGTTAATTTAGTGACCTTTAGTGATCACTAAAAATTGTGATTACCTAAATTGCAAATCCAAAAGCCTTTCATGCAAAATAAAGGCCATTTTGCATTCAAAAACAGATGAATTTTGTGATTCGCACTGTTTGTGAATGCAAAATGCTTTCATACATCTGGCCCATACACTTTTACCTCAATGCCTGTAAATGGGACATTTTAGAGCCCCAGCACACTGACCTCTAGGAAGCCCCATCACCCTTTCTGAGTTGAAGTGGGCACTAAGGGGGCACCCTATCGGCAAGATGCCTGGCCCTGATTGGCTCCAGGTTTCCTTCTGCAGAGCGTTCCTGCCCTACCTTCAAGACCAACTGCTGAAATTAGTAAACTCATTCAGGTCGGTTATGGGTCTCACTCCCATGATGGCGGCAAGGTCCCAAGCCCGGTAAGGATGCCACCCTTTGTGCCTCCTACTGCCTGATCGCTTTTTTAACCATGGACACTGATATTGTCACCGAAATCTTGGCAAATTACCTGGAGCTGTACCTACCCGGTCTCATATAACCGGATCAGGTGGGCTTCATCCTTAATCGACAAGGAGCGCACAACATCCGTCACATTGGATTGTCCCATCAGCACAACATCCCCTCACACATTATCTCACTCAATGCGGAGAAGGCAATTGACAGGATCAACTGGTCATTCCTGCAAGAGGTAATCGAGAAGATTGCCTGTGGATCGGGCATGCTCAGTTGTATCATGACCTCCTATGTCTTCCCTACGGCTAGGATATGTGTCAATGGTCAACAAACAGAACCGATCTGCATAGCAAGAGGCACTCGTCAGGGGTGCCTGCTTTTATCATTTTGTTTGCTTTGGCGGTGGAACCTTTGGCCATCACCATACGACAGACTGAGGCCATTGTGGGCATCTTATGTGGCAGTCTCTTTGCGGATGACCTCTTGCTTACCCTCACCCAAACGACCACTTCAATCCTCGTAATGGTACTTGCACTCACAGACTTTGATTGTGTCTCTGGATTTAAGGTTATGTCCAAATCCTATGCCTTGCATCTCACAATACTCAAGTCTAACCTCTCTGTCCTACAGTCTCCAGCACCAGTGGGTCCTGCAAAGTGTCCACTACCTCGGCTTCAATCTTACTCCAACACAGGCTAACCGGTGGGACTTCTCAGGTCCATCCTTGAGGATTCCCACTGGTGGCAACCACTACATGTGTCATGGCTGGACCGACTCAATGTAGTTAAAATGACCATTCTTCCAAAGATTCTCTACCGATTCCAGCTCTTGCCCACTCTATCGTTCTGCAGCTTCGGCAGGACATTCTCCTCTTCAAGTGGGGGGGCAAACACCCCGATTTTCCAAAACTGTGCTGATGCTTCCCAGAGACCAAGGGGGCCTGGTTTGACCTAACTTTCTCGAATATTATCAGGGGCATATCTCCGCTACACCTCTGAATGGGTATCTCGTGAAAGTGAGAAGCACTGGTTCCAAATGGATCAGGCCGTGGCTTGTCGCCCCCTGTGGGATCTTGTCTGGCTCCCTAAACATGCTAGAGCATGAAGTGCGTACATTTCGAAGGTGCCGGGTGCATGAGATAGATGCCCCGTTCTGTGCTGTGCTTTTAATGCGATCTAAACGCTTTTAATCTTTAAAACTGATATTGTATAACTTTGTGCTGCATGAATGCTATGTCGCCCTGATACACTCTAATTTTTAAAAACATTGAATGCAATATTTTCACTCTCTGTAATATCGCGCTTACCGCATCCACGTCCCCCCGGCCAGCGCCCCGGTCCACCACGGGATATCCCACTTGTTGTGGAGGGCGCAGGCAAATATTGAGCACCACTGCCTGATTGCATGCACAGGATCACGTGGGCCCTGATCTGTAGCTGCACCGCTACTTAACCCGGAAGTCTAGAATCGGGCCGGTTGATTTGAAGGTGCCGGGTGCATGAGATAGATGCCCCGTTCTGTGCTATGCTTTTAATGCGATCTAAACGCTTTTAATCTTTGAAACTGATATTGTATAACGTTGTGCTGCATGAATGCTATGTCGCACTGATACACTCTAATTTTTAAAAAATTGAATCCAATATTTTCACTCTGTGTAATATCGCGCTTCTTACCGCATCCACGTACCCCAGGCCAGCGCCCCGGTCCACCACGGGATATCCCGCTTGTTGTGGAGGGCGCAGGCAAATATTGAGCACCCCTGCCTGATTGGATGCACAGGATCACGTGGGCGCTGCTCTGTAGCTGCACCGCTACTTAATCCAGATGTCTTTCTCCGCGACCAGCGGACGCGCCCAGCGGACACGCGCCAAAGTCGCGCCAAAGTCCAGCCCGTCTGCGCCCGTCCACGCTAAGGACGCGCTAGGGGACGGGGCAGGCGAGGGGGAAGATAGAGCTTTCGGTGCCCATCGAGTAAGCTATACCTACTCCCATCATGACCTAGCTTCCCTTAACCCCCCTGTTTGTTCTGCCACCACACTCTCCCTCCTGAAGCTTTTTTGGGGTCTCCCGGCTGCTGCTGCTATTATAGAAACAATGTTTCCACAACTGCTGTCAACCCGAGCATGCGGCCCCCTGTCAAATCGTCTCCTACACCTACGGCCATTACGGAGAGTGGCTTCCTTATCAACGCTAGGTCGCTGGTAAAGAATAACATCGCCTTTAATGATTTTGTTTCTGTCAGGAAGCCCTCTTGGGTCTTCATCACAGAAACATGGGCCACGGACTCTTCTGGTCCTGAACTGGTGAACGCTATCCCTGATGGATATGCGCTAGCCAGGATGGACCGAGTGGGACGTAGGGGAGGAGGGCTGGGGATCCAGTACAAAGTATCCTCCACATGTCGCATCAACACCCTTTCCTCTCCCTCTGACCCTTTCCAGGCCCTATACTTTTCCATAACCTCCCCCTTCTCTTTATTTGCTGGTATTTTAATCTACAGACCCCCGGGACCCAGGTCTGAGTTCAGTCAGAATCTACTGAACATCCTAGAACCCTATTTTGGCTACCCCCATCTGACTGTTATGGGAGACCTGAACTTCCATCTCGAAGACCCTGGCTCCAGTGAATCCCTCTCCCTTTTGGACTCCCTGGCCGCATGCGGTCTTCGGCAATTGTTCAACAGCCCTACTCATCGGGCTGGACACACTCTAGACGGGGTATTTACAAATGCCCATAGACTAACGACAGGTTCTCCCATCCCCCTGGTATGGTCTGACCACCTAGCTGTCCCCTTGGAATTTAAATCACCCCCTCCCTCCATTAGGCTGAGTGTTCCCAGGAAACTGGAACCTAAGCGGAACTATAGGAAAATCTCCAATGATACCCTAGCCCCCTTTATCCCGAACGCTATGCCAGCCTCTCTGAAGGATGTCAATATGGCTGCGCTTGAATTCTCCAACTCTATTGCTACCGCAGTGGATCTCCTAGCCCCCGCCTCATACCGCTATTCTGCTAGGAAGAGACCCTCGGCCCCCTGGTTTTCAGAAACCCTCAGACTCCTAAGACAGGGCTGTAAGAAACAGGAGAGGGTCTGGCGAGTGAGGTGGGATAGCCGGGAGAGGGAAAAGCATAAACACTTTCTTAGAGAGTACAAAGCAGAGGTAATTAAGGAAAAGCAGGCCTACTTTTCCAACCTGACCGCTTCCCTTACTTCCCAGAGGGAACTGTTTAAAATTGTAGATTCCCTGTGCACCATGCAAATTCCAGACCCCATTGTTGGTTCTCAAGAGCTGTGTGACAAGATCTCCTTATTCTTTCACTCTAAAATAGCTGAAATCTATGACGCTCTCGAATCGCAAAGGGATCTGTTGGGTTTTCCCCTCCCCTTGGCCCCACTATCCATAGAATCTCGGACAACGGACCCCCCTGCGAGCCTGTCCAATTGCCCTCTCCTTACCCTCCAGCAATTAGACCTGCTTTTAAGTAAAACTAAATCTAGTTCCCCATTGGACCCATGTCCCCTCAAAATCCTTAAAGACTGTAGGGAAGTCTTACTGCCCCCCCTCCTCGACGTGATGAATCGTGCCATGACGGAAGGCATCTTTCCATCTTCCTAGAAGAGTGCAGTGGTTAAGCCTCTGCTAAAAAAACTACTTTAGACCCAGAGACATTAAAGAACTTCCGGCCTATTTCCCTGCTTCCCGCCGCAGCAAAGATGCTTGAGACACACCTCAACCTGCATTTGCCGGCTTTCTTGGACACCTCTGGCCTCCTGGACCAGTCACAACATGATTTCCGGAGATTTCACAGCACGGAGTCAGCGCTCACTGTTGTGCTCAATAACATACGCACGAAGGTCGACCAGGGCAATACCACCCTTCTGGTCCTGCTCGACTTGACAGCAGCCTTTGATACCCTGTCCCCCTCTATTCTAACATCCCGCCTCAGGGGGATAGGGGTAGAAGGCCCGGCACTGAGCCTCCTGGCCTCCTTTCTTGACCAGAGGGAACAGAAGGTCAAACTGGGATAGTTTCTATCCCCGCCCATACCTGTGCAATGTGGGGTCCCACAGGGGTCAGCTTTGAGCCCCACGCTATTTAACATCTATGTGGCCCCACTGGCCAGGTTAGTGAGATCTTATGGGATGGAGGTGGTATCGTACGCCGATGACACCCAGATTATGGAGACCCTCTCCCACTCGGCTAGTACCTCCGCTGTCAGCTTCAGGAACTGCATGGAGGCAGTCTCGCAGTGGATGATCTTAAATTCACTGAAGCTGAACGGAGAGAAAACCGAGGTCCTGATTTTCGGTGAAAATCAGGACATTTGGTCAAATGACTGGTGGCCATCATCCCTTGGAACCTGCCCATCACCCACGAACTCAGCACGTAACTTGGGCGTGATGATCGACCCCTCACTTTCTATGACACAGCAGGTGTACAGGACTGTCGCCACCTGCTGGGGTGTTAATAGGACTCTCAGGAAAATTACCCACTACCTTTCCCTGCAAGCCCGCAAACAGATCGTGGTTTTCTTAGTCGCCTCGCGGCTGGACTACTGTAACTTATACAACACCTGCAGTCTGTCCAGAACGCGGCGGCCACTACAGCTGCTAGGAAGAGCCTGCATTGGCTCCCGATCCAGTCCAGGATCTCTTTTAAGATCATGTGCCTGGTCTATGGGGCCCTGTCCGGCAAATGTGCTGGGGGCGTGAGGGCTCTGCTGGTTCCCTATGTCCCTTGCAGGAGCCTTCGCTCCTCCAGCAAGAACCTCTTGTCGGTGCCTCGTTTTCGCAGAGCCAAATGAGGAGGAAGGGCCTTCTCCTCCTTGGCCCCTAAACTGTGGAACACCCTCCCCTCTGAATTGAAAACTCAACCGTCCATCTCGCTGTTCAGGAAGGCATTAAAGACGTGGCTATTTGCCGAGGAATATCTGTAACCTGGTTCCCGGCTCCTACTCCACTCTTTCTGTTAGGCGCCTTGATGCCCACCGGGCTAAGTTTGCGCGGTACAAGATTGTTTTCATTTCATTTCATTTCATTTCCATCCCCTCCAAGACTGTCTTTTTGGGACAAGATAGGAACCAAAAGGAGACTTACCACCTTCCCCTCTCCAAACACCCAAGTTACCTGCAACCCAGACTTTACACCTGTTCTCGAAGCACATTCATTTTCCAGCTGGGGTGAGGGTGAATGCTGCACCGTGCAAGACTTGAGTGCAAGTCAATTAAGACATTTGACACAGCAAAGCAGAATTCCTGATCCCTGAAATGGCCCAGTTGCAATATTGTCAACTATGTCACTGGGTGCTTCACCCCTCCAATGCCGCAGCAGTACACCCCCTTTGAGGCACTGGTTCAAACATATGATGGCACGAGGGGATTGATATCACACACTTATCAGGTACTTCAACACTCAGCACAGGTCAGGACCCACCCATACTAATTGTAATGGCAGGAAGATACTACAGAGGGCATGTCCCAGAGGCAATGGAAAACCCTCTGGAGGGACATCCCTAAAACTTATAGAAGCATACCACAGCTCGAGTCAGCATATAAACTGAGGACTCAGTGGCATTACACACCGACACGCCTACACACACTTTATCCTGCTACCTTTGACCTCTGTTGGCGGGGCAGCGGGGCTCCCAGGCACTTCTTCCACATGTGGCGGTCATGCTCCCTTATAACAACTTATTGGAAGGAATCTCTTGGATACATCAAAGCCCTTCCGGCTTCCTACAACACAGTTGTCCTAGGCATATACCCCATAGAGTTGGAGGCAATGAGTCAAATTGGTTGACGCCTCATAAGCCATATGTTCGGCGCCTCCAAGCAGCTCATAGCACTTAACTGGAAGAAGCCCTCTGCCCCTCCTATGGCCCAGTGGTTCACACAGCTGTGGCATGTGATAGCCATAGAGCTCCTATCCCACTAGATAGCGCACATGGGTACAAAATCTGCCCGTATTTGGCAACCACTGCTTGACTGTTTCACTCGCCTGGAACACTCCTGCTTAACACCCCCCAGACTCAGGGTGCTCCAACTCTCTATTTAGATACTCATTTGCAAAGTGATCTATGCCTCATAGCACGACCCCATGACCCCCTCGTATCCTCCATGCCCCCTTGCCCTTCCTTTATCCCCAGAACCCCGGACTCTCCCTCTTTATATAGCATCAGGAAACCCCTGTACTTGGGTGGTCTTGCAGTGTTCTTCTTCGATCTTTAGTATTGCTGTGTTGTTTGACGTGCCTTTTGTTCCATTTCCAGATGACACTTGAATAGCTGTCGCGCTCAATGAACTCCCTTGTTTATTGTGTTGTACCTGGGCGTAACTGGTCGCTCTACGTTTACAGCATCGCATTATCTTCTACTGCTGGATAAATGCAATCATGGTGACCTGGATGATACATTCTTACGATACTAGTGTCCTATGTTATACATTGTTTTGATCTGTGAAAACTTTCAATAAAAAGATTTGGAGCAAAAAACCCTTTTTTTTATATTTACATACTTAGCTCACACTAATAATTTAAAAATATATATATAATACTCTTAATGTTTAAAATTAGCTTACATATATATTTTGGTTATATAAATGCATGTTACGGTTTACTTTTACATTTTTGTTAATATTTTAATTTTCATACTTATATTTTAATATTAGATAAAGCTATTTCTTGTACATTATATTATTATTTAGTTTAATTATTTTAAATATAATATTTATAATTATATATATATGTGCGTGGTACAGTTGAAGGGTTTGCTGAAATGCATTGGCCATGGTTTGTACATTTTGCACTTCTGATAAAATGTAGTAAATCATATGTTCTGATAAAAATGAAGTAAATTGTATGGATCAATATGGACTGCTGTACTGCCTGTTTCCTTTTTTTTTATAGTTTACATACAAAGTATGTACATGCAATATTTATGTACATGATATTTGGGACAGAATATTCTTGTCATTCGATATAGTCTGTCATACAACCTAAAGGAAATAGTTCCAAGATGCATGCAGAACATCAGTAATACCATGTTAAGGGTTTGGGTTTGTTATCACCTTCACCTCTTTATTCACTTCATTAAATGTACTGTCTGGGCCCACCTGGTGGTGCGCATCACCAATTTGTAACAAATGCACCACACTGGCTTGTAAGGTAAATATAATCTTTCTTGAGCTGCAGGTCCTCTATGCCAGTCATCACCTGTCAAGTGACCCAACGAACTCTCCAAATTCTGACGTCGTTAGAATATTGGCCTCTTCAAATTCTTTAAGGAAGCATACGTACAACAATATGCAAGCCATGCCTACCTCCTCATGATCAGTGTTATGCTGTGGGAAGAAGACCAGATCTTCTCTCCCAAAATGCTGAAATTATTTTTCTACTTCTTGTAAAGTTAGATCTAGAATTGACAGGGCATTCCTTAAATGCTGAAACACTTCAGACTTTTTGGCTCTCTAAATGAATTGTGTCTTTAAGTCTTCTTCTTCAGGTTGATCACCTTCCTCTTCTGGGTCACTAGCCTGAGTGCTTTAGGTGGTGCTCAACCATGTGCTCCCTTGAAGTTAGGAACCTCCCTTGACGTTATAGACTGCTCAACTGCCTTTTCTTCAGAATGTGACCTAGGAAAAGGAGGGTCCAGCAAGAGACAACCATTATATTGGATTATATAGAACTAATGGGGAATATAGCATTGTAAGTTACATAAACTCATCAATGTTTCATCCAATTGGGGACTGATAGAACAGTACTTTCCATTCAGAGTGATTGCAAACCAACTTATACATATGCTGTTAGGAACACCATGATAGAGACCATTTAGTAAGCATACTTCTGCTTTGTCACTTGCCTTTAGTCTGTTATCTGTAATAGAAAGTCTGAAGTTTCTAATGGCACATGAAGAATGCTGAGTTCATCACGGCTGCCCACTATCTAATCTGACATGTGTTGTCCCTTTTGCCGTTAGCAACTTGGCACCTTACTTAATTAAACGTATGGGTAGGTCTGGCATAGTTTTCGCCATGTTAATTTAGTCTGGTAAGGGACAGAGTGTCTCCACGCTACGTTTATGTTTTTGTTAAATGAGTTTTATTGAAGATTCAAATGGCAATACCTAAGAGATACCTTGTGTGCAGGAATTCATACATCAAAGAATATTGCAATATTTAAGAGATAAACTTATTTAGTAAAAAGATTGTTTGGTTATTTTATGTGAAAAGAAAGAGGAGATAGAAGGGAAAAGAGAACATGGGACTGGAAAGGAGAAAAGAAGTGGGTAAAGGAAAAGAAGAGAGAAAAAGGCAATTAAGGTAATTATGAGTGCAAGGAAAAAAAGTAGTAAAGGGTAACCAATACAAATCAGATTAGTCTTCTGATGTAATGTCAATGAAGAAACAGTATTTATTCTATGTTCATCACAAATAAAGTTCCAGGATGTTAACATAGATACTTTAGATAACTTTAAAAGCAAGTGCAACGAAAAGAAAAGATCACAACAACAAAGGTTTAGGAGATAAATGTTCAAGCTAGGTGTTAGAGAACATTTTGGAAAGTTAGCGGTATATCACATTTAAAATCTTTCAACATTTAGATAAAATGGAGGTTCAGAACTTATTAACATGAGAGCCATTGAATAACTAAATAACTATTACATGTGGGTATGATCAACATATTGAAGTTGCAGATTGGTTCAATTTAGAAATACATTCTGGGGTAACAACAGCCCTACTATAAACAAGAAATAGGAACTTTGTAATGCTAGCGTTTTGGAACTACAGAACATTTTAAGCCAAATTCTGTCCCAGAATTGTGCAGATAATGATATTGATAGATCTGCTTCCCATATTAATTCAAGAGAAGTTTTAGTTTTAACAGCAGTAAGTGACATTAATGTTTTTATATATATACAGGCCACATTGGAAACAGAATCATGATGGACCATATCCACAGGTGTCAGAGGTATAGTTGTGATTGGGGGAGAAGGGGATTGGTGAATGAGACCAAAGGAATGAAGAGCAGAGGAAATTAACTCATATTCCTTTGAAAAGGAGTTAGGTAGGTGATATTGAATTTGCAATTGAGGGAAAGGTATAATAGAATTGTCTTTCACAAATTGGTGAACAAACAGACTACCCTTCTCCTTCCAGTGTTTGAAGTAACATTATTTATGACGAAATTTAAGAAATGTATTATACCAAATTGCTGAGGATTAAAAACATTGTAGAAAATAATGTTTGTATGCAGCCCCATTCGGTAATGCTTGTGAAAACTGTGCATGCGCACGCACCCGCGCATGTGCATTTCTCGCAAGAAATGTGCGGGCGCATGCGCAATTCTCACAAGGATTAGCGAGATGGCGAAGAAGAGGAGGGGGCAGCCTGGGGATGCCGCCTGCCAGCTAAGTGGTTTTTAATTAATTTTTTAATAGTGTTTAATTACGTTTTATAATAGGGGTTGGAGGCGGGTGGCATAGCGGAGTTCCACGGCGTTTGTTTTCAACTCCCTGACCCTTTGCGTAGTCCTGCTAAGCACACTACGCCCGGGGTTACTTTTTGATTCATAAGAAATAAATTAAAAAGCACTAATAATTTGGGGACCAAAAAATGCAGAAAAGGTGGAAATTAGCCCCATAGAGAATTCATCAGGAGCAGGTGCCTTAGCTCTTTACAGGGATTTTATTACATTCGAAAACTCTTGGGCCCACAAGCACAAAGCCATTTAGCATTTATTAACGGACCAAATCACTATTTCAGGCCATTAAGAAATGTTAAATTTCCAAATGTAAAAAAGCAGCGTCAGGGTCGCAAATTGCGATTTGAACCCCGTAGTATTCGCACTTTGCGATTGCCAAAATAGGAGATCTCAGATAGGGATTTCCTGTTTGCGATTTCCAAAGCACATGTACAAAACCTTTTCTAAATGCAAAATGGCATTTAGGAACTGCTAGTACCATCAAATCCACTTCAATGGTAACTGTGTACGAACTGGAAAAAGGCACAGAAAATTCACTTTTTGCAGTGCCATTTGCGTGAACTCTCCCCAAGGACATTGGAACCCTTTACACGTACACCACTTTATTTTTATGTGTTTAGATGTAAGGGGGGCCGAGGTCAATAGGTACAATTGCTTTTGCATTTCCTAAATAGCGATATCTTAGGATTTGCTATTTAGGTAAAGCAAAATGGAAGTTTCATACCTGTGGCCCTTGGAGGGTAATGTCAGCCTCTAATTCCTCAAATGTATCGGAACGGAGGTTAAGGGAGACCATTAAAAAACTGTAATAGATTAGGTTCTGGTGGGGTAGTAGCTTCTGTGTATAGTGTTTTGTAATATGATTGGAAAGCACTGGAGATGTCTGAATCAAAATTTAAAGTGCTATTGGTGGATTATTTAAGAATGGAGCCAATACTTTTATGTTCTGTCTTTCTTTTCAAATAGTTAGCTAGCCTTTTACCAGCTTTATTCTGACCTCCATTATATTTAGATTTAACTTCAAGCAGGATGTTAAATGCATCAGCGGTAGCAAGTTTGTTGAGATTAGAGTTGGCTTGATCAATTCAGTTAAAATCGAGGACGTTTTGTAAATAAAGTAAGTAAGTTCAAGTGTTTTAAGTTGTTTGAATAAAGTTAGATGTTGATAATGTAACTTTCTTTTCTTCTTGTCTGAGTAAGCTATAGTGAAAGCTCTAAATGAAACTTTGAAAACATACCAATTATTAGGAATGGATGTATTACTAGATTGGTTGATTTGAAAATTTCTCAAATAAAAGCAGTAGCCTCAGTTATAAAATGTGTTTCAGATAATAGGGTGTTATTAAATCTCAGTTTTCGAGTCAGTATGAGAGAGTTCAAAGGAAGACATTACTGATGCATGATCTGAGATAAAAATTGATGAAATTTCAGAAGGTTGTATAGTACAGAGTAAGGGTTTTGTAACTAAAATATAATCAATTCTGGACATTGTATGATGTACATTAGAGAAAACTGTAAATTCAAACTTCAAAGAGTGGTCGAGAAGCGATAGATGATTGGAATGTTTTAAGGGCGTTGTATGGGTGAAATTTGCATTAAAATCTCCTATCCATAAAGGGATCCAACGATTGAATAAAACTCCTCCTCTAGTGATGTTGGGATTATCAATATTAGCACATTTTTCTTTAATATTATTCCAAAAATCAGGATCATGTTTGAAATGTATTTATTATGAATAATGGCATCAACCAATACCCATCGACCATCAGGATTGCATTCAGTAGATATAAGTTGCACTTTCAATGCTTTATGGTAGGGAATAGCAGCACCACCTTAACGATCAGTAGCTGGGGGGAAAAGAACCTGGCCAACACATTGCTGTTTTAATTTAACTTGTTCTACATCATTACAATGAGTTTCTTGTAAAAAGGCAATTTGGGAGCTTAGACAAATGAGAAAGTACCTTTTGTCTTTTAACTGATGCCCAAATCCACGAACATTCCAGGAGACAACATGAATCATATTGGATACACAAGGATAAGAGTATAATAACATGGATGACAAGCTGCAAAAATGTAAAGGGAAACAAAATGACACCATTTATTAAAGATGACATAAGGCATGAATAAAATGGTGCTATGAAGTTAAGTGAAATATAAGTATTTACAAAATAGATGTGAACGGAAGAACAGACCATAAAGAAGAAGGGAGATATAGGAAAGTAGAAGAGACCGATCAAGGATAAAAATCAAGATCTGGAAAGAAAAATAATAAAACGGAAGGAGTGAACTGTCGACAAGAACAACAGCAGAGAGTGAGTAAATAAGTTGTGAAGAAAAGCCAAATATTAAAGAAAGTAGGAAAAAGAAAGAGAACAAGCACAAATAGACATTTTTAAGATTTATTAACAGTAGTATTCAGGGGTCAGCAGTGAACTCCACTCCGCCGGTGGAGTTCACAGTGTTTTGTCACACCGCGTTCGGGAAAAAACTCCACCTGCAGAGCGGAGTTTGCCAGCAATTGCTGACTCACCCCTACTTTGAGACAAATCCATGGATCTTATGGAAATTTCAAGTGCCTTTGGCCAGTTACCAACACCACACAAGAGTGACCTCCTCTGCCTACAGTAGAAGGGATGACGTGTAGCAGCTAGATTCTGTGCTAAAAATGTGTGCGTTTCCCCAGACACCATAGCTAATAAACAGCCCGTTAATAACGAATTCCCTGACCTGTCTTATGCCTTGATACAATCTCTCCTGTCCTATAGCCAATGAAGAATCTGAATGGAGATCCAGCAGCAAATCCCATAGCAAGAGCCCTTCAACCTATCCAAGCTCAGCACCCTTTTCCTACATCTAATAGGATATGTTTCCACCTGTCTGATTAGTCGTGCGCACCTGAGTGCCTCAAGCATTGACCCTTCCAGCCCCAGTCACGAGGGAAGCGGGCCTGCACTGTGGTGAATGGACGAAAGACCTTTCTCTGCCTGGACAGACTCTATCTAGCCCCTCCAGAAAAGGACCGCAGCAAGTGGAGTGCCTCTGTCAAGCACAAAGCTCAGTTGGGCTGCCGCAACACTGTGCACAGACCACTGCACTCCACCTTTTCCCTGGAGGTCAAGTGGATTGATGGTCACTGGCCCTCCACGCCGTAATAGCCCTCCATTGTATACCTCCTACATGTCCATATCCAGATTGTGCCCAACTTACATACCCTTGCAATACAGACTATGCATAACTCTGGCTCTGAACTCCGATACTCTCATCTGCGACTCTTCTACTGCTTTTCTACCCCCCTACAGTGTTGGTGCTACTCTGCATGTTTCACATGTGTTCCGGTGTACCTCCTTCTTGCAGCCTGTAATTTGCCCACCATACATGCTTAGCGCCCTGTGTCCCCCTGTATACCTCCCTTAGCTCACTGAGTTCCTTCTGTAGACCCATTTGGCCCAACACATTCCTGCCTGTGTCCCCTTTGCATTATTCCTCCCCACCCACCTCATATCCACCAGCAATCCTGCTGCCTTCGCCCCCCTGGTAGCTCCCTCGTGTGCACCCCTGCTGTCATCGGTGTCTGTGGGGCTTGCCCCACACTCCAGACAGGCAGTGCTGCCAGACTCAGCTCCAAGCCTGATCTGCTGATACTTGCCCCTTTTAGATTACCATCGGCTCTGCTCTGTTTTTCAAACTCAAAAGCTCAACTTTCGCAATCTGTTCTGGCTGGAAAAAAAGCCAGCCGGAAGCTACAGGTGGGGCATGTACAGCCAGGCGAGCATGTGGCTGATGAAACACCAAGGGCATGGCCAGAGCATGGTTGGATGTGGCAGAAGGATCATGGCCATCCTTGGTATCTAGGCCAGAGGCAGGCACCATGGTACTGGGGACCGATAAGTTTGGCACATGGGTATAGGCAGGTATGAGGCCATGAGCAGCAATCTCAAGGGATGCAGGTATTGCATAGCCAGCTTAGTGTGACATGGTGCAAGCATGACAGCCTTTCACATGTGTAAAAGGCTGTGTTAATGAGAGTGGGCCACCCTTTCATTCCAACTGGCATAATATCTTACAACCACATGAATGCCTCCTTACTAATACGACCAACATTCATAACTGCCAACATTTAGAGGGGAGCTCCACTCGCGGAACTCTGCGAAATTCCACAGGGTTTTTTGATGACTCTTCGGAATTCCACAGAGTGAAACTCTGCGAGCTCCGCCCAGGCCTAGTAGTATCCATAGCAAGAGAAGTAATGGACTAAAGAAACATTTTTAATTCGGCAAGATCCTCAAAGAATCTGGAAGTGCCTTCATAAGTAATTTTGCAAAATCAAAGATGAAGGATGCCATAGCATATGTTTAGCTGTTTCAGATGAGGCCTTAAAGCAAGGAACTACTTTTGTCTGACATTTGTTTCATTGGAGATGTCTTGAGAAATTAATATATTGTGGCCAGACCAAACAAGACGATTTTCATTGGCCGCTTTCACGACGCATAGAAGGTCTGTAAATTCAAGAAATAGCATGATGGTTCCTCGAGGTTTAGAAGAATGAAGTTGCAGATGGCCAAACAATGAGCTTGTTGGATATTAAGAGGAGGAGGACTAGGAAGTCCGACAAGCTCTGGGAGAAATTGTTTCAGGAACTCAAGTAGTTCAGGACCCTCAAGAGCCTCTGGCAGACCACATAGAGGTAGAATATTGTGGCAGTTCCTGTTTTCATGGTCTTCCATATATAGTTTGAGGTTTAGGATTTCCTGCTAAAGGAAATGAATCTCACTAGCAACATCTTGCTGAGAACTAACACAGCATTCTATTTCAACCATTTTACCCTCCATAAAAATCAAGTGAGCCTCAATTTGTTGAAGTTTCTCATTGGTGTCACTGTAGTGTAGTTCCTATATACCCAATAGGCTCTGTGCATTGGAATAATATAAACAGCAGTGTAGACGTAGGACTGAGGTCGACTAGGTCTCTACTGACTATATTAGACTTAATTAGTTTTGCCAGCTAGCTCAGAGGTCACTAGAAACTTTCTTGAGTAAACAAGGAGGAGTTTAACTTCCCTGGATAAACAAGAAGGGATTAGCTTCTGACAACTATAAACATGACAACTTTGCTCCCTCAGAATAAAGAGTGTATCTCTAGAGTCGTGTGAAAACAATAGACAATTATTTCACTCAGTCAATCGTGCGTACTTAGTTTCACCAGAGTGCAGAGAAATAGAGAGGCGGGCGTTTTCAATAAAAGGTGTTATTTATTGAGCAGTCTTCTTTCTCATGCAAGAGAAATGAATTGCCACAATTGCAATACTTATCATAAAGTAAAGTGCGTACAGTAAAAGGAGTATTATGAAATAATCCTGTAAAAGCATTGATATGGTTTCTTAGCCATATGATACTTTAAAATGGATAAAATATATACATACATAAAAACATTGACTAACGTACTCAACTGGTGCTTCTAATCTACGCCTACCCCGGTGTACCTGACCTAAGCCTAATATGTGGGTAGGAGTAAGTAAGTTGCAGTTTAAGTTAAGTTGGGTTTTACCAAGGATCTGAATCAAGAATTCTCTTAAGGGTTTAGTCAGCTCCGTACCTTGGTTCTTAGAATGAAGGAGGTCTTGTATCTCTCTCTCAGGACTCGATATCCCAGCAACCCGCAAGGGCGGCTTGAAACACCGGAGCTGGATTTTCTCGGCTAAAGAAAAAGACAGCGTCTTTCTCAGTGCGTCAAAGAAGAGGGGCGGCTTCTGTGGGCTCTCACATCAGCTGGGCTCTTGGACAAGTAGATAGCCGCTCTGCTCCAAACCACCGTGTGTTTGCTTAAGGCAACGTCGGTATATTTATACCTGAAAGGTGCCGGGTTTGACGTAAGGCTGGACATAAGACGTCACCAAGAACTAACAGTTCTTTCTGACTCTAGGAGTTCTTGTGCAAATCAAAACAAGAGCAGGGGGATTTCCCGGGCTGCTGGATGCTTGGATTGTTTAAAGAACACGTTGTACTTTCTAGGAGTCTAGGGGAGTAGCCTTGCTGTATTTGGACTGCATAGGCTATTACTAAATATGGATATGATACTTATGCCTTTATAAGGATACTATTTATTATAACCACATAAGGGCATAAATCGGGAATATCGAATTAGGGTCCTAGATAGAAACACAACACCCACTCCACGAATTAATGTCCATCATTACTAAAAACTAAGCAATATTAAACATAACGATGCATGTGTGTTTTCCAACCCACCCCAACATACATAAATTGCATTTGAAATGGTATATGGCAAATACACGAAAATGAGTATTGGTACTGTACGCTTTTCAAGCAGTGTTATCATTCAGTTAAATGCATATATATATCAGCTTAATGAATTGCGAAAATTACACATGAAATGGCTCTGAATACAGAAAAGAAGGTCGAGACCATTCCATCACATATTTATACAAATGCTGTACATGTGCTAGAGGCTGAGGTAAAATATTGTCTCTAGAGTTCCTAAAATAGAAGCTCTGTTCTCTAAGAATAGTTCTACTTTAAGCAGAGTACTTTGTGCTAAAAAAAAAGGGTAAATATTTTGGAAGTGAGAAAAAATAATTTCGCTCTCAAGAGGAAAAACATAGTTCCAATTGTTTTCAGTAGCTTGTGTTTATCAAAAACTGAAGGCCGAATTCAGAGTTCAGGGAACACTGTGTGCTTGTTGTTTTCAAAAGTTATTCTTTTTGTTCCGGGGAGAACATCATTTCAGACAGGCTTGCAAAAAATTGGTCTACAACATCAGGTGAAAGTTCGACCAAGATCGAAAATGCTGAAATTGTGCATATGTGAGAATGATTGCTATAATCGGTGTCAGGATCAGCAATACTCACAGAAGGTTGTACCTGTTTGGTGCTGCTTTCCTCTCGTACCTCACCGCCACCTACTCGTAGTGGTGAAGTCTCAACGAATGCCGTCATCAGAATAGGTAACCGCTGGGGACAACACGATGCATGAGTCATTACCGGACCTAGCAAGGTATCTATATCCATTGGTACTGCTGATGGTAGTGTAAGACAAACGTCCAACACGCATTCTTCTCCGCATAGCAGACATGGAAGCACAGGGAAGATGCAATCTTGCCAGATAGGTCTGAATGAAAGAAACCAGGTTGCACTTAGATCTCTTAACCGGGCTAATCCGAGGACTTTAGTGATGCGGTCCCGGTAGCTTATAGCTAGGATCGTTTCTCCCATCGTTGCTGGAGTTTTGTCTGTGGCTTGGCTTGCCATATCGGAGCAGAAGGATCAAAAATTAAATTCCTGCTACGAGTCCCAAAAGTAGAGGCATACCGCAGAACTGTTTCAAAGGGTGTTAACAGTCCCGAAAAAATTGTCTTAAATACATGTGCGATGCCACTGGTATCAGACATGTTTGGAATTTGGCTTAACATTTCTACGAAATGTATGGGGCAATTTGTTGATAATAGGGAATGTACCTCTGCTGCTGTCCTTGCAACTTGCAGATCATACGTCTCTTTGGACGAAGTTAAAGGTACAGTTGTCTGTAAAAGAATGGCTTTCATTCTGCTTAAAGTATCAATTCGAATAGAAGAGATATTCAAATAAGGCCATATTGCCGCCTCCATGTCTGGAGTGCTGTTTGGATACAATACTTGCATACAGCAAGTGACCATGGAACTAACGCTCACGAGATAGGCTTTTCCTGGCACCATGCCACAACAGCTGTGGTCACTTATCAGAACCTAGATGCCGTTGGAAAGCTGTCTGAAAAATGGCTCTATCTGTTTTACAGGCGTGCCCTGCAGGTGACATGAAAGGTTATTTGAAGACCCTTCGCAGGCTCCATGCAAGTTAATACCTTGATACAGAAGTGTACCACTTAGTGATTTTTTACAATTGTTACCACTAAGAAATACCTATTTTTTCCCTTCACTATAGCATTTGTGTGTATAAGGTCATTTCCATGTTGACTTGATGTATCCTTTACCCAACCTTTCATACAGGCCTGCTGGTATATATTTTTGGCAATACTTAAACTGGAAAGTTGTTATTGGGATTGTAATCGTTCCATGTATTATCCATTCAATGACAGGTCTCTCTGACATTGTCAATGGTAATCTCTCAAGTTTTTCAATGCTCAGAATCGTATAGTCTGCTCCTCTTTGTGCCAAACTGATTTGTTTATCAGTAAGGTTAAAGATAGAGAATAATGACGTTACGTTGATTAAACGCCATGGCACGTACCCTGAAGGCAGATTTTGCAACGTCCAGCCAAGCTGCACAATAGAACGTAATTGGAACTGACCATGTTGTAACATTAGTAAGTCCTGCTCTATTATATCAATAGCAGATGATACAATGCTGTCCAGTGAAAATATTCTGGAGGACAGAGTCGTTAACCCATTGTCCACTACAGAAAGTGATTTTTCCAAATTAATACGATCAATTTCTTGTATTTTTTCAGCTGTTTCAATTTGGGTTACTTTCCAAGCTTCGTTGTATGCAGCGTATATACCGGCGTATATGAAACGTTTTTGACGCTGTTTGCGTGGTCCCAGTATGAAATCACGCAAGTCAGCACCGTCTTTAAGTAAAGTCAAGTGTTGCTTAATTTCAGCCAGTGTGGATTTCTTTAGCCACTCAAGGCAGAGTTTCCCTACACTGTATGTTGTAACTATCCCTGGATGTTGTCTCTGGGAGTATATAGGGTCTGGCCTGGTCTGTTTAAACCCCTGTATTTTGTTCAGGAATCTATCTTGACAGTTATTTCTGTCTGTGGGCCAGATCAACCACTTTTTCCAATCAGGATGTGGTCTGTTTTGGTGTAAAATATGGGATACGTCTATCTCCACATCTGTAGTGCTAATACTATTAGGCATTGGCTTCGGAATAGACAGTTTATTTAAGTCTTTTATCTTGGCTAAACCAAGACAGGTTGTTTGCTGAATGGTGTAATTCAGGAATATTAATTGTTCTGGGCTCATGCAGGCTCTAAATAATGCTTCTAAACCTTGGACCTGCCAGTCTTTTGTACCCCAGATGGTTTTTGTTTCAATGTTGTTTTTCCAGAATTCAAAACCAAATGTAGTCATTTTTTCATAAAATGTTTCAGAATAAATAAATTTTGTATTTGTCAACATTGTTTTCATTCCTGTCTTATTTAACATTTTAAAATAAAACGTTTCTGCATCACTTGTGTTAAAACCTGAGAAGTATGGGAATTTCTCATAAAATGTTTTCGAGCTGCCTTTAGGCGGTGTTGGACAATGTTCCCATTGGTTATAATTAAAAACATTTCTAGGTTGAGCAGTTTTATGCAAATAGTGATGACCAGAATTATTATAACAATATAACTCTTCATAATTTGATGAACCCTGTAAATAATCATGTTCTGTGAATTTAGCTGACATTACTAAATCTGACATCATATTATTAATATTTTCAAAGTCCCAATCATCAGAAAAACTACTTGGTTTTACAAAGTCACTTAATGAAACCTTGAACTGGTGTAGATATTTCAAGATCTCAATCGGGCCATAGATTTCATAATCCGTTTTGTCCCATGCTACCCCACCGGGTATTGGATTGGCTGTGATGTTCACTGATGACAGGTCTCTTTTCTCGATGTGAGAGGATGTGTGAGGCTTTAGGACCAAGTTGATGTTCTGACTTGCTATGTCCATTGTACTATATGTTCCATCAATTAATTTTCCCAAACATAGAACCATGATGAGCCAAAGCAGGAGGAAAAGTACACCTAACACAATCCAAAATTCAATCCATGGAGAAATCAGATAGGTTTCTTTGAGTTGATGAAAGAGTTCAGTTACTTTGTCTTTGAAAGTTTTTGTTGCTGGCGTTTCTTCATGTTCACTTGGATCTTCAGAAAAGTCATCGAAATTGAAGAAGTAGCCAGATGCAGTTCTGTCAATTGTTGGAATTGCTTCCGGATTTTCATTTGCCTTTGGATTTTTCTTTGTTTCATTAGCTATTTGAGGCTACATCGTTGTAGACAGGTGTTTCTTGACGAACTGTTGCAATTTGGGTTTCAAGAGGCACAAGTTCCATGGCTTTGTTGCATAGTCCTTTTTTATTCACTGCAGGTTTATCAAAAGGGATTAGTCTTTCAGTTTGAACCTCTTGGATTGTAGCACATTTTGGTATTCTGCTATTTCTTGGGAGTCCACTGGGCCTACTACTTATTATTGGCCACATGATTGTGGTTTTACCAGGTAGATGGATACAACTCGGTTCTCCTTTTTACCAGCAAGGGGCGGTAGTACTACTGATCTTGTTCCGCTGACAGCTAAGACAGGTACTGCTTTTCTGTAAGAAGGCCCAAATTCCTTCTTCACCGCGATCTTCTCTCTGACCAGACCCCCAATCTTTGGAATCCAGACAGGTCTTGCTGTGACAGGTGGTTTTTCTTCAGTGGCTGTAGGCTGTTGCTTTAATTTTATGTTACTCAGGTTTCTTCTTGTTTCATTTAAGTCCTATAAAACAGCCAAACGGTCTTTGATATCAAAGGCTTTTTCTTCCACCACTGAAGTGTGACTATCAAGATCCTGAATGTACATTCTAGTACCGAACAATAGTTCGTATGGAGTGAGACCTTTGAGAGAATTTCTTGGCAGATTATTAAGACTACGTTGGACACTTGTTAAATGTTACTCAGGCTTCTTCTTGTTTCATTTAAGTCCTGTAAAACAGCCAAACGGTCTTTGATATCAAAGGCTTTTTCTTCCACCACTGAAGTGTGACTATCAAGATCCTGAATGTACATTCTAGTACCGAACAATAGTTCGTATGGAGTGAGACCTTTGAGAGAATTTCTTGGCAGATTATTAAGACTACGTTGGACACTTGTTAAATGTTTGACCCACCCATCACCCGAACCTAATACCCTTGCCGTTATAGATTGCTTTATGTCTCGTTTTTTTCTTTCCACTACCGCATTTCCCTCAGGATGGAAGGGAGAAGAGTACCGCAATGCAATGCCCATGCTGGCCATGGCCTCCTTGTAAGCCCGAGAGCTAAATGCAGGACCCTGGTCAGAATGTAGCATGCCAATTGCGTATATGCCGATAAAGACTCGCAAATCTCTTATAACAGTTCTGGCGTCAGCCGAGCTCTGGTGTCTTCATTTTAAGCGAATCAAGTCTTAAATATTATGGGGACACATTTCTCCTGCTGGATTTCTGCGTATAGATAGCCTGATGCTTTCTAATAAAGGAGTCCTGGCAATACTCCGGTCGGGTTACGACTGCGATCTCGGTTGCAGTTTGGACAATCCTTTGCAAATTTGTAATGTTGCAGGCTCATCCCCGGCCACCAGTATTCTGATTGTAATTCTTTTAGAGATTTCACGATCTCTTGGTGCCTTAGACCCTCACCCATGTGTGCGTCTGCTATCAATAAGATTCTCTGGTTCGTGTTTGGAATTACTCTATCCCCCACTCCAGGGATTTGAGCAAAAGGAACGGAGTTTGCATCAATTATGTATGTATTACTGAGTGGATAGTTCAGAGGTAATGCTGCATAGTCGCCTTTTAAAGACGCTTTTACCGCTATCATAGTTTCTCCGTCTATGTAATTTTTAGAACGCTTTTTTGTGGCTACGGAAGCCGGTTGAACCGCCTCCGCTGTGGCTCTGTTAGCCAATGAATTCCCTGCAACGTGAACGCCATCACGCTGATGACTCAGTGAATGTATCACGTGAGTCTTTTGTAGTTCTTTCTGAAAAAGAACTACCTGTTCCCAAAGCTTTTTATGCTTTATTGTGGCACCTGTGTCATCTTTGTAACCGTTTTGAATCCAGGTCTGTTTGTCATTATTGTAAGACTTGACGCAGTAATGCGTATCGCACACTATTAGTGTGGGGAATTTGCGATCGGCATTTTCAAGCGCCATCTTTAAAGATCTTATTTCAGCTCGCTGAGTTGAACAGTTTCTGAGTGATTCAGTTTTGGTAATTAATGGTCTGAATTTACCAAAGCGCCAGCGACCTTTAACAATCGCGCACGCTGCGTTGTAGGATTTTTTCTCTACATCGCAGTGTTGTGCAAATCTGTCCATGTAGATTACACATGTGTACTGTTCGAGAGGCAGAATTTCGATTGGCAGAGGATATTCTTCTTCATATTCTACATTTTCTAGTTTTTTCATTTTCCGGTCAAAATAGTATTTCACGTCTTCTGCAGCAAGAGAATTTTCCCATTGTATCCATTTTGGATCTAATGCCACAGCATTCAAATTGCGTGGGCTTGTTAATGCCTCAAGGGCTGATTCTGCTGTTAAAACAGTTATTGTTGTGCCTTGGGCTTGGGCTCTCATTTGCTACAGCAGTTTGAACCGCTATTAGAATTTTTTCAGTAGAACTGAATTTCATTTCAGCTTGTGTGTACAAATGTGATTTGTAAGCTATTGGTACCGTTTCTCCCTCATTAGAGGTTAGGTACGTGAATCCGCATATTCCTGGGATGACTCGGATTACAAGGTTGCGTATGTTTTCGCGAGTTTGCAATTTAGATTTAGCTAACATGTCTGTTTGCAATGATCTAAAATTTCAGTATGTTGTCCAATTTATTGGTTTGAAATCAGGTTTTATTAATTCATAGAGAGGTTTAACCCTCTCTGTATAATTTAGAATGTATGTTCTTCCGAAATTCAGGAAACCTAGTATTGATTGTAAGTTCTTCAGCGTTTTTGGAGCTTGGAGTACAGCACATTTCTTTCAGAAATTGTCTGCTAGGCTTTTGCCTTCACTCGATAATTCATATCCTAAAAACAGGACAGTTAGATGTGCAATTCTTGACTTTTTAAAGTTAAATTTGTAACCCTCAGCTGCGAACCCAAGTATTATGGTAATCATTCTTTTCAAGTGTGTCTCCAGGTCATCATCTGTGAGATAGATGTCATCGACATAAGATAATGCCTCATCATCATATATTTGTAGTAACTCTGTTACTCTTGCTGAGAATAATCCTGGGCTATTCTTGAATCCCTGTGGGAGTCAACAGAAGTGTTTTCGTGACCCCAGTATTGAGAAAGCGGTCAAATACCTGCTTTCAGGTGCAATGTTTTGACAAAAGAATCCATTAGAGATGTCTAATGTTGTTTTATATTTTTTGCGCACAATGTTATTCATTAGTGCTGCACTGTTTGAGTTTTGTACTGCAAATGTTTTGCAACAGGAGTTTAGGTGTCTGTAGTCCAAAACTAGACAATATGAATCATCTGGCTTGGAGACAGGAAACAAAGGATTGTTCATTTGTGAGGTGCATGTTTCAATCACCCTCTGATATTCCTGATATTCAAGTTGATCTAAGATCTCCCTGGCTTGCTTTTTAGCTTCTTGTTTAACTGGGTACTGCCTTTGTGCAGTGGGTTGATATTTTAACTGGATTTTGTGAGGAGGAGAATCTTCATTCCATCCTACATGATTTTTATATAATGCAGGAGCTTGAGCTACTGCCCATTTTCTTGCTAATGTGTATTTTTTATGAATGGGAATATGATTTGAGAAGGCAGGCATAATCATTTCTTCGCCATGAGGGCATTCCCTGACAAACTCTTGTGGCCAGTCTTTCTCAGCTAACAGGATGTCATAGCCTTTCGAAAGGTTATCCCAAAGAGACCCCTTACTTTCCTAGTCTTGTCCCCCTCTATACGTAATGTTATTTCGTATAACTTATGGGGTTTGCTAACTCTGGTGTCTGCAGTTTCCACTTGAATGTATTCATTCGTGTCCACTGTCTCCAGAAGATTCATCAGGATCTTGCGAGCTATGGTCACTTCTGCTGCGCTGTCTAGCATTGTCTGGGCCCACTCTCCATTTTTCAGTTTTGTCCTCAGAATCCTCGGCATGTTTTATTTTAATACTAGCTACCTTCTTCTTTGGAAATTGTAATTTTTTACTTTGATGAGCAGGTTCCTTGTCTTTGGACTTGACGTGCTCATCCAGCTAATGCTGTGGAAAAGCTTGCCCCCGCCTCCCTTCGATATGTAGCCCGGCAGAAACCTACCGCACCCTGGTTCTCTGAACATCTGAGACTTTTAAGGCAGGGTTGCAGGAGCAGCGAGAGAAGATGGAGGAAATCCTGGGATCCGAAAGATCGAGAGACCCTTAAGTCTGATTTGCGAGACTACAAACAGAGAGTTATAGTGGAGAAGCAGGAGTATTTTACCAATCTTACAGGCTCCCTAACGTCATCTAGGGAACTCTTTAAAATTGCTGACTCACTATGCTCTCTTCAACTTCCTGACCCTGTGGTCAGCTCTCAGGATCTTTGTAACAACATTTCTGACTTTTTTCATAGCAAAATTTCGGACATCCACATTGCTTTGGAAGTACAAAGTCATTCCTTGGATAGGGACACTCCCTCTGTTATTGCTAACCTAGACTCCATGGGTGAAGGTCCTCCCAAACTATTTGGGCAATTTCCTTTACTGTCTTTGGAAGGACTGAATCTCCTACTTGATAGGACTAAATCCTCTTCCCCTTTGGATCCTCTACCGTTAAAAATACTGAAGGAGTGCAGAAACAGCATTCTCCCTCCCATGCTGGAAGTTATGAATAAGGCTATTATCCAGGGTTCTTTTCCATCTGTTTGGAAGAAGGCGATTGTGAGGCCTCTTCTAAAGAAACCATCTCTTGACCCTGGTATTCTTAAAAACTTTAGGCCTATTTCTCTGCTCCCGGCGCCTTTGAAAATACTGGAGGCACACCTTAACCTTCATCTTTCCACTTTTCTCGAGACCAGTGAGTATTTGGATAACACACAGCACGGATTCAGAAAATTTCATAGTACTGAATCCACTCTCACTGTTGTTGCAGATAACATCCGACGCAAAGTGGATAGTGGCCACACTACCATACTTGTCCTATTAGATCTCACAGCCGCGTTCGATACCCTGTCTCCCGCCATTTTAACATCTCGGCTTAGGGAGGCAGGGGTACTGGGCCGGCCCTGAATCTTCTCAACTCCTTTCTCACTGGTAGAGAACAGAGAGTAAAGCTTGGAGACTTCTTATCCCCTGCTAAGTCGCTGCAATGTGGGGTGCCACAGGGGTTGGCCCTTAGTCCGACCCTGTTTAACATCTATGTGGCCCCCCTTGCTAGACTAGTAAGATCGCAGGGGATGGAGGTGGTATCCTACGCCGATGACACCCAGATTATGGTGTCTCTGGCTCATTCCTCTGTTCGTACATCCGCCATTAGCTTTAGGTCATGCATGCAGCATGTAGCAGATTGGATGATCATCAATTCCCTAAAGCTAAATGGCGATAAGACAGAGGTCTTGGTTTTTGGGAAGGACCAAGATGCTTGGTCGAGTGAGTGGTGGCCCTTATCTCTTGGCATCTGCCCCACTCCCTCCCAATCAGCCAGAAATCTCGGTGTGGTCTTCGACACCTCACTCTCCATGAAGCTCCAAGTAAATAGGACGGTGGCCACTTGTTGGGGTGTGATTAGGATCCTTAATAGGATTCGCAACTATCTCTCTCTCCAGGCTCGCAAGCAGATTGCAGTCGCTCTCGTTGGCTCAAGGCTTGATTATTGCAATTCCTTGTATGCGGAGTCCAACAAGGGTCTCATTCATCGACTGCAAATAGTGCAGAATGCGGCAGCGCGCTTTGTGTTGGCCCTTCCCTTGGCATCTTCTGCTACGACTGCCAGGAGAGACATTGATTGGCTTCCTGTCCAGTACAGAGTCTCCTTTAAGATTTTATGTCTTACGTATAGAGCTCTTGGGGCAGGTCCGGATGATTCACTTGGGTCTCTGCTCTCTCACTATCTTCCATCCAGATCCCTTCGATCTGCTGGCCTATCTCAATTGGTAGTGCCTCGTATACGGCTGGCCACATGGGGAGCAAGAGCCTTTTCCGTAGTGGCTCCTAAGCTTTGGAACTCCCTTCCAATTGAGGTTAAATCTCTTCCCTCAATTGATTTGTTTAAAAAGGCCCTGAAGACGTGGTTCTTCATCAAGGCCTATCAATGATGGACTGTTGGGCTGATCTGCGAGCTGATTTATTTGTTCTAGGCGCCTTGACGCCCACTGGGCTAAGTTTGCGCAAAATAAGATCCACATCATTCATTCATCCTTGTGTTCTGACCGTCCTCTTCTTTCCGATTTCTGTGAGGAAGTCTGAAAAGATCGAGAGGGACGTGTATCAATATCTTGATATCTGTCAGGTTTTCTTAATTTATCCCTATCTCTAAGGTTGTATCTTTTCTCAGAGGGCTCCCTCTGGGGAGACTTGTGTCCTTGGTCCGGAGATCTTTCTCTCCATTGATGAGACCTTCCTCTGGACTGGAATCGTTTTTCCCTGGGAGTGGATTGTTTATTTCCATCCCAACTCTTTTTTGGAGTATTTAGATTATTTTTAATAAATGTTTTTTCAGGATTTTCAAGTAGTTGGGATTTTACTGGTTTCCCACCCAAACTATCTCTACCTAGTTCTTCATGGGATTTTTCAATGATTCTGGCAAGTTCAAAAGGTTGTTCTGCTATATCTGTTTCTTTCAGTTTCTGGAGGTATGGTATATCCTCCATTGCCAATTGAACTAATTCTCTATATGCCTTTGTTAATTCTTTCATTTTAATTAAAAGTTCTTCACTTGACATTTTTTCAATGTCGGGATGTGGTGTGTAGCTGGCTAGAACCGGCCACGTTGCTCCTGGTCTACCTAGTGGACCGAGCCTGGTGATGTGATTTTGATGTTTTAGGGCGCCTTTAAACCAGAGCATGTGGTCTTGGTAATTTAGTGGGATTTCAACATCCTCGAAAGGAGTGTATTCATCCGGAAGTTCCTCGATTTTGTAATAGTGGAATTCGTGTGTTACAGCGTTTGCTGTTGGAAAGTTTATCCATGAATAGAATACCTCTGTCTGCTGATATTCATGGGCCTCTACCACGAATATGTCTGTACCACCTCTTGGTGTAAGTCCGTTTTCTATAAGTTTAAGAGTTATAGTTTTTCTTACATTTACCAGAATGATTATAGCATTCGGGTAATTTTCTTGGAGACTTGTGTCATCCGCTAGGAGTTGAGCTGCTATTCTAGCTGCCTCCCTTTTGTCTTCACTTTCTACCATTTTTACTGACAGAAAGTTATTTTTTGTTGCAGATCAAGTTTCAAGGAAACAAAGATTAGGTGCACAATATTTTGGAACACTGTATCATTCAACGTTGACTAAACCAAAAACTATACATAGGAATCTCTTCCTACTAAGTTCTGGCGGATTTTAACCTTTTACCCACTCCAGACGTCTATTGGAGTTTTTACGGGAAAAGGGGTCTTTGTGAAAAAGCACGACTGAGTTACTCTAATGTCTTGCGTTAGATTATCGCCTTACCAAACGTTGGGCGCCATGTAGTGTAGTTCCTATATTCCCAAAAGGCTCTGCGCATTGGAATAATATAAACAGCAATGTAGACGTAGGACTGAGGTCGACTAGGTCTTTACTGACTATATTAGACTTAATTAGTTTTGCCAGCTAGCTCAGAGGTCACTAGAAACTTTCTCGAGTAAACAAGGAGGAGTTTAACTTCCCTGGATCAACAAGAAGGGATTAGCTTCTGACAACCCTAAACATGACAACTTTGCTCCCTCAGAATACAGAGTGTATCTCTAGAGTCGTGTGAAAACAATAGACAATTATTTCACTCAGTCAATCGTGCGTACTTAGTTTCACCAGGGTGCAGAGAAATAGAGAGATGGGCGTTTTCAATAAAAGGTGTTATTTATTGAGCAGTCTTCTTTCTCATGCAAGAGAAATGAATTGCCACAATTGCAATACTTATCATAAAGTAAAGTGCGTACAGTAAAAGGAGTATTATGAAATAATACTGTAAAAGCATTGATATGGTTTCTTAGCCATATGATACTTTAAAATGGATAAAATATATACATACATAAAAACATTGACTAACGTACTCAACTGGTGCTTCTAATCTACGTGTACCCCGGTGTACCTGACCTAAGCCTAATACGTGGGAAGGAGTAAGTAAGTTGCAGTTTAAGTTAAGTTGGGTTTTGCCAAGGATCTGAATCAAGAATTCTCCTACGGGTTTAGTCAGCTCCGTCCCTTGGTCCTTAGAATGAAGGAGGTCTTGTATCTCTCTCTCAGGACTCGATATCCCAGCAACCCGCAAGGGCGGCTGGAAACACCGGAGCTGGATTTTCTCGGCTGGAGAAAAAGACAGCGTCTTTCTCAGTGCGTCAAAGGGGAGGGGCGGCTTCCGTGGGCTCTCGCATCAGCTGGGCTCTCTGGCAAGTAGATAGCCGCTCTGCTCCAAACCACCGTGTGTTTGCTTAAGGCAACGTCTGTATATTTATACCTAAAAGGTGCCGGGTTTGACGTGAGGCTGGTCATAAGACGTCACCAAGAACTAACATTTCTTTCTGACTCCAGGAGTTCTTGTGCAAATCAAAACAAGAGCAGGGGGATTTCCCGGGCTGCTGGAGGCTTGGTTTATTTAAAGAACGCGTTGTACTTTCTAGGAGTCTAGGGGAGTAGCCTTGCTGTATTTGGACTGCATTGGCTATTACTAAATATGGATATGCTTCTTATGCCTTTATAAGGATACTATTTATTATAACCACATAAGGGCATAAATCGGGAATATCGAATTAGGGTCCTAGATAGAAACACAACATCACATGTAAATGGTTTTAAGCCCCTCACCACGTCAAGAATGGTGTCTAGAACTAGATTATGGGATGACATATTAGGTGATGGAAGATCATTTTTCCCCCTCTTAGGGTTTCTACTAGATGAGGTGGCTTTAGCAGATGCAAGGAGGTCAATGGCTATCTTTGCTTAATGTGCATAATGATGAGGAATATTTATAAGGAATTTGGTTCTGCACATATAACAAAATGATGATTGGAGCGTAGTATGAAGGTAGAACTGTATGTCGGGCACCTTGCTGTTAGGTAGTATATGAACTTATAGTAACATCAAAAGAATATTTCCACATGTCAGAACCAGGTATGCAGTTCATTCCTTTGAGTAATTGTGAGGAGAAGTGAAAAAAATTGAGGGGCTGGCAGCGTGCTGACAAAATGGCACCTGTGTTATTTACAGGAATCAGCTCCTCTACTCTGGGTAATAACAGACACCTAAATCAGGGCTTAAACGGCTGCCCTGAAGTGAATTAACATGAGGACAATTCTTTAAATGTGTTAATATGAACAGCACAAGATAAAGTGAGAGGTAGGAGACGCGCTTACAAAACAGCAGCCGCCCGAGCGTCTCCCAGTTCTTAAAAGTTACGCTCTTACAATATGGCACCCGTCCACGCTTCACCGTAAATCACCACTGCAGCTAAGGGAATTCAAGGACGCGTTGGAAGGAGGAAGTCACAGGGCTTTCAGATTACGGAATGGAAGCAGAGTTCATAGGCATGTCTGGAAAGGTAGTGTGCCTCATCAAAGTGGCTTTTGTGAGGTAAATAAGCTATGTGATGTATATCGGAGCTCAAGGAGCTGTGGCCATCTTGAATGGCATAGAAGCCACAAGCCCACTATGTTTTATTTTGAAAACAGGAGATAAAACCAGTGTTCAAACCCTATTTAAACTCCAAGATTTGACCATTGACTAGGAGAGATCTTAATGCTAGAATTATCCCCAGAGGTTACAGCAGATTGCTGATCCAGCTAATCTAAGTCTAAGAGCTGATTTCTGACTGCCTAGGTGTCCCTGAGCGAATGCACACATTCTCGTTCCTAAAGCTGAGCTCTGGTAAGTGACAGCTTAATTAGCTGTTCAATGGTATGACGTGCGATCCATCACGAGGAACTTGAAAGGCAGACTTCCTGTTTATTGCTGTAGGTAGACTTCCTGTTTATTGCTGTAGGTAAAATTTAGTATAGCACTTAGAAATAGCATTATGGTGTTAGGAACAGCTCGCTAAAAGGCTAGGAATGTTCAACTTCTTTTTTTTATCATAACATGTTTAACTGTTCTCGTTTTTGCATTCTGTGTGGTTACAGTTCATATTGTATGCACTAGACTGAAGATTTTAAAATAAACATTTCAATTTACATGTCCCTGTTTCTTAGTGCTATCTTTGAGTGTGCTGTTCACAAATGAAAGATTGTTTGGATTGCCACTATGTCCCTGAAACCCGACTTATTCGTAAGCTGAAAACACTGTCTGCTCAGGATTGCTCAGTAAGTCTCTGTTAGGACTGTGGCAGAACTGTTTTTAGGTCGAGCCTATAGCGCCAGAGCGCATGCGCTGCTTACTTTGCGAGGCATCCAGTAATGGAGTATGGATTGGAAGTTCTGTGGCAGCTCCGCCTACTCTCTGCCCATGTTTTCAACTGGCTCCTGTTATTGTCTTTCATAAATGCTGCCGTCTGATTGAATATGAGGCTTGTTAGTCTCTCCTTAACATGGCTATGTCATTATTTGTACCCTCCTATGGCTACTGGCCCTTTTACTTCGAGTGTTAAATGGTAGGGTAGCTGGTATTTAGACTGTAAGCACTACTTTGTCCATGCCTTCTCGTACCCTTCTTCCCCCCCTCCACTTGCGTTGTCCGTGCTCCCCACTCCCATTGTCCGTGATGCAATGCAATAGGTCTCGCATAAATGTAAGTCCTATTGCATTGCAAATGCTTGTTTTTAAAACTTCCACTTTCCTTTGGTAACATGTTGGCATGTGTGCCATCCACCCACCACTTCGGCTGCGCTTCGACCTCCCTCCCTGCTGGGAGCATATTTTTGTGTATTATTGTGTATTATTCGGCAACTGCCAGGCAAAAAAAACAAGCATTGGCATAGCCAATAGGTCTCGCTTTTGGGACCTTATAAGTATTTAGGAGAGCAAAGGAATTTCAGTTATAGCGGAACAAATGCCTGGGTTAAAGAATTGGGTGGCAGATTGGTACTTGAGAAATTTCAAGGACTCCAGCAACTGGAGACTAGACAGACAGGTATTCTTAACCATCCAATACAAATGGGGTCCCTTCAAGACAGATCTGTTTGCAGATTGTTTGAACACTCAACTGAAGAATTTCTTCAGTTGGAGACCGGACCCTCAAGCACAGAAGGTGGATGCTTTCGTTCAAGATTGGAGCGACTTAGCACCCTATGCTTTCCCGCCTTTTGTAATGCTTCCTCGCCTGCTCCTTCATGCACGACGTTATTAACAGAGCATGGTTTTGATAACCCCCTTTTGAGATCTCAAGCCTGGTTCCCAATAATTCTAGAAATGTGCTTAGACTAAAATACTCGTATGTCCAGAGGGAGACACCCATCCTCTTGTACAGCAGGGTCCTATAGTACTGACAGCATTGAAGATTTCAGGAGACAATGGCAAATCCCTGGGCTTTTCGTCAAATGCTTTCAGACTCATTTCTGAGTCATGGGCATCTGGTACCTTCAATGATGTTATGATCCCATTTCAATTGATTTAGTCCACGTTGTTAACTATCTTTCAGAACAGTTTACATCAGGTTTATCTAATAGAACCGTTAATGTTTATAGATCTGCTATTTCTGCTGGTCATTCCTTAATTAACAGAGTCTCCGTTGGTCAGACTCTATTAACTAAAAAGATAATGAGAAGCATGAGAGTTATGAACACTCCTTCTGCTAAATATACCGCCCTCTGGGAAGTTACCCTTGTTCTTCAAACTCTATCATCTTGGGGAGAAAATGCTTCTCTTTCTCTTAAAAGCATTTCATTTAAACTTACAGTTTTGCTATGTCTAGTATCTTTTAGAAGATCTTCACATGTTAAAGCTTTAGATGTCTCCAGCAGGGCCTTCCAACCTGAAGGGATTTGCTTTTACCTCAAGAGAAGAACCAAGACAATGTCGTCCTGTATCTTTTACCCCTTTTTTCCTCAGAAAGAAAGAGTTTGAGTGGTTAAATGTTTGAAAGAATATGAGAAAAGAACTAAACATGTAAGAATGAATGAATGTCAGTTACTAATTTCCTATAGATCTCCTCATAAAGGAGTCTCTTCTGCAACCTTAGAAAGATGGGTAAAGGATGCCATGCATGAAAACGGTGTAGACATATCTATTTTTGGGGCTCATTCACTCAGACGTGCCTCAGCTTCACAAGCCTTTTTTATGGGAGGTGGACTGCAAGATATCCTTAGGGCAGCAGACTGGTCGAATGATAATATGTTTAAGGCTTGTTATTTCAGACCAATCTCTAATGTGATTGATAATGTTCTTAATGCACTTTAAACTTGCATAATATGGCCTCCGTGTCGTGCCATAAAATTTAGATTTTTCACAGCCTGCTGGGCAGAAAATCTGGATATTATTAATGACACGGAGGCTAATATTATCCCTTCTCTATTATTCTTAAACCCTCCCTTTTATATATATGTGATATTACAATAAGATATTAGGAGATGTTATTCTTTTTCTTTCAAAATAAGAATTTTTTTCCTTCGGACCACTTTGTGGAAAATTCTCTGAAGTTTATTTCCTGTTTATTCTACACGTTGATCTTTCTTCGCAGTTTAACAAAGAAGGAAGATGGCTGATCACCAAGGGACTTTATACTCCTTTAGAATGTTCATTGAAGTTTTATGTTCTTCAATTGTTGCTGATGAGCTGTGGCAATAAAGGAGATTTGCATAATATTAGCCTCCGCATCATTAAGTCTCAATTGGAGAAGGGTGCAATTAAAGAACAAATGATGGATCAGGGAATCAAAAGAAGATGCATCCGAGGAGTGTAGCAGGGAAATGCATAAGTCTGTTTGTCTTTTCTTTCTTTTACATAGTGTTTGCATTGTGCCTTTTGGCCACTTCGTTGTGCCATGCAACACAATTGAGTATGTTGTAATGTGTGTCAACTGATAACTAAATACTATGCATGATGATTAGTAATGATTGACGAGGGTGATATATGGATGTTCTACATGTGTACTGGGTGGTCAAAGATAATCTTAGGGATAAGTCGATGGACTTCAGGTCGGTACAATGGCTTAGTTAATATAGTTCACGCAAAGCTGCATTTCTTGATGTCTATGCAGTGTGTTCCATGAGTACTGCAGACCATGTACAGCATGAACGGTGTCCTACTGAAGGAGAACAAGATAAGTGGCTTCTCTTTGAATGTGACAACATACATGTTGCTTAACCGTGGCCACACTTTTGCGAGCTGGAGAATGGAAGAATATACATCTGCTTCCTTGTCAGCCAGTGCAACTCTGTAATGGTACCCACACTGGTCTTCCTTTCACCCCACAATTTGTGTTGTGCTGGGTGTGGCCGAGCAATAAAAAGGTCCAGACTGGCTTCTAGCCACTCCTCAGCCTTCTACAAAGTCTGGGAAAAGCTGTAAAGCACAGGAGGATGAACTTGGTTATAACTGTACGTGTAACTGGAAGCTCATGCTTTGTTTGTTACTGGCGTCCCACCAGTGACTCCACAAGAAGTTACACTGTCTTCATGCTGCCAGATGGTGTACTTTACCTTGACATCTGAAGACTGTGCACCGGCTCACCTACTCAATGCAGTTTGTCCTAATGGCAGGAACCTGCCCTGGAAGAATAGAGTGTAATGGCCAGCATCATAAAAGGAGAGACCAAAAGGGCAAACAGCATTCCATAGCTTACTGAAGCCTGTATGGAAGTCTTCTTGAGAGGGGCACATAAACATCTGGGTGACTGGGGGATCGTGGACCTGCAGAGATGTATTCTAGGACTCACTGTAACATCCCTGTCCTTGTGGATGCCTGTGTTTTCCACTATCCAGGCCCAGAAAGGGTTTTTTTCCGCAGTAGACATCTTGGTACTTTTGCACTGGCTGCAGCTAGTCACACTGATTCTAGCCCCATGGGAAATATCTCACTAAGTTTTATGGTTCTAGCGAACAGGGCAGTGAA